>NW_026040044.1:1575000-1930000 GCF_023375975.1 Astyanax mexicanus
GGTTGCTAAGTGGTTGCTAGGCAGTTGCTAACGTATTCCAGGTGGTTGCTAGGCAGTTGCTAACGTTTTCCAAGTGGTTGCTAGGCAGTTGCTAAGTGGTTGCTAGGCAGTTGCTAACGTTTTCCAGGTGGTTGCTAAGGTGTTGCTAAGTGGTTGCTAGGCAGTTGCTAACGTTTTCCAGGTGGTTGCTAAGGTGGTTGCTAAGCAGTTATTAGGTGGTTGCTAAGCCCTGGCTGGGGTGCCGGGGTGTCCAAACTTTTGACTGATAGCTGCTCCATACAGCAGCTCCTCCATACACTCACAGTACTGGAGGAGCAGGGGAGAGAAGGGGTTCCGTGCGCAGAGCTGCTCGTGTGTGAGATGGAACTCTGGGCCCCCCATTCATTTCTATGGGAAAACTTCGTACGACATTTGTACGAAAACCGTACGACGTATCGTCGAAACGTTAAAATTTTCGGAAAGAACGCGGTAAGTTCTATAGACCGTCCGATTTTTGTCTTTGTATGTCAAAAATTGTTACCTACACAAACGTTCAAAGTTGTCCCCCATTCATTTCCTATGGGAAAAAAAAGCGTACGTTTACGAAGTTTTTACGAAAACTGTACGATGTATCGCTTAAAAAAGCACAAGCAACCTAATCGGGTATAGGTCCTACGATACTGCAAAATTTCGTGATTCTACGTCAAAAGCCCTAGGAGGAGATGCGTATAGAAATTTGAGCGCGGAATAATAATAATAATAATAACTAGAAAAGGTAAAGTTCGTGAACGAACTTTAAGTTGGCTTGGAAAAGAATGCTAATAACGTTAAAAAGTTAAAATGGTTGCTAAGCTTTTTCCGTCTGAAGAGTGTGAAGAGTCATTGATATGCTGTTAATGCTAAATGCTAAAAACGCTGACATCTAAAAACATTTGGTTAAATGCTGAAATCTAAAAACATTTGGTTAAACGCTGAAATCTAAAAATGTTTGATTAAACGCTGAAATCTAAAAACGTTTGGTTAAACGATGAAATCTAAAAACATTTGGTTAAATGCTGAAATCTAAAAACGTTTGATGAAACGCTGACATCTAAAAACGTTTGGTTAAATGCTGAAATCTAAAAACGCTTGTTTAAATGCTGAAATCGTAAAACTTTTGGTTAAACTTTTGATTGCTAATGTGTTGCTAGGCGGTTGCTATCATTTCTGAAAAGGTTGCTAAGCTGTTGCTAGGCAATTGCTAATGTTTTCCAGGTGGTTGCTAAGCTGTTGCTAACTGGTTGCTAGGCAATTGCTAACATATAACAGGTGGTTGCTAAGGTGTTGCTAGGTGGTTGCTAGGGTGTTGCTATCGTTTTCCTAGTGGTTGTTAAGGTGTTGCTATGTGGTTGCTAGGCAGTTGCTATCATTTCTAAAGTGGTTGCTAAGTGGTTGCTAGGCAGTTGCTATCATTTTCCTAGTGGTTGTTAAGGTGTTGCTAAGTGGTTGCTAGGCAGTTGCTATCATTTCTAAAGTTGTTGCTAGGCAGTTGCTAACGTTTTCCCAATGGTTGTTAAGGTGTTGCTAAGTGGTTGCTAGGCAGTTGCTTTCGTTTCTAAAGTGGTTGCTAAGTGGTTGCTAGGCAGTTGCTAACGTTTTCCAGGTGGTTGCTAAGTGGTTGCTAGGCAGTTGCTATTATTTTCCTAGTGGTTGTTAAGGTGTTGCTAAGTGGTTGCTAGGCAGTTGCTATCATTTCTAAAGTGGTTGCTAGGCAGTTGCTAACGTTTTCCCAATGGTTGTTAAGGTGTTGCTAAGTGGTTGCTAGGCAGTTGCTTTCGTTTCTAAAGTGGTTGCTAAGTGGTTGCTAGGCAGTTGCTAACGTTTTCCAGGTGGTTGCTAAGTGGTTGCTAGGCAGTTGCTAAGTGGTTGCTAGGCAGTTGCTAACATTTTCCAGGTGGTTGCTAATTGGTTGCTAGGTAGTTGCTAACATATTCCAGGTGATTGCTAGGCAGCTGCTAAGTGGTTGCTAGGCAGTTGCTAACGTTTTCCAGGTGGTTGCTAAGTGGTTGCTAGGCAGTTGCTAACGTATTCCAGGTGGTTGCTAGGCAGTTGCTAAGTGGTTGCTAGGCAGTCGCTAACATTTTCCAAGTGGTTGCTAGGCAGTTGCTAAGTGGTTGCTAGGCAGTTGCTAACGTTTTCCAGGTGGTTGCTAGGCAGTTGCTAACGTTTTCCAGGTGGTTGCTAGGCAGTTGCTAAGTTGTTGCTAGGCAGTTGCTAACGTTTTCCAGGTGGTTGCTAAGTGGTTGCTAGGCAGTTGCTAACGTATTCCAGGTGGTTGCTAGGCAGTTGCTAAGTGGTTGCTAGGCAGTTGCTAACGTTTTCCAGGTGGTTGCTCAGTGGTTGCTAGGCAGTTGCTAACGTTTTCCAGGTGGTTGCTAAGTGGTTGCTAGGCAGTTGCTAACGTATTCCAGGTGGTTGCTAGGCAGTTGCTAAGTGGTTGCTAGGCAGTTGCTAACGTTTTCCAAGTGGTTGCTAGGCAGTTGCTAAGTGGTTGCTAGGCAGTTGCTAACGTTTTCCAGGTGGTTGCTAAGTGGTTGCTAGGCAGTTGCTAACGTTTTCCAGGTGGTTGCTAGGCAGTTGCTAAGTGGTTGCTAGGCAGTTGCTAACGTTTTCCAAGTGGTTGCTAGGCAGTTGCTAAGTGGTTGCTAGGCAGTTGCTAACGTTTTCCAGGTGGTTGCTAAGTGGTTGCTAGGCAGTTGCTAACATTTTCCAGGTGGTTGCTAAGTTGTTGCTAGGCAGTTGCTAACGTTTTCCAGGTGGTTGCTAAGTGGTTGCTAGGCAGTTGCTAACGTTTTCCAGGTGGTTGCTAGGCAGTTGCTAAGTGGTTGCTAGGCAGTTGCTAACGTTTTCCAAGTGGTTGCTAGGCAGTTGCTAAGTGGTTGCTAGGCAGTTGCTAACATTTTCCAGGTGGTTGCTAAGTGGTTGCTAGGCAGTTGCTAACGTTTTCCATGTGGTTGCTAAGGTGTTGCTAAGTGGTTGCTAGGCAGTTGCTAACGTTTTCCAGGTGGTTGCTAAGCAGTTAATAGGTGGTTGCTAAAACCTGGCTGGGGTGCCGGGGTGTCCAAACTTTTGACTGATAGCTGCTCCATACAGCAGCTCCTCCATACACTCACAGTACTGGAGGAGCAGGGGAGAGAAGGGGTTCCGTGCGCAGAGCTGCTCGTGTGTGAGATGGAACTCTGGGCCCCCCATTCATTCCTATGGGAAAACTTCGTACGACAATTGTACGAAAACCGTACGTCGTATCACTTCGCAACCTCCTATTAATTTAAAGATCTCGATAAGATCTATAAGCTCGCCGAATTTGGTGTTCGTATCTCAAAAATTGTGGCAGTTACGGACGTTTAAAATTTGGCCCCATTCATTCCTATGGGAAAAAAATGCGTACGTTTACGAAGTTTTTACGAAAACCGTACGATATATCGCTTCAAAAAGCACAAGCAACCTGAACCGCTATAGGTACTACGATACTGTAAAATTTCGTGATTCTACGTCAAAAGCTGTAGGAGGAGATGCGTACAACAAAAAAAGCGCGGAATAATAATAATAATAATAACTAGAAAAGGTAAAGTTCGTGAACGAACTTTAAGTTGGCTTGGAAAAGAACGCTAATAACGTTAAAAAGTTAAAATGGTTGCTAAACTTTTTCCGTCTGAAGAGTGTGAAGAGTCATTGATATGCTGTTAACGCTAAATGCTAAAAACGCTGAAATCTAAAAACATTTGGTTAAACGCTGAAATCTAAAAACATTTGGTAAACGCTGAAATCTAAAAATGTTTGATTAAACGCTGAAATCTAAAAACGTTTGGTTAAAAGATGAAATCTAAAAACATTTGGTTAAACGCTGAAATCTAAAAACGTTTGATTAAATGCTGAAATCTAAAAACGTTTGGTTAAACGCTGAAATCTAAAAACGTTTGGTTAAACGCTGAAATCTAAAAACGCTGGTTTAAATGCTGAAATCGTAAAACTTTTGGTTAAACTTTTGATTGCTAATGTGTTGCTAGGCAGTTGCTATCATTTCTAAAAAGGTTGCTAAGCTGTTGCTAGGCAATTGCTAATGTTTTCCAGGTGGTTGCTAAGCTGTTGCTAACTGGTTGCTAGGCAATTGCTAACATATAACAGGTGGTTGCTAAGGTGTTGCTAGGTGGTTGCTAGGGTGTTGCTAGGTTGTTGCTATCATTTCTAAAGTGGTTGCTAAGTGGTTGCTATGCAGTTGCTATCGTTTTCCTAGTGGTTGTTAAGGTGTTGCTAAGTGGTTGCTAGGCAGTTGCTATCATTTCTAAAGTGGTTGCTAAGTGGTTGCTAGGCAGTTGCTATCGTTTTCCTAGTGGTTGTTAAGGTGTTGCTAAGTGGTTGCTAGGCAGTTGCTATAATTTCTAAAGTGGTTGCTAGGCAGTTGCTAACGTTTTCCCAATGGTTGTTAAGGTGTTGCTAAGTGGTTGCTAGGCAGTTGCTTTCATTTCTAAAGTAGTTGCTAAGTGGTTGCTAGGCAGTTGCTAACGTTTTCCAGGTGGTTGCTAAGTGGTTGCTAGGCAGTTGCTAACGTTTTCCAGGTGGTTGCTAGGCAGTTGCTAAGTGGTTGCTAGGCAGTTGCTAACGTTTTCCAAGTGGTTGCTAGGCAGTTGCTAAGTGGTTGCTAGGCAGTTGCTAACATTTTCCAGGTGGTTGCTAAGTGGTTGCTAGGTAGTTGCTAACATATTCCAGGTGGTTGCTAGGCAGCTGCTAAGTGGTTGCTAGGCAGTTGCTAACGTTTTCCAGGTGGTTGCTAAGTGGTTGCTAGGCAGTTGCTAACGTTTTCCAGGTGGTTGCTAGGCAGTTGCTAAGTGGTTGCTAGGCAGTTGCTAACGTTTTCCAAGTGGTTGCTAGGCAGTTGCTAAGTGGTTGCTAGGCAGTTGCTAACGTTTTCCAGGTGGTTGCTAAGTGGTTGCTAGGCAGTTGCTAACGTTTTCCAGGTGGTTGCTAGGCAGTTGCTAAGTTGTTGCTAGGCAGTTGCTAACGTTTTCCAGGTGGTTGCTAAGTGGTTGCTAGGCAGTTGCTAACGTATTCCAGGTGGTTGCTAGGCAGTTGCTAAGTGGTTGCTAGGCAGTTGCTAACGTTTTCCAGGTGGTTGCTCAGTGGTTGCTAGGCAGTTGCTAATGTTTTCCAGGTGGTTGCTAAGTGGTTGCTAGGCAGTTGCTAACGTATTCCAGGTGGTTGCTAGGCAGTTGCTAAGTGGTTGCTAGGCAGTTGCTAACGTTTTCCAAGTGGTTGCTAGGCAGTTGCTAAGTGGTTGCTAGGCAGTTGCTAACGTTTTCCAGGTGGTTGCTAAGTGGTTGCTAGGCAGTTGCTAACGTTTTCCAGGTGGTTGCTAGGCAGTTGCTAAGTGGTTGCTAGGCAGTTGCTAACGTTTTCCAAGTGGTTGCTAGGCAGTTGCTAAGTGGTTGCTAGGCAGTTGCTAACATTTTCCAGGTGGTTGCTAAGTGGTTGCTAGGCAGTTGCTAACATTTTCCAGGTGGTTGCTAGGCAGTTGCTAAGTTGTTGCTAGGCAGTTGCTAACGTTTTCCAGGTGGTTGCTAAGTGGTTGCTAGGCAGTTGCTAACGTATTCCAGGTGGTTGCTAGGCAGTTGCTAAGTGGTTGCTAGGCAGTTGCTAACGTTTTCCAGGTGGTTGCTCAGTGGTTGCTAGGCAGTTGCTAACGTTTTCCAGGTGGTTGCTAAGGTGTTGCTAAGTGGTTGCTAGGCAGTTGCTAACGTTTTCCAGGTGGTTGCTAAGGTGGTTGCTAAGCAGTTATTAGGTGGTTGCTAAGCCCTGGCTGGGGTGCCGGGGTGTCCAAACTTTTGACTGATAGCTGCTCCATACAGCAGCTCCTCCATACACTCACAGTACTGGAGGAGCAGGGGAGAGAAGGGGTTCCGTGCGCAGAGCTGCTCGTGTGTGAGATGGAACTCTGGGCCCCCCATTCATTTCTATGGGAAAACTTCGTACGACAATTGTACGAAAACCGTACGTCGTATCATTTCGCAACCTACTATTAATTTAAAGATCTCGATAAGATCTATAAGCTCGCCGAATTTGGTGTTTGTATCTCAAAAATTGTGGCAGTTACGGACGTTTAAAATTTGGCCCCATTCATTCCTATGGGAAAAAAATGCGTACGTTTACGAAGTTTTTACGAAAACCGTACGATATATCGCTTCAAAAAGCACAAGCAACCTGAACCGCTATAGGTACTACGATACTGTAAAATTTCGTGATTCTACGTCAAAAGCTGTAGGAGGAGATGCGTACAACAAAAAAAGCGCGGAATAATAATAATAATAATAATAATAAGAAGAAGATTACGAAGAACAATAAGTTGGCTTTTCCAAGCCAACTTAATAAGAAGATTACGAAGAACAATAAGTTGGCTTTTCCAAGCCAACTTAATAATAACTAGAAAAGGTAAAGTTCGTGAACGAACTTTAAGTTGGCTTGGAAAAGAACACTAATAACGTTAAAAAGTTAAAATGGTTGCTAAGCTGTTTCTGTCTGAAGAGTGTGAAGAGTCGTTGCTATGCTGTTAACTTTTGGCTAAACGCTAAATACCAAAAACACTGAAATCTAAAAACATTTGGTTAAACGCTGAAATCTAAAAACATTTGGTTAAACGCTGAAATCTAAAAACATTTGGTTAAACGCTGAAATCTAAAAACATTTGATTAAACGCTGAAATCTAAAAACGTTTGATTAAACGCTGAAATCTAAAAACGTATGATTAAACGCTGAAATCTAAAAACGTTTGATTAAACGCTGAAATCTAAAAACGTTTGGTTAAACGCTGAAATCAAAAAACATTTGGTTAAACGCTGAAATCTAAAAACGTTTGATTAAAAGCTGAAATCTAAAAACGTTTGGTTAAACGCTGAAATCGAAAAACTTTTGGTTGTACTGTTGATTGCTAATGTGTTGCTAGGCGGTTGCTATCATTTCTGAAGTGGTTGCTAAGCTGTTGCTAGGCAATTGCTAACATATACCAGGCGGTTGCTAGGTGGTTGCTAGGGTGTTGCTAGGTTGTTGCTAAGGTGTTGCTATGGTATCCGGGGTGGTTGCTAAGATGTTGCTAGGTGGTTGCTAACGTGTTGCTAGGTGGTTGCTAAGGTGTTGCTATGGTATCCGGGGTGGTTGCTAAGGTGTTGCTAGGTGGTTGCTAGGTGGTTGCTAAGGTGTTGCTAGGTGGTTGCTAAGGTGTTGCTATGGTATCTGGGGTGGTTGCTAAGGTGTTGCTAAGTGGTTGCTAGGTGGTTGCTAAGGTATTGCTAGGTGGTTGCTAAGGTGTTGCTATGGTATCTGGGGTGGTTGCTAAGGTGTTGCTAGGTGGTTGCTAGGCAGTTGCTATCATTTCTAAAGTGGTTGCTAAGTGGTTGCTAGGCAGTTGCTAACGTTTTCGTAATGGTTGCTAAGGTGTTGGTAAGTGGTTGCTAGGCTGTTGCTATCATTTCTAAAGTGGTTGCTAGGCAGTTGCTATCGTTTCTAAGGTGGTTGCTAAGTGGTTGCTAACGTTTTCCTAGTGGTTGTTAAGGTGTTGCTAAGTGGTTGCTAGGCAGTTGCTAACGTTTTCCAGGTGGTTGCTAAGTGGTTGGTAGGCAGTTGCTAACGTATTCCAGGTGGTTGCTAGGCAGTTGCTAAGTGGTTGCTAGGCAGTTGCTAACGTTTTCCAGGTGGTTGCTAAGTGGTTGGTAGGCAGTTGCTAACGTTTTCCAGGTGGTTGCTAAGTGGTTGCTAGGCAGTTGCTAACGTTTTCCAGGTGGTTGCTAGGCAGTTGCTAAGTGGTTGCTAGGCAGTTGCTAACATTTTCCAAGTGGTTGCTAGGCAGTTGCTAAGTGGTTGCTAGGCAGTTGCTAACATTTTCCAGGTGGTTGCTAAGTGGTTGCTAGGTAGTTGCTAACATATTCCAGGTGGTTGCTAGGCAGCTGCTAAGTGGTTGCTAGGCAGTTGCTAACGTTTTCCAGGTGGTTGCTAAGTGGTTGCTAGGCAGTTGCTAACGTTTTCCAGGTGGTTGCTAGGCAGTTGCTAAGTGGTTGCTAGGCAGTTGCTAACGTTTTCCAAGTGGTTGCTAGGCAGTTGCTAACGTTTTCCAGGTGGTTGCTAAGTGGTTGCTAGGCAGTTGCTAACGTTTTCCAGGTGGTTGCTAGGCAGTTGCTAAGTTGTTGCTAGGCAGTTGCTAATGTTTTCCAGGTGGTTGCTAAGTGGTTGCTAGGCAGTTGCTAACGTATTCCAGGTGGTTGCTAGGCAGTTGCTAAGTGGTTGCTAGGCAGTTGCTAACGTTTTCCAGGCAGTTGCTAAGTGGTTGCTAGGCAGTTGCTAACGTTTTCCAAGTGGTTGCTAGGCAGTTGCTAAGTGGTTGCTAGGCAGTTGCTAACGTTTTCCAGGTGGTTGCTAAGTGGTTGCTAGGCAGTTGTTAATGTTTTTCAGGTGGTTGCTAGGCAGTTGCTAAGTGGTTGCTAGGCAGTTGCTAACATTTTCCAAGTGGTTGCTAGGCAGTTGCTAAGTGGTTGCTAGGCAGTTGCTAACGTTTTCCAGGTGGTTGCTAAGTGGTTGCTAGGCAGTTGCTAACGTTTTCCTAGTGGTTGTTAAGGTGTTGCTTACTGGTTGCTAGGCAGTTGCTATCATTTCTAAAGTGGTTGCTAAGTGGTTGCTAGGCATTTGCTAACGTTTTCCAGGTGGTTGCTAACTGGTTGCTAACTGGTTGCTAGGCAGTTGCTATCATTTCTAAAGTGGTTGCTAAGTAGTTGCTAGGCAGTTGCTAACGTTTTCCTAGTGGTTGCTAAGTGGTTGCTAACTGGTTGCTAGGCAGTTGCTAACGTTTTCCAGGTGGTTGCTAAGGTGTTGCTAAGTGGTTGCTAGGCAGTTGCTAACGTTTTCCAGGTGGTTGCTAAGGTGGTTGCTAAGCAGTTAATAGGTGGTTGCAAAGCCCTGGCTGGGGTGCCGGGGTGTCCAAACTTTTGACTGATAGCTGCTCCATACAGCAGCTCCTCCATACACTCACAGTACTGGAGGAGCAGGGGAGAGAAGGGGTTCCGTGCGCAGAGCTGCTCGTGTGTGAGATGGAACTCTGGGCCCCCCATTCATTTCTATGGGAAAACTTCGTACGACAATTGTACGAAAACCGTACGTCGTATTACTTCGCAACCTACTATTAATTTAAAGATCTCGATAAGATCTATAAGCTCGCCGAATTTGGTGTTCGTATCTCAAAAATTGTGGCGGTTACGGACGTTTAAAATTTCGCCCCATTCATTCCTATGGGAAAAAAATGCGTACGTTTACGAAGTTTTTACGAAAACCGTACGATATATCGCTTCAAAAAGCACAAGCAACCTGAACCGCTATAGGTCCTACGATACTGTAAAATTTCGTGGTTCTACGTCAAAAGCTGTAGGAGGAGTAGCGTACAACAAAAAAAGCGCGGAATAATAATAATAACTAGAAAAGGTAAAGTTCGTGAACGAACTTTAAGTTGGCTTGGAAAAGAACGCTAATAACGTTAAAAAGTTAAAATGGTTGCTAAGCTTTTTCCGTCTGAAGAGTGTGAAGAGTCATTGATATGCTGTTAACGCTAAATGCTAAAAACGCTGACATCTAAAAACATTTGGTTAAACGCTGAAATCTAAAAACATTTGGTTAAACGCTGAAATCTAAAAATGTTTGATTAAACGCTGAAATCTAAAAACGTTTGGTTAAACAATGAAATCTAAAAACATTTGGTTAAACGCTGAAATCTAAAAATGTTTGATTAAACGCTGACATCTAAAAACGTTTGGTTAAACGCTGAAATCTAAAAACGCTTGTTTAAATGCTGAAATCGTAAAACTTTTGGTTAAACTTTTGATTGCTAATGTGTTGCTAGGCGGTTGCTATCATTTCTGAAAAGGTTGCTAAGCTGTTGCTAGGCAATTGCTAATGTTTTCCAGGTGGTTGCTAAGCTGTTGCTAACTGGTTGCTAGGCAATTGCTAACATATAACAGGTGGTTGCTAAGGTGTTGCTAGGTGGTTGCTAGGGTGTTGCTAGGTTGTTGTTATCATTTCTAAAGTGGTTGCTAAGTGGTTGCTAGGCAGTTGCTATCGTTTTCCTAGTGGTTGTTAAGGTGTTGCTAAGTGGTTGCTAGGCAGTTGCTATCATTTCTAAAGTGGTTGCTAAGTGGTTGCTAGGCAGTTGCTATTGTTTTCCTAGTGGTTGTTAAGGTGTTGCTAAGTGGTTGCTAGGCAGTTGCTATCATTTCTAAAGTGGTTGCTAGGCAGTTGCTAACGTTTTCCCAATGGTTGTTAAGGTGTTCCTAAGTGGTTGCTAGGCAGTTGCTTTCGTTTCTAAAGTGGTTGCTAAGTGGTTGCTAGGCAGTTGCTAACGTTTTCCAGGTGGTTGCTAAGTGGTTGCTAGGCAGTTGCTAACGTTTTCCAGGTGGTTGCTAGGCAGTTGCTAAGTGGTTGCTAGGCAGTTGCTAACGTTTTCCAAGTGGTTGCTAGGCAGTTGCTAACATTTTCCAGGTGGTTGCTAAGTGGTTGCTAGGTAGTTGCTAACATATTCCAGGTGGTTGCTAGGCAGCTGCTAAGTGGTTGCTAGGCAGTTGCTAACGTTTTCCAGGTGGTTGCTAAGTGGTTGCTAGGCAGTTGCTAAGGTTTTCCAGGTGGTTGCTAGGCAGTTGCTAAGTTGTTGCTAGGCAGTTGCTAACGTTTTCCAGGTGGCTGCTAAGTGGTTGCTAGGCAGTTGCTAACGTATTCCAGGTGGTTGCTAGGCAGTTGCTAAGTGGTTGCTAGGCAGTTGCTAATGTTTTCCAGGTGGTTGCTCAGTGGTTGCTAGGCAGTTGCTAACGTTTTCCAGGTGGTTGCTAAGTGGTTGCTAGGCAGTTGCTAACGTATTCCAGGTGGTTGCTAGGCAGTTGCTAAGTGGTTGCTAGGCAGTTGCTAATGTTTTCCAGGTGGTTGCTCAGTGGTTGCTAGGCAGTTGCTAACGTTTTCCAGGTGGTTGCTAAGTGGTTGCTAGGCAGTTGCTAACGTTTTCCAGGTGGTTGCTAAGGTGGTTGCTAAGCAGTTATTAGGTGGTTGCTAAGCCCTGGCTGGGGTGCCGGGGTGTCCAAACTTTTGACTGATAGCTGCTTTATACAGCAGCTCCTCCATACACTCACAGTACTGGAGGAGCAGGGGAGAGAAGGGGTTCCGTGCGCAGAGCTGCTCGTGTGCGAGATGGAACTCTGGGCCCCCCATTCATTTCTATGGGAAAACTTCGTACGACAATTGTACGAAAACCGTACGACGTATCGTCAAAACGTTTACATTTTCGGAAAGAACGCGGTAAGGTCTATAGACCGTCCGATTTTTGTATTTGTATGTCAAAAATTGTGGCGGTTACGGACGTTTAAAATTTCGCCCCATTCATTCCTATGGGAAAAAAATGCGTACGTTTACGAAGTTTTTACGAAAACCGTACGATGTATCGCTTCAAAAAGCACAAGCAACCTAATCGGGTATAGGTTCTACGATACTGCAAAATTTCGTGATTCTACGTCAAAAGCTGTAGGAGGAGTAGTGTTTTAAATTTTGTTGCGAGAATAATAATAATAACTAGAAAAGGCAAAGTTCGTGAACGAACTTTAAGTTGGCTTGGAAAAGTGCGCTGATAATGTTGAAAAGTGATGTGGAGTGTGTGTGGTGTGGAGTATGTTGTGTAGTGTGGTTATTGTGATTACTAAATGTGGACTGTGCCTGTGGTGTGTGTGTGTTGTGGGGTGCTGCTGTGTGTGTGGGGAATGGTGTGTGTAGTGTGGTGTAAGTGAAGTGTGGAGTGTACGTATGTAATCGGGTGTGTGGTGTTTGATGTGGTGTGTGGAGTTTGTATGTAATGTGATGTGGAGTGGGTGTGTGTAGTGTGGGGTGTGTTGGGAATGGTGTGTAGTGTGTGGAGTGTGTATGTATGTAGTCTGGTGTGTGGGGTATGGAGTGTTTTTGTAAGGTGATGTGGAATGTGTGTGTAGTGTGGGGTGTATGTAATCTGGTGTGTGGGGTTTGATAAGGGATGTGGAGTGTGTATGTAGTCTGGTGTGTGTAGTGTGGGTGATGGTGTGTGAAGTGTGGTGTAAGTGGAGTGTGGAGTGTATGTATGTAATCTGGTGTGTGGGGTGTGGAGTATGATGTGGAGTAGGTGTGTGTAGTGTGGGGTGCTGCAGGGTGTGTGGGGAATGGTGTGTAGGGTTGGGTGTGGGAGGAATGTTGTGTGTAGTGTGGTGTAAGTGGAGTGTGTATGCCATGTAATCTGGTGCATGGGGTTCAATGTGGGGAGTGTGTTTGTAATGTGATGTGGAGTGTGTGGTTGTGTGTAGTATGGGGTGCTGCTGGGTCTGTGGGGACTGGTGTGTGTAAAGTGGTGTAAGTGGAGTGTGTATGTAGGTAATCTGGTGTGTGGGGTTTGATGTGGGGTCTGGAGTGGGTGTGTTTAGTGTGGGTTGTGCGTGTGGGGTGTGGAGTGAGTGTGTTTAGTGTGGGATGATTGTGTGGGGTGTGGAGTGGGTGTGTTTAGTGTGGGTTGTGTGTGTGGAGTGGGTGTGTTTAGTGTGGGTTTTGCGTGTGGCATGTGTAGTGGGTGTGTTTAGTGTGGGTTGTTTGTGTGGGGTGTGGAGTGGGTGTGTTTAGTGAGGGTTGTTTGTGTGTGGTGTGGAGTGGGTGTGTTTAGTGTGGGTTGTGGAGTGGGTGTGTTTAGTGTGGGTTGTGTGTGGCTTGTGGAGTGGGTGTATTTAGTGTAGTTTGTGTGTGGCTTGTGGAGTGGGTGTATTTAGTGTGGGTTGTGTGTGGCTTGTGGATTGGGTGTGTTTAGTGTTGGGTTGTGTGTGTGGAGTGGGTGTGTTTAGTGTGGGTTGTGTGTGGGGTGTGTATGGTGTGCACCTAAACAATGTGTTGGATTAAACGTATTAAATTAATTCTATATATTTTGAAGTAAAAGTGGAAGTAATAGTAAAAATAATACTCCAATAGATACAGATACAGCATTTTAGAATAGTAGTGAAGTACTTCTAAAACAAAACAACATTTGGTCTGCAGTGTGTAGTGTATGAGTGGTCTGGAGTGTGTGGTGTTTAAGTGTGTGGTATTTGATGTGAAGTTTCCAAGGTCAGTGATAGTATTCTTTAACCATACTTCACTGTCTCATATGATTAAGCTGATGTTAATTTTGTGTAGAATGCCTTTACAGAGAATAATCTATTTTGTTTTATTAAATTAGAAAATAAAGCGTAATTTAACCATAAACTGCATTAGACTGTAGGTAATATCTTAAATGCTATGTCTATTTTACGGGTTTATAATTTCTAGTAGTTATGTGTCTAATGTATTCAATATCTGCTAAAAATGATTCAGTAAGTTCTATGAACTCAGTGTTTTAAGTTTCAAGCCCTGTGAATCGGTCGATTCCCTAAACGAGTCTGTTCTTCCCTGAGGAACGGTTGGATTGATTTTATGAAGGAGTCGGCTCTTTCCTGTGAATCAGTTGGACTGATTCGGTTCAGAAGAAGGATTCGCTCCTCGCGAGACGGCGCTAATTTAGATTTCTGAGGTAAGCTATCGGGTTCTGTATGACTCCTCTCTCTCTCAGCAAAAAAACGACTTTTTACCCCGTTTTACTGACCACACCGCCGCTAAGCCCACTCCCTGTGATGTGTGGTGTATGTTGTGATATAAAGAGATGTAGTCTGGTCTAGTTTTAGCGTAAAATTCGATATAAACCTTTAGGACCGTGTTTGGTAAGCTAACAGGCTAACCGGCTGTCTAGCTTAGCTAGCTAGCGCGTTGCTAAGCGACACGGTGTATCACAGGCTAGCTTGCTAGCCTTCACTAGCTTTCAGCTGTATTTTATGACGGTGTTTTTGTAGAAGCTGTATAAATAGCAGCAGTTATTTAGAGTGTATTCTGATGTAAAGGGTTTTAGTGTCTGTTCTGCTCTCTAGTAATATTCAGTGAAGCTTGTAAACTGAATACATAACGTTAACTACCTAGCT
Organism: Astyanax mexicanus; assembly: GCF_023375975.1. Lineage (NCBI taxonomy): Eukaryota > Metazoa > Chordata > Actinopteri > Characiformes > Acestrorhamphidae > Astyanax > Astyanax mexicanus. The sequence goes on from NW_026040044.1 coordinate 1,589,019, forward strand.
TGGTAGATTAGTTAGGGTCAGCTTCATTAGATTTATCCTGATAGTACTTTAACCTGACACGTTAGCTAGATAAACTAATCTAAGCCCATTAACACATTGTTAGGCGTTTCTTATACATTTGTTTTTACTTTTTTTCTTATTCCAATATTGTTGCCCTGCCTGATATTCACATTCTTCCTAAATAAAATGTGTAATTTCATCATATTGGCTACATATGTGTGATGCATTAATTAGCTATTAGCTAGGTTAGATTAGCTAGATATCCATCTTAGTCCAGTTGGGGTATTGAAGTTCTGTTATAAAGCTATCTTAGCTACTCTAGCTGGATAGTTAAGATTTGTCAGTATGTGGTGTAACCTTGTATACTTGTGTTCTTTCTGTTTCTGGTGCTTTGCTTTCTTAGGAAATCATCATCTACACTGAGTAAGTGTATAATATTTCTACCAGACAACTAAAACACTAAGTTCCAGTATCATACTGAAACATGCTTTTTTATGCTTTTTGAAGTGCATAACACATATTCAGTTTAAAAGGAAGAAAGAATGTCTGTTGGACACTAAATGCATACAGAAGTAATAGAAATGTTTAGTAGCCGCAATGAATGGCTTCTCCTTTATTATAAGCAATTTATGATCCACTATGCTATGGAGGACATAAGTATGTCAAAATGACATAAGTATAAATAAATAAATGCACAATAAATAAATAAATGTTGAAATATATAAATAAATAAAAGCACAAATAATTTTAGAGGTAAATAAATACATTAATAAATACATTTCTTATTTATTGATTTATATATTTATGTATTCATTTATTTATTTCAACATGTATTTATTCATTTGTTCATTTTAACATTTATTTATTCATTTATTTCAACATTTCTACATTTATTTATTTATTTCCACATTTCCTTATGTATTTATTTATTTCCACATTTCTTCATGTTTTATTTTTTTATTTCCACATTTCTTCATTTCTGTATTTCTGCGTCTGTATGGTAATTAGGTAGGCGGTCCTATCCTCGCTCTAAAGCAGGGTTGGTTGCTTGCCCGTGCGCCGGTGTTACGGTGAATTCAGTCCCCTGTTCCCCCTTCACTGCACTATATATCTATACTAAAAACACATAGTTAATCAGCATCATTACTGTACTTTTAATCCACTCCAGCTTTATTAAACAAAGGGGAACCACTTTTCCCACACTCTGGTTAAATATGTTCTCCCTGTGTTTTCAGTATAAAAAATGGTGCAGATAGTGTTAGTTACTCAGTGAAATGGTAACAGATATGAAGTTTATCAGCATCATTACTGTACATTTAATCCACTCCAGTTTAACTCTGTTCTTTGAGTATTCTGCTGTAAACAACTGTATGTTTAAAAACTATAGAATTGCATGCACTGGAGCCTTAATAAAGAGGGGAACAACAAGGTGTAATTTCAGTAGCAAAGTTCATATAAAAATATAACAGACTAAATTCTGTGCCATGTAATGTAGTTTATATCATCAATAAATATTTCATTATTACATTACACATGTATGTACCCAATTTAGTGAGTGTGGTGAGAATAGACTAGACTAGTCATTGTATTTTTAATTAGCATTTAAACATATTCATACACTATTTTACAACCGAAGTAAAACTTTGCAGACGTGAAGAATCAGAAAAAAAGAGCGCAAACGAGAACAAATGGAGCCTATCTGAGCTGCGCTGCTACAAGATTTCTACATGTGCAGTGAAGGGGGAACAGGGGGACTGAATTCACTGTAACACCAGCGCACGGGCAAGCAACCAATCCCGCTTTAGAGCGAGGATAGGACTGCCTACCTACCATACAAATGCAGAAATACATAAATGAAGAAATGTGGAAATAAATAAATAAATGTAGAAATTTTGAAATAAATGAATGCATAAATAAATAAATGTGAAAATAAATAAATGCACATATAAATGAATAAATAAATAAATCAATAAATAAATGTATTTATTTACCTATATAATTATTTATGCGTGCATTTATGTATTTATTTACATATATTTATTTATTTATATGTTTATTTATTTCTACATTTATATGTGCATATTTTATTTATACTTATGTCATGTTTGGTCCTCGATACTATGCAGATATAAAACTCAATAAAAAAAATCACATAGTACAAAATAGCTAAATGCTGATGCTATTGCTGAAATATATGGAGCGTATTACTTTATTTTTAGCTGTCCATGATAAATAGGTGTAGATGCTATTAAATAATAAAGTTATAATATTACTTTAAACACAACAAATGTGGATACTGTGTATTTATTTGCTCTTTGTTTTCTTTTACAGGGGAACGACAGCATCACTGCCTGGGAACAACTTCTCTTTCTATCACCACGCTTTTCTTCTTTTACCACGCTCTCTCCGCCACGCTTTCTTACCACGCTCTTTCCACCACGCTTCTATCAAACGCTGAGGCCTAAGATAGGCCTAATATACCCTACCAAAACAAACCTCTATACCACGCTACCCCAGAAACTGCAAAAATACCAACACCTTGTACCAACACCTTGTACCAACACCTTGTACCAACACCTTGTACCAACCCCTTGTACCAACCCCTTGTACCAACGCCTTGTACCAACGCCACCCCTACCAACACCACCCTACCAACACCACCCTACCACGCTCTACCCTACCCTACCCTACCCTACCCTACCCTACACCCTGTCCATTTTATATCTGTTAATCTTTAAATCTGTGCAAAGTTGTACTGTGATTAATTTCAGGTTAAACCCTTGGCTGAAGAACTAATCCAGAGCTGATCCACTCCTGCTGATCTTCAGACCATCAAGCACACACACTAACATACAACATTAAGAATTACTTGGTTGTTTTTAATATTTAATAAAATTTGAAGTTTAGTACTGCAGTTTGCTGTATTGTATTGTATTTTCATTAAGTGATTTTTGCTTGGGCTGGGTTAAAGCAAACAGTAGATCAGAATAGCAAGCACATATATTTATTATTAAAGAATATTCACAATTTTAGAAAAGCTGTCATTTGCAACTGAAAACTGAAACATCGGTAAATCTCCTGTATATCTGTGCAAAGTTGTACTGTGTGTTTCAGGTTAGACACTGAAAGAACTGGCTGAAGAACTAATCTAGAGCTGATCCACTCCTGCTGATCTTCAGACCATCAAGCACACACTAACACAACATTGATTAAGAATTAGCTGGTTGTTTTATAATACAATTTGAAGTTTTAGTACTGCGGTTTGCTGTATTGTATTGTATTTTCATTAAGCCATAAAACCCATAATTTGCAACTGAAAACTGAAGCATCAGTTCTTTGAACATCCAGTTATTTGAAAGGGTAAAAACTACTATAAATTGGTGATTGAACTTAACTGTGAGTAGGTGATTGCTGTTAATGATTTGCTGAATAGTTCATTTATAAGCATTTGATATTGAAGACTGTGTACCTGTATCATTTTTAGGTGTTCTAAAATTTCTAAGCATATTAATTAAGCTTTCTGTTGAGGTATATTATTGTTTTCCGAGTGCCAACTTCAAACCTAACAAAATTAGCTTCATAATTTCATTGTTGTAAGCAAATAACACAGGCCACTGTTTAATAGACCCTTCTGATTGCATTTACTATAATTCTGCGAAATTAGTTGTAAAAAAATATAGAATAAACCTTTTTAACGTAATTAAGGAAAAGTAATCAGTGAGATCACACAGTCTTTTCAGAATAAATTGTAAGAAACTTAACTAATTACAGTTGCTTTTTAGCTGTCTATTTTATATACATAAGATTTTATCTGATTGTAAAAATAACGAACTATGCCAAGAAAAAGCAAGAAAGCCATTGCAGCAAAGCAGCGTGAGGCAGCAAAGGTAAAACCCGGAAGTGCTGAACAGCCAGTAAACAACTTTAGTGCGCACGTCACAACAGTGTTGGCCTCTCACTGGCAAGGTGATGATAGATATAAGCTGTTTTCTAGAGGAGTTCAGTGTACCTGTAATTCACTTACATTTCTAGCAGTACACAGTGAAAATAATGATCTGACCAGCCTAAACCTAGACCAGATATTAACACAGGGTGATGCTGTTTATACTCAGGTTAAACGAACATTACTGAATGAAGGGAGGTTTCAGAGTAACCTGCTGACATCTGATGAGCTTCCCTGTACAGTAGAGACAGACACGCAGTGTTATAGTGTTATTAAACACCCACCGAGATACGGGTTTCTGAGAGACGAGGCCCCACAGGGTATGGAAGAGTATGTGAATTTGGAGAGAGCACTAAACTGTCTGAGAGGTGATGTAACTGATGCTCTGCTGATCACTGGAGGAAGGTGTGTTGCTGTGTTCAGAGATCGCTCAGGTAGATTCGGGTTCTTTGATCCTCACTGTAGAACACCTGATGGACTAAAAGCTGATGAGAACGCAGGAACAGCTGTGATGCTCACATTTGCAAACTTAGAGGACATGACTGAAAGGTTACTAATACTGTACCAGGTGTGTCTTAACCTGAAGGATAACTGTCAGTATGAGCTCCTCCCTGTGTCTTTCATAAACAGAAACACAGCCACTACAGCAAACACTACTGACCATCTCCCTGAGGTTCAGATGGAAAAGTCATGTCCAAACTTCGATTCTGATCATACCCAGTCTGAAGAACAATCCACGGTTAAATTGAATATGATACGCAGAAGGAAACAATATTTACAAAAAAGACAAGCTAAGAAACAAGATAACTCCATACAAGCAAAAGGAAAAAAGACTGAAAACCGAAAGTTTAGATATGCAAATGATCCTGAGTTTAGAGAGAGAAACAAACAACACAGCCGAACTTATTATTCTAAAAATGTAAATAACAAACTTGTTAAACAATTATCTGTAATGGTGAATTACAAAACTAACACAACATACAAAGAAAAACAAAAACAATACATTGTCAATCACTACAGAAATGACCCAGTTTACAAAGAGAAACAGAAGCAGTATATTCGTAGTCGCTACAAAATGGATTCCCTTTACAGAGAGAAACAGAGGTGGTACATTATAAATAATTACAGATGTAATGCAGACTACAAAAATAAGCAAAAGCAACGTGTGATTGACAGGTATACAAAGAATTGTGCTTTTATGGAAAAGCAGAAGAGGTATTTTACAAATCGATACAGAACTGACTTACTTTTCAGGGCTCGTCACAGAACACAGAACTTAATTCGGTCAAAAAATAAACAATCTAATCTGAAGATCCTACAAAAGACACGCTGTGCACAGCATATATTAAAGAAATACATATTAAATAGCTATTTTCAGCAGACATCACCACCAACAAAAAATGGTCAGTGTTTCCTAGAATCCCTGAATCCAGAAGTGCTAAAAGCTTTGACCCAGTTTAGGGAAACTACAAAAGCTCGACCAAATTATGCTTGCACTGTCTGTCACAGACTGCTGTTTCCTGATCAGGTTCGACTGTGTGATCATAAAAGCTACCAAAAGAATCCAATGATGACTTCAAGCTGTCTGACAGGAAAGTTTCTTCACACCTGTTCTTCTGACTGTAGTGATAACTGTGCACCTGAAGAAATGAAAAATGAGTGGATCTGCCACAGCTGCCATGATAATTTGAGTAAAGGGAGAATGCCTTCCATCGCTTCTGTAAACAAACTCCAACTTGCACCCATTCCGGCAGAACTGTGTGATTTAAATATACTGGAGAGACATGTTATATCTAAATATGTGTGCTTTGCTAAGGTCATCAGTCTTCCCAAAGGTCAGCAGAGAGCCATAAAAGGTGCTGTTGTGTCGGTTCCTTCAGATGTTGAAACAACAGTAAATGTTTTACCCAGACCCAGCGGTGAATCACAGCTACTCACAGTGAAGCTGAAAAGACGACTGTGTTACTCAGGCCACTACCAGTTTCAGACCATATCCATGCAGAAGGTCCTGTCTGCCTTACTTAAACTGAAGGAAATCCACTCTGAATACAAGGACATCGTAATAAACAATGTGGAGCAGGATGAATTATTTGATGATTTTCCAGACCCAATAAATGAGTATGATATTTCTGAGGATGAAATGGAAAATGACAACACAGACAATGATGAAACAGTAGATCAGAACCCTGAGAGCGAACATGATATGGATAATGAGGCTGAAAGCACAGAACAGAGCGCAGGTCTTGCGTTAGACACATGTCTACAACCTCCAGATCTCGGTCAGCATCTGTTGTCTTTTAATGATGGAATATTTTGCATTGCCCCAGCTGAGAGAAACAATCCAGTAAGCATATTTAAAGTTGCTAAACTGGAAGCGATGGCTTTTCCTGTTCAATTTCCTACTGGAGAAAACACATTTGATGAACCTGACAGACACACAGCTCTCTCACCCAGCAGATATTTCAATGCCCGACTGTTTTCTGCTGATAATCGCTTTGCAAAAGACACAAACTACATTTTCTTTGCTCAGTTTGTGACTGAAATAAACCAAGCAACTTCCAGCATGTCAATCCAGTTGAGGAAAGCAAAATCAGTGACACGCGAAGGCAGAAAAATCACCAGTGCACTATTACAAGACAAACGTGAATTAGAGAAACTCATTCATAATAATGATGTCACAAGATTCCTGAAGCCCCTCAGAGGCACGCCTGTGTATTGGGAAAAAACACTCAGAGACCTTTTTGCCATGCTTCGTCAATTAGGAACGCCCACATTCTTCTGTACATTTAGTGCTGCAGAGATGAGATGGCCCGAAGTGATCACAGCGATTAAAGCACAGCAAGGAGAATCTGTGGACTTTTCAGCCCTGGACTGGTCAGAGAAATGTGAGATACTGCGCAGTAATCCAGTCACAGCCATGCGCATGTTTGAGAAACGTGTAGAAGCTCTTATGAACCTTATTCAGTCTCCTGCTCAGCCAATCGGTCACGTTGTTGACTTCTTTTATCGCGTTGAGTTCCAACAGAGAGGCTCTCCACACATTCACTGCTTATTCTGGGTAAACGGTGCTCCAGAGTTTGAAAATGACCAAGATCAGGATGTTTGTGATTTCATTGACAGACACATTTCATGCAAACTGCCAGACCCAAACACAGATCCTGAACTGAACAGAATTGTATCAGAAGTTCAAACACACAGCAGAAATCACTCTAAATCATGCAAAAAGAACAATAAACACTGCAGGTTTGGATTTCCTAAACCCCCCATGAAAAAAACACTCATCACACGCCCCAGACCACCCCCTGACACTGACTCAGATGATGAAGGTGCAGAAAATGAACCTGTGACACAAGCTAAATCAAAACTTCAGCCAGTGTGGGATCTGCTGAATGATAAGACTCAGAACTTTGAAAGCATCACGCAGCTGCTAGAAACTGTAAACATGATGTACGAGGAGTATAAAGACAATGTAAACAGTCTCAGTTCAGCAAGTGTAGTTATAATGCAGCGTGAACCAAATGACTGCTGGGTAAATGGCTATAATCCACTGCTGCTCAGAGCCTGGGATGCCAACATGGATATACAGTTCATCCTGAACCCATACACCTGTATAATGTACATTCTGTCATACATCTCAAAAGGTGAACATGAGATGAGTGAATACCTAAAAGGAGTGATAAAAGAAATGTGTCCAAACACATCTGAGAGAGAAAGCATGAAACAGGTGATGCATGCCTATGCTAAAAACAGAGAGGTCAGTGCACAGGAAGCTGTAGCTCGAACCTGCAGTCTTAAACTGAAATCATCATCCCGCGCTGTGATTTTCATACCCACTGATGATAACGCAGTAAAAATGAGTCTGCCTATGAGCTGCTTACAGGACAAAGCCCCTGATGATGAAAATGTGTGGATGACTGGATTAGCAGAAAAGTACATGGCCAGGCCTGAAACACCAGAGTTTGAGAACATGTGCATGGCTGAATTTGCTAGTGAATATCGGATTGTTTACGGAGATCAGAGAAAGGGTAAACATGTAATACCACTGCAGAATGACATGGGACACATCAAAAAGCGAACCAGAGGAAAACCTGCCATTATTCGTTTTGCACGTTTTTCACAACAGAAACATCCAGAAAAATTCTATGCAACACTACTAAAATTGTACCTGCCACACCGCAGCAGCTCACAGCTTAAAACTGCTCAGTTCAACACACATGAAGCCTTCTATGCGTTTGCCTCAGTTAAACTCCCAGGAACAGACACACTGCAGCGGGTTTACACCACTGTAAATGACAACAGAAAAAAGTATGAAAAGCACAGTGAAGCTATTGATAAGGCCATTGAGAATTTTGAACAGAATGGTCCTATTGAAGATGCCTGGACTAACTTGGCTCCAACAAATGAACTGATCCGATTAGAGTGCATGATAGAGCAAGAACCCACAGATCCCACTGATATAACTGAAGCAGATGATGTTCCAGATTTCGCGCCATCCACATCTGAAAACAGAACAGCCATGCCTGTAATAGAAGCTCCACAGGTGAATCCTGCAGTGATCAGAAAAATGTATCAGAGCCTGAATGAGACACAAGCTGCTGTGTTCTATGAGATAAGGGACTGGTGTAAAAGAAAAGTGCAGAATGAAAATCCAGAACCATTTTTTTACTATGTAGCTGGAACAGCAGGAACAGGAAAGAGTCACCTTATTAAGTCTGTGTATGCAGAGGCCACTAAAATCTTACAGAAACTGCCTTGTGTAAGAGAGGAAGCTGATATGTCCAAACCCACAGTGCTTCTGAGTGCGTTTACCGGCTGTGCCAGTCATAACATTAACGGAAAAACACTCCACGCACTCCTGAAACTCCCAAGAAGCCTGAAACCTCCATATCAGGGACTCGGAAACAGTCTGGATGAGATCAGAGCAAACTTTTCTAATTTACAGATCATGATCATTGATGAAATATCCATGGTGTCTAAACCATTATTCGCCTATGTAAACTGGAGATTACAGCAGATTAAAGGAAATAATAAACCCTTTGGTAACATTTCTATTATGGCTGTCGGTGATTTTCAGCAGTTACCACCACTGGGAAAAGCCAAACCACTATGTGTGTATGAGGATCATGTGCTGGACTTCTGGAGAGATCACTTTAAGATGATCACACTGACTGAAATCATGCGTCAGAAAGATGATCTTGCCTTTGCTGAGCTGCTGAACAGACTGAGAGTGAAACAGAAACATGAAGCTCTGACTGATGCTGACAGATGTATGCTGGAACAGGTCATTAAACCTATTGAAGACTGTCCCCCAGAAGCATTACACATATTTCCTACTAATAAAGAAGTGGATGATTTTAACTCAGCAGCCATAACCTCACGTTTTTCAGATATCTCTAATATAGATGCAGAGGATTATAAGAAAGACCCTCGATCAGGACAGATGCAGAGACAGGGTGCCCCCTTTAAAGGAGAGAAAGGTGATCTAATGGACACACTACAGGTGGCAGTTGGTGCACGAGTGATGCTCACCAGAAATATTGATGTAGAATCTGGGCTGGTCAATGGATCTTTTGGTAAAGTGGCTAAAATAATCACACAGACCCGTAACAGTGTTCCTGTGGTTCAGAAGATCGTTGTTGAGCTGGATAATGCTGATGCAGGAAGGAAACACCGCAGTGAAGTGCCTGGAGAAACTGATAATTTTGTTTACATTGAGAGAGAAGAGGAAAGTCTGAAAAAGAAAGGAACAGTTCGAAGACAGTTTCCTTTAAAGTTAGCCTTTGCATGCACTGCTCATAAAGTTCAGGGAATGACGACTCATTCTGCTGTCGTGTCATTGAAGAAAATCTTTGAACCAGGCATGGCTTATGTTGCACTGAGCCGAACTACGTCACTAAGCGGACTTAACATTATTGACTTTGATGAGAAGAAAATTTTCTGTGACCCTGAAATCAGCACTGCACTTGAGAACATGCCCAAAGCTGACCTGCATACTGTCCAGCCACTTCTGCAGACAATTAGAGAATCAAACCTGAATCAAGCCATTACTATTGTACATCACAACACTGAGGGATTACAACATCACTTTGAAGATATCAAAAGCCATCATGAACTCCTTCTATCAGATGTTCTGTGTCTGACTGAAACCCATCTGACCGGTTCTGCTGTTCCTGATTGTCTTCAATTGGAGGGTTATAGAATGCATCAGCGTAACAGACATGTTTCCTACACCAACTTCACTCATCTATCCAACAAAAGTGGAGGAGGGGTTGCCATTTATGTTAAAAATCACCTTCAGGCTCGCCAAGTGCAATATGTGCAGAATGTCACAGATCTGGAATTTTTGATTTTAAAGGTTGAAGCCCCAAAACAGGTTGTGATTGCAGTTGTGTACAGACCTCCAAACTACAGACTGTCAGACTTCATGCCGAACCTTGATGCCCTTTTGACCTTCCTTGAGATCATGGACTACAAACCTGCTGTGGTATGTGGAGACTTTAATGAAGATCAACTGAGTAAAATAAACAAACCCGTTCTGAACTTATTCCAATCAAAAGGATTCACACAGATTATAAATCATGCTACAACAGAGAAGAACACACTATTAGATCCAGTTTTTATTTCTAACCCAAACATGAGTGTTGCATCAGGAATTCTAAATACATACTACAGCTACCATAATCCTGTATATTGTGTAGTATAACAAAATCGACATTCATAGAGTGCATCTCTCTATATGGTTTGAGAGACAGCAATATAGTTTGAAGGACAGCAACCACCCCAACTGCCAAAATGGACAGTCCAGGGTATATATAGCTCCATTAAATCACAAGTAGTGCTGTAACAATACATCGATCTGTATGGATGCATCGATACAACTATGAACGATACGATGCATCGATTTGACATAAAAACATCGATGCATGTGTTTTTCATGTGGGTTTAACCGGTTACTGCAGAAGCGCCGTCTTGCGGGTCGCCGGCGGGCCCGTTCTGACTATGTAAAGTAGAATGCTTCAAAGCGTCAAATATTCTAAACAGAGCGACCAACTAACCAACTCATATTCTTTAGTACTACTTTAACTACCTGCATGCAGATTTACTACCATCTCCAACTGAAAACAGCCTGTTTTTCACATTGTTTACATGGGGAACACGCCTCCCCAACAAAATAGCCTTATAAAATATTATTAGTGTATAAAATAACATCATATTATATTATAGAAAATTCACTTACTATCACAGCATCCACAATACAGCACTGAACCGCTGATAAAATATCCATAAAGTCCTTTATTCGCCTGCTCACTTCTCCTCACACACATGCTTTAGTTTCAGCACAGCTGAAACGTAATATTCTCAAGCTCCTAGCGACCACACAATGTAATGTTTTCAAGTAAAGTTGTACGTGAATACAAAGCTAAGGATGTCGTCTTCTAGATTCTGGAGTTTTTATTGGTCCACAAACAACTACTTTTCTTGAGTGATCGTCTTTTGAACCAATGGCGTAAGCGCTGGATAACGTGGGTGTCCAATTAAATCAGGTCACAGCCTTTCTCCAGAAGGCTTCTCCTGGAGAGATTTTGAACACTTTGGAGACGCCTGGTGGACACCTAATATAATGCAGTGTAACTTTGCTTTGTGATATAAATTACAACCACTGAATCAGTAAATGTAGAGAATTATTCCTCACCAACATCCATACACACATTGTAAACTCCAAAATATAACAGGTGCTTTTTTTTTTACATTTTCTTCTGCATTTGATGTTCTCAAATGGAACCTAAATAATGGGAATTAAAGTCTTGAAGTGAATTATTGTTTTGCCCCAACTGTCTACTTCAATTTAAGCCCTGATTGGTCATTGTGCCATGTGTAAAACTTAAGATATTCATTGTTATATAGTAGTAGTGCAAAAATCGCATGAAAATGAGCATACAATTGGATCTGCAGTAAGAGGTTTAAACATTGCATTGTTCCGCTCTGTTATTCTCCGCCTATTCTCCACTGCTGTTTGCCGAGCACGTTTGAGTTAGTTGCCCTCAGCAAGTCGAATCGTATCGTATCATATCGTATCGTGACATATTTGAGGTATCGTACATCACATCATATCGTATTGTTGACTAATATTGTATCGTAATGAATCTAGCGATTTACACCCCTAATCACAAGTGGCCAGGTCAAGGTCAGGCCAGGCCGGGGGGGTGGGAGGGTGGGAGGGGGGGGGGGGGCGATGGGGGGTTGGGTAGATGTGGCATATCCGGTGCACAGGTTTACTTAGATTAAATTTCCTGGTGGCAGTTGAATTCAGCCAATCCACCAGAGCACTACCAAAGCCCCACATATTTCTACATCATTTGAGGGATAGCAACACCCCAACCGCCACAATGGACAACTCAGGGGCTGCACAGAGAACTCTGCCAAGCACCACCAGTGCACTCACACACTCCCCTCCCCCCTCCCCATCTCTCTACATGGTTTGAGGGACAGCAACACCCCAGCAGCCACAATGGACAATTTAGTGGCTGCACAGACAACTCTGCCAAGCACCACGAGTGCTCTAACAACCACCCCCCCCCATCTCTCTACATCATTTGAGGGACAGCAACCCCCCAACAGCCACAATGGACAATTCCGGGGCTGCACAGAGAACTCTGCCAAGCTGCCAAGCACATCCAGTGCACTCCCAAACACCACCCCTCATGTCTCTATATGGACTGAAGGACAGCAACACCTCAACAGCCAAAATGGACAGAGACCTCTGTAAAGCTGCAAGGCACCAGAATTCCACTAGAGGCTTCAGAATCTCATTATCTCCCTATGTGGCTCAAGGAAAAGATACAGATAACAAAGATAACTCTGATAAGCAGCAACACAGAAAAAAACCCTGAATGTTCCTGGTGCCAAATCAGAATAACTGAGCTGATCAGAATAAGTATGGCTGCAGTAGACAGACCAGTGTCAGAAACTGGGAAAAAATGTGATGTTGTTGCCCTTAAAAAGGAGGTGATGGATTCCTGGACATTTCAAAGACAACTGAAATTGTCAGTTGGGACTGGGCCCAGTTAGCCATGCATTTGCTGCACTTGAACAAAGTTGGGGCAATGTGAATTTGTTCTGTTGTTTTATTTAAGACACATGGATTTTTAGTTATTTTTCTATGTATCATTTTATTATTCAAGTGTATGGCACGTGTGGTCTTATTACACACACCATTTCACGTAGTGTGTGTGTGTATTTGTTTTAGTTGTGTAATGTGATAAGTGAGCAAATCTATTTTGGTTCGCTAAATGATGTCAACACCTAATTTGCATAATACATGTTTTTGAAGCTGTAAAGTATTAAGGTTGTGGGAGTGAAAAAAGTGAGTAAAAAACACCATAAATGTGTTAGAAATGTTAGAAATGAACAACATCTGTTGCTTTTTAAATAGGCAGTCACTTTTTTACAGTAACTTCATTTTTACGTGAATTACATAAATTAGTGTTTTTTGCCATGTTCTTAAATGTTATTATAAGAGCAGCAGTTGTGTTAATTTACGTTTTTTTTATTTTTGTTTTATTTTATTATTTTTTTACATTTTCTTTTTTTTTAAGCTATTATAGACAAATTGTTCAATGGTTCAATAGATATTTAGCTTTTTACAAAGAGGCAGATACTGTGGAGGAGGTGAGTGACAGGGATTCAGGGATTATGTCACATGCAGCGCTGTGTGTGTGTGTTGAGTTTAGTGTGTGATGTGATAAGTTAACAACATTACTTTTGCACAGAATTTGTGTGTGATGTGTAAAGCGATCAACACTATTTTTATACAGTATTTGTGTCTGTGTGATTGTGTGCTTAAAAATATAATAAAACTATATACTATCCACAGTATTTTAATTTGTTCTCATTTAAGGGGGTCATGCTGAGAGAGTTGTCCATGCTTTCTCTGGCTGGGTACAGTAGGTGGTGCTCTCTTTTTTTCTCACCTATATGTTGATATGTGATGCATTGTCTTTATCTGTTCTGTCTGTTCTTTATCTGTTATTTCCCTTTATATAAGAGTATAGTCCGTCAAACATCTTGCATGTTTATTTGGCTAAAAAGTGAAACAAAAATACTTTTGGCTGATAGACAAGTGTCCAAAAAACTTTTAGTTGCTTTGATAAGAATGTGACAAAATGTTCTGGAAATCTAGACAAATGGCAAAACTCACTAAACTATAAAAATAACAAAATGGAAAAGAAAAAATGTAAATCAAGATAACAAAAAGTGACAAACTTTACATTTGGAGAAAAAAATACATAAGAACAGAACACTTATATGCAACACAGGTGTTTAGGTGTTGAATGTGGTATCCAATGTGGTGCCAGTGCATATGTGGGGTGAGCAAGGCACTTGATAAGGTATGACTGGTGATTGCTAAAGTGTGGCAAAAGGGTTTCTTGGCAGTTGCTACCATATCTAAAGTAGTTGCTAAGGTGTTGCTAGACTGTTGCATAGGTGTTGCTATGGTATCTTTGGTGGTTGCTAGGTGGTTGCTATGGTGTTCATTGTGGTTGCTAAGGTGTTGCTAAGCAGTTGCTAGGTGGTTGCTAAGGTGTTGCTAGGTGGTTGCTAAAGTTTTGCTATGGTATTTGTGGTGGTTGCTAGGTGGTTGCTATCATTTCTGAAGTGTTTGCTAAGTGGTTGCTAGGCAGTTGCTAGCGTTTTCCATGTGGTTGCTAAGTGTTTGCTAAGTGGTTGCTAGGCAGTAGGTATCATTCCTAAAGTGGTTGCCAGGCAGTTGCTAACGTTTTCCACGTGGTTGCTAGGCAGTTGCTATCATTTCTAAAGTGGTTGCTAAGTGGTTGTTAGGCAGTTGCTAACGTATTCCATGTGGTCACTAAGTGGTTGCTAGGCAGTTGCTGTCATTTCTAAAGTGGTTGCTAAGCTGTTGCTAGGCAGTTGCTAACGTTTTCCAGGTGGTTGCTAAGGTGTTGCTAACTGGTTGCTAGGCAGTTGCTATAATTTCTAAAGTGGTTGCTAAGTGATTGCTAGGCAGTTGCCAACGTTTTCCAGGTGGTTGCTAACTGGTTGTGGTGTGGGTGTGTGGTGTTGGGTGTGTGTGGTGTTGAGCGTGTGTGGTGTGGGGCGTGTGTGGTGTGTGGAGAGCATGGTGTGGTGTGGCTAAGGTGTTGCTAACTGGTTGTGGTGTGGGCTGTAGAGTGTGTGTGGTGTGGAGTGTGTTGGGTGTGGAGTTTGTGGGGTGTGTAGAGTGCGTGGTGTGGTGTGGGGTGTATGTGG
This sequence comes from Astyanax mexicanus, assembly GCF_023375975.1. Lineage (NCBI taxonomy): Eukaryota > Metazoa > Chordata > Actinopteri > Characiformes > Acestrorhamphidae > Astyanax > Astyanax mexicanus. Next base: position 1,604,230 of record NW_026040044.1, read on the forward strand.
GGTGTGCTGTGGAGTGTGTGTGTAGTACGGAGTGTGTGGGGTGTGTCAGGTGTGGAGTGTGTGTGGTGTGGGGTAGGTGTGGTGTGAACTGTGTGTGGTATGTGTGGCCTGGAGTATGTATGGTGTGGGGTGTATGTGGTGTGGAGTATGTGGTGTGGTGTATGTGTGGTGGAGTGTGGGGTGTGTGTCAGGTGTGGAGTGTGTATGGTGTGGGGTATGTGAGCTGTGGAGTATGCGCATGGTATGGAGAGTGTGGGGTATGTGTGGTGTGGGGTGTGAAGTGTGTGTGGGGTGGAGTGTGTATGGTGTGGGGTATGTGAGCTGTGGAGTGTGTGGTATGGAGAGTGTGGGGTATGTGTGGTGTGGGGTGTAAAGTGTGTGGTATGTGTGGGGTGGAGTGTGTGTGGTGTGGGGTATGTGAGCTGTGGGGTGTGTGTGTGGTATGGAGTGTGTGGGGTGTGGGGTATGTATGGTGTGGAGTGTGTGCGGTGTGGGGTATATGAGCTGTGGAGTGTGTGTGTGGTATAGAGTGTGTGGGGTGTGGGGTATGTGTGGTGTGGAGTGTGTGCGGTGTGGGGTATGTGTGGAGTGTGTGGTGTGAAGTGTGTGTGGTATGTGTGGGGTGGAGTGTGTGTGGTGTGGGGTATGTGAGCTGTGGAGTGTGTGTGGTTTAAAGTGTGTGTGGTGTGGGGTATGAAGTGTGTGTGGGGTGGAGTGTGTGTGGTGTGGGCTATGTGAGCTGTGGAGTGTTTGTGGTTTACAGTGTGTGTGGTGTGGGGTTTGTGTGGTGTGGAGTGTGTGTGATGTGGGGTATGTGTGGTTTGAAGTGTGTGGTGTGGAGTATGTGGTTTGAAGTGTGTGGTGTGGGGTTTGTGTGGTTTGAAGTGTGTGTGGTTTGGAATTTGTGTGGTGTGGAGTGTGTGTGGTGTGGGGTATGTGAGCTGTGGAGTATGCGCGTGGTATGGAGAGTGTGGGGTATGTGTGGTGTGGGGTGTGAAGTGTGTGTGTGGGGTGGAGTGTGTATGGTGTGGGGTATGTGAGCTGTGGAGTGTGTGGTATGGAGAGTGTGGGGTTTGTGTGGTGTGGAGTGTGAAGTGTGTGGTATGTGTGGGGTGGAGTGTGTGTGGTGTGGGGTATGTGAGCTGTGGGGTGTGTGTGTGCTATGGAGTGTGTGGGGTGTGGGGTATGTATGGTGTGGAGTGTGTGCGGTGTGGGGTATATGAGCTTTGGAGTGTGTGTGTGGTATGGAGTGTGTGGGGTGTGGGGTATGTGTGGTGTGGAATGTGTGCGGTGTGGGGTATGTGTGGTGTGGAGTGTGTGGTGTGAAGTGTGTGTGGTATGTGTGGGGTGGAGTGTGTGTGGTGTGGGGTATGTGAGCTGTGGAGTGTGTGTGTGGTTTAAAGTGTGTGTGGTGTGGGGTTTGTGTGGTGTGGAGTGTGTGTGGTGTGGGGTATGTGTGGTGTGGGGTATGTGAGCTGTGGAGTGTGTGTGGTTTAAAGTGTGTGTGGTGTGGGGTTTGTGTGGTGTGGAGTGTGTGTGGTATGGGGTATGTGTGGATTGAAGTGTGTGTGGTGTGGGGTATGTGTGGTGTGGAGTGTGTGTGGTGTGGGGTATGTGTGGTTTGAAGTGTGAGTGGTGTGGGGTATGTGAGCTGTGGAGTGTGTGTGTGGTATGGAGTGTGTGGGGTGTGGGGTATGTGTGCTGTGGAGTGTGTGTGGTATGGAGTGTGTGGGGTGTGGGGTATGTGTGGTGTGGAGTGTGTGTGGTGTGGGGTATATGATCTGTGGAGTGTGTGTGTGTTTTAAAGTGTGTGTGGTGTGGGGTATGAATTGTGTGTGGGGTGGAGTGTGTGTGGTGTGGGGTACGTGTGGTATGGAGTGTGTGGGGTGGAGTGTGTTTGGTGTGGGGTATGTGTGGTGTGGAATGTGTGTAAGGTGTGGTGTGGACTGTGTGTGGTGTGGGGTGTGTGGTGTGCTGTGTGTGTAGTGTGGTATTGGTTCTGGTGTGGGTTGTGTTCAGCAGTATCTTCTCCATACAGATACAGTACTGAGGAGCAGGGCAGAGAGGGGGGCCGTGCGCAGGATCGGCTGGTGTGTGTGAGATGGCCAACATTCCGCCCATTCATTCCTATGGGGAAAGTTCGTACGATAATTTTACGAAAACCGTAAATCGTATCGGTGAGATCAGCATATCGTCTGAAACGTCTCTGCAAGTTCTGTATGTCTTGTGAATTTCGTTGTTCTAGCTTAAAAAGTGTGACTTTTAGAGCAGTTTGAAAAAAGTGTGAATGGAAGTCTATGGGAAAAAATCTGACTTTGGCGGACCACCGATCGGACCCTGGTGGTCCGATCACTTAGAAAAGCACAAGCACACCCCGCGGCAATAGGTTCTATCATCTTGTGAAGTTTCGTGGTTCTGGCTTGAAAACTGTAGGAGGAGAAACTGTTTATAAAATTTACAGAGAATAATAATAATAATAAGATTTCGAAGAACAATAAGTTGGCTTTTCCAAGCCAACTTAATAATAATAATAATAAGTAGAATAAGAAGATTACGAAGAACAGTAAGTTGGCTTTTCCAAGCCAACTTAATAACTAGAAAAGGCAAAGTTCGTGAACGAACTTTAAGTTGGCTTGTCAAATAGTTACTAAGTTGTGTAGTGTGGTGTGGAGTGTGTGGAGTGGGTTGTGGAGTGTGTTTGGTGTGGTGTGTTTGGAATGTGGGGTGGAGTGTGGTGTATGTGTGGTGGACTGTGGGGTGAGTTGTGTGTATTAGGTGTGGAGTGTGTGTGTTGTGGAGTGTGTGTGGTGTGGTGTGGAGTGCATGGGGTGTGAAGTGTGTGTGGTATGTGTGTGGTGGAGTGTGTGTGGTGTGGGGTATGTGAGCTGTGGAGTGTGTGTGTGGTTTAAAGTGTGTGTGGTGTGGGGTTTGTTTGGTGTGGAGTCTGTGTGGTGTGGGGTATGTGTGGTTTGAAGTGTGTGTGTGGTGTGGGGTTTGTGTGGTGTGGAGTGTGTGGTGTGGGGTATGTGTGGTTTGAAGTGTGTGTGGTGGGGGGTATGTGTGGTTTGAAGTGTGTGTGGTGTGGGGTTTGTGTGGTTTGAAGTGTGTGTGGTGTGGAGTGTGTGTGGTGTGGGGTGTGAAGTGTGTGTGGTATGTGTGGGGTGGAGTGTGTGTGGTGTGGGGTATGTGAGCTGTGGAGTGTGTGTGGTTTAAAGTGTGTGTGGTGTGGGGTATGAAGTGTGTGTGGGGTGGAGTGTGTGTGGTGTGGGCTATGTGAGCTGTGGAGTGTTTGTGGTTTAAAGTGTGTGTGGTGTGGGGTTTGTGTGGTGTGGAGTGTGTGCGGTGTGGGGTATGTGTGGTTTGAAGTGTGTGTGGTGTGGGGTATGTGTGGTTTGAAGTGTGTGTGGTGTGGGGTTTGTGTGGTTTGAAGTGTGTGTGGTGTGGGGTTTGTGTGGTGTGGAGTGTGTGTGGTGTGGGTTATGTGTGGTTTGAAGTGTGTGTGGTGTGGGGTATGTTTGGTTTGAAGTGTGTGTGGTGTGGGGTATGTGTGGTTTGAAGTGTGTGTGGTGTGGGGTATGTGTGGTTTGAAGTGTGTGTGGTGTGGGGTATGTGTGGTGTGGGGTGTGAAGTGTGTGTGGTATGTGTGTGGTGGGGTGTGTGTGGTGTGGGGTATGTGAGCTGTGGAGTTTGTGTGTGGTTTAAAGTGTGTGTGGTGTGGGGTATGAAGTGTGTGTGGGGTGGAGTGTGTGGTGTGGGCTATGTGAGTTGTGGAGTGTGTGTGGTTTAAAGTGTGTGTGGTGTGGGGTTTGTGTGGTGTGGAGTGTGTGTGTGGTGTGGGTTATGTGTGGTTTGAAGCGTGTGTGGTGTGGGGTATGTGTGGTTTGAAGTGTTTGTGGTGTGGAGTGCGTGGGGTGTGGAGTGTGTGGGGTGTGTAGAGTGTTTGGTGTGGTGTTGGTTGTGTGTGGGGTGGGGTGTGGAGTGTGTTTGGGGTGGGATGTGGAGTATGTGGTGTGGGGTATGTGTGGTGTGGAATGTGTGTAGTGTGTGGTGTGGAGTGTGTGTGGTGTGGGTTGTGTGTGGTGTGTAGAGTGTGTGTGGTGTGGGCTGTGGAGTGGGGTGTGAAGTGTGTGGTGTGGAGTGTGTGTGGTGTGGAGTGTGTGTGGTGTGGAGTGTGTGTGTGGTGTGGGTTATGTGTGGTTTGAAGCGTGTGTGGTGTGGGGTATGTGTGGTTTGAAGTGTTTGTGGTGTGGAGTGCGTGGGGTGTGGAGTGTGTGGGGTGTGTAGAGTGTGTGGTGTGGTGTTGGTTGTGTGTGTGGGGTGGGGTGTGGAGTGTGTTTGGGGTGGGATGTGGAGTATGTGGTGTGGGGTATGTGTGGTGTGGAATGTGTGTAGTGTGTGGTGAGTGTAGTGTGGGCTGTGGACTGTGTGTGGTGTGTGTGGTGTGTAGAGTGTGTGTGGTGTGGGCTGTGGAGTGGGGTTGTGAAGTGTGGAGTGTGTGGTGTGGAGTGTGTGTGGTGTGGAGTGTGTGTGGTGTGGAGTGTGTGTGATGTGGAGTGTGTGTGATGTGGAGTGTATGTAGTGTGGGGAGTGGACTGTGTGTTGTGTGTAGAGTGTGTGGTGTGTGTGTGGGGTTTGGTGTGTGTGGTGTGGGGTATGATGTGTGGTGTGGGGTTTGTGTGGTGTGGAGTGTGTGGGGTGTGTAGAGTGTGTGGTGTGTGGAGTTTGTGTAGAGTGTGTGGTATGTGGAGTTTGTGTGGTGTGTGGTGTGTGTGTAGTGTGGTATTGGTTCTGGTGTGGGTTGTGTTCAGCAGTCTCTTCTCCATACAGATACAGTACTGAGGAGCAGGGCAGAGAGGGGGGCCGTGCGCAGGATCGGCTGGTGTGTGTGAGATGGCCAACATTCCGCCCATTCATTCCTATGGGGAAAGTTCGTACGATAATTTTACGAAAACCGCAAATCGTATCGGTGAGATCAGCATATCGTCTGAAACGTCTCTGCAAGTTCTGTATGTCTTGTGAATTTCGTGGTTCTAGCTTGAAAATTGTGACTTTTAGAGCAGTTTGAAAAAAGTGTGAATGGAAGTCTATGGGGAAAAAAGTGACTTTGATGGAACCGTGCTAGAACCCTGGTTCTCCGATCGCTTAGAAAAGCACAAGCACACTCCACGGCTATGGGTTCTACCATCCTGTGAAGTTTGGTGGTTCTAGCTCGAAAACTGTAGGAGGAGTAGCGTTGAGAAATTTTAGCGTAGAATAATAATAATAACTAGAAAAGGAAAGTTCGATAACGAACTTTAAGTTGGCTTGGAAAAGTACGTTAATAACGTTGAATATTTAAAATGGTTGCTAAGATATTTCTGTCTAAAGCGTGTGAAGAGTGGTTGCTATGCTGTTGACTTTCGGCTAAATGTTGAAGTCCAAAAAGTTTTGGCTAACATGGTGAAAAGCTTATAATTATCTTATAAAGTAAAGTGTTGCTAAGTGGTTGCTAGGTAGTTGCTAGGCAGTTGCTAATGTAGTCCACATCGTTGCTTAGTGTTTGCTAATTGGTTGCTAGGCAGTTGCGAACATATTCCAGGTGGTTGCTAAGCTGTTGCTGACTTGTTGCTAGGCAATTCCTAACGTATTCCAAATGGTTTTTAAGTGGTTATTAGGCAGTTTCTAATATTTTCCAGGTGGTTGCTAACTGGTTGCTACGGTATCCGGGGTGGTTGCTAAGGTGTTGCTAGGTGGTTGCTAAGGTGTTGCTATGGTATCTGGGGTGGTTGCTAAGGTGTTGCTAGGTGGCTGCTAGAGGGTTGCTAGGTGGTTGCTAAGGTGTTGCTATGGTATCCAGGGTGGTTGCTAAGGTGTTGCTAGGTGGTTGCTAGGATGTTGCTAGGCGGTTGCTATGGTATCCAGGGTGGTTGCTAAGGCGTTGCTAGGTGGTTGCTAAGGTGTTGCTAGGTGGTTGCTAGGGTGTTGCTAGGCGGTTGCTATGGTATCCAGGGTGGTTGCTAAGGTGTTGCTAGGTGGTTGCTAAGGTGTTGCTAGGTGGTTGCTATGGTGTTGCTATGGTATCCAGGGTGGTTGCTAAGGTGTTGCTAGGTGGTTGCTAAGGTGTTGCTATGGTATCCTGGGTGGTTGCAAAAGGTGTTGCTAGGTGGTTGCTAGGCAGTTGCTAACGTGTTGCTATGGTATCCTGGGTGGTTGCTAAGGTGTTTCTAGGTGGTTGCTAAGGTGTTGCTAGATGGTTGCTAAGGTGTTGCTAGGCGGTTGCTAAGGTGTTGCTATGGTATCCGGGGTGGTTGCTAAGGTGTTGCTAGGTGGTTGCTAGGTGGTTGCTAGGGTGTTGCTAGGTGGTTGCTAAGGTGTTGCTAGGTGGTTGCTAAGGTGTTGCTATGGTATCCAGGGTGGTTGCTAAGGTGTTGCTAGGTGGTTGCTAAGGTGTTGCTAGGTGGTTGCTAAGGTGTTGCTATGGTATCCGGGGTGGTTGCTAAGGTGTTGCTAAGGTGTTGCTATGGTATCCGGGGTGGTTGCTAAGGTGTTGCTAGGTGGTTGCTAAGGTGTTGCTATGGTATCCTGGGTGGTTGCTAAGGTGTTGCTAGGGGGTTGCTAGGCGATTGCTAAGGTGTTGCTATGGTATCCTGGGTGGTTGCTAAGGTGTTTCTAGGTGGTTGCTAAGGTGTTGCTAGGTGGTTGCTAAGGTGTTGCTATGGTATCCGGGGTGGTTGCTAAGGTGTTGCTAGGTGGTTGCTAGGGTATCCAGGGTGGTTGCTAAGGTGTTGCTAGGTGGTTGCTAAGGTGTTGCTAGGTGGTTGCTAAGGTGTTGCTATGGTATCCTGGGTGGTTGCTAAGGTGTTTCTAGGTGGTTGCTAAGGTGTTGCTAGGTGGTTGCTAAGGTGTTGCTAAGGTGTTGCTATGGTATCCAGGGTGGTTGCTAAGGTGTTGCTAGGTGGTTGCTAAGGTGTTGCTAGGTGGTTGCTAAGGTGTTGCTATGGTATCCTGGGTGGTTGCTAAGGTGTTTCTAGGTGGTTGCTAAGGTGTTGCTAGGTGGTTGCTAAGGTGTTGCTATGGTATCCAGGGTGGTTGCTAAGGTGTTGCTAGGTGGTTGCTAGGTGGTTACTAGGGTGTTGCTAGGTGGTTGCTAAGGTGTTGCTAGGTGGTTGCTAAGGTGTTGCTAGGTGGTTGCTAAGGTGTTGCTATGGTATCCAGGGTGGTTGCTAAGGTGTTGCTAGGTGGTTGCTAAGGTGTTGCTAGGTGGTTGCTAAGGTGTTGCTATGGTATCCGGGGTGGTTGCTAAGGTGTTGCTAGGTGGTTGCAAGGTGGTTGCTAAGGTGTTGCTAGGTGGTTGCTAGGGTGTTGCTAGGTGGTTGCTAAGGTTTTGCTAGGTGGTTGCTAAGGTGTTGCTATGGTATCCGGAGTGGTTGCTAAGGTGTTGCTAGGTGGTTGCAAGGTGGTTGCTAAGGTGTTGCTAGGCGGTTGCTAAGGTGTTGCTATGGTGTCTGGGGTGGTTGCTAAGGTGTTGCTAGGTGGTTGCTAAGATGTTGCTATGGTATCTGGGGTGGTTGCTAAGGTGTTGCTAGGTGTATCTAACTGGTCGCTAGGCAGTTGCTACCATTTCTAAAGTGGTTGCTAAGCAGTTGCTAGGCAGTTGCTAACGTTTTCCAGGTGGTTGCTAAGGTGTTGCTATCTGGTTGCTAGGCAGTTGCTAACGTATTACACATGGTTGCTAAGTGGTTGCTAGGCAGTTGCTAATGTTTTCCAGGTGGTTGCTAAGGTGTATCTAACTGGTTGCTAGGCAGTAGTAGATAAAAAGAAAGAGTGTTAAATGTAGAAGTACAGAAAAAGGGAGAGCCTGAAATAGAGAAGTAGAGAGAAAATCAGCGTGAGAAGTAGAGAAAGAACACCCGAGAATGTGAGAAAAAGAGTGACAAGTAGAGAGAAATATTGAGCGAGAGAAAGAGAATTAGGGAAAAAGAGAGATCGAGAAATAAAGAAGTAGAGAAAGAAAGAGGATGTAGCAGAGAGATAGATAGAAAGAGAAAGCAAGACAGAAAAGTAGAGTGAAAGAGAAGTAGAGAGAAGAGCGAGAAATAAAGAGAGAGTAAGAGAGAAATAGAGAAATAGAAAAGTAGAAAGAAAGAGACAGAAAAGTAGAGAGAGTGAGAAAGAGAGAGTGAGAAATAGAGAAGTAGAGAGAGTGAGAAAGAGAGAGTGAGAAATAGAGAAGAAGAGAGCAAAAGAGAGTGAGAAATAGAGAAGCAGAGAGAGAGTGAGAAATAGAGAAGTAGAGAGAGAGTGAGAAAGAGAGAGTGAGAAATGGAGAAGTAGAGAGAGTGAGAAATAGAGACGTAGAGAGAGAGTGAGAAAGAGAGTGAGAAATAGAGAAGTAGAGAGAGAGTGAGAAATAGAGACGTAGAGAGAGAGTGAAAAAGAGAGTGAGAAATATAGAAGTAGAGAGAGAGAGTGAGAAATAGAGATGTAGAGAGAGAGTGAGAAAGAGAGAGTGAGATAGAGAAGTAGAGAGAGAGTGAGAAATAGAGTGAGAAATAGAGACGTAGGGAGAGAGTGAGAAAGAGTGAGAAATAGAGACGTAGAGAGAGAGTGAGAAATAGAGTGAGAAATAGAGACGTAGAGAGAGTGAGAAAGAGAGTGAGAAATAGAGGAGTAGAGAGCAAAAGAGAGTGAGAAATAGAGAAGTAGAGAGCAAAAGAGAGAGTGAGAAGTAGAGACGTAGAGAGCAAAAGAAAGAGTGAGAAATATAGAAATAGAGAGAGAGTGGGAAAGAGAGTGAGAATTAGAGAAGTAGAGAGCGAAAGAGAGAGTGAGAAAGAGAGAGTGGTTGCTAAGCAGTTAATAGGTGGTTGCAAAGCCCTGGCTGGGGTGCCGGGATGTCCAAACTTTTGACTGATAGCTGCTCCATACAGCAGCTCCTCCATACACTCACAGTACTGGAGGAGCAGGGGAGAGAAGGGGTTCCGTGCGCAGAGCTGCTCGTGTGTGAGATGGAACTCTGGGCCCCCCATTCATTTCTATGGGAAAACTTCGTACGAAAATTGTACGAAAACCGTACGTCGTATCACTTCGCAACCTCCTATTAATTTTAAGATCTCGGTAAGATCTATAAGCTCGCCAAATTTGGTCTTCGTATCTCAAAAATTGTGGCGGTTACGGACGTTTAAAATTTCGCCCCATTCATTCCTATGGGGAAAAAATGCGTACGTTTACGAAGTTTTTACGAAAACCGTACGATAAATCGCTCCAAAAAGCACAAGCACGCTAAGTTGGCATAGGTCCTACGATCCGTGAAAGTTTCGTGATTCTACGTTGAAAGCTCTAGGAGGAGTAGCGTACAGAAAAAAAGGCGTAAGAATAATAATAATAACTAGAAAAGGAAAGTTCGATAACGAACTTTAAGTTGGCTTGGAAAAGTACGTTAAATAGTTAAATAACGTTGAATAGTTAAAATGGTTGCTAAGATATTTCTGTCTAAAGCGTGTGAAGAGTGGTTGCTATGCTGTTGACTTTCGGCTAAATGTTGAAGTCCAAAAAGTTTTGGCTAACATGGTGAAAAGCTTATAATTATCTTATAAAGTAAAGTGTTGCTAAGTGGTTGCTAGGTAGTTGCTAGGCAGTTGCTAATGTAGTCCACATCGTTGCTTAGTGCTTGCTAATTGGTTGCTAGGCAGTTGCGAACATATTCCAGGTGGTTGCTAAGCTGTTGCTAACTTGTTTCTAGGCAATTCCTAACGTATTCCAAATGGTTTTTAAGTGGTTATTAGGCAGTTTCTAATATTTTCCAGGTGGTTGCTAACTGGTTGCTATGGTATCTGGGGTGGTTGCTAAGGTGTTACTAGGTGGTTGCTAAGGTGTTGCTATGGTATCTGGGGTGGTTGCTAAGGTGTTGCTAGGTGGTTGCTAGAGAGTTGCTAGGTGGTTGCTAAGGTGTTGCTATGGGATCCAGGGTGGTTGCTAAGGTGTTGCTATGGTATCCGGGTTGGTTGCTAAGGTGTTGCTAGGTGGTTGCTAAGGTGTTGCTATGGTATCCAGGGTAGTTGCTAAGGTGTTGCTAGGTGGTTGCTAGGGTGTTGCTAGGCGGTTGCTATGGTATCCAGGGTGGTTGCTAAGGTGTTGCTAGGTGGTTGCTAAGGTGTTGCTAGGTGGTTGCTATGGTGTTGCTATGGTATCCGGGGTGGTTGCTAAGGTGTTGCTAGGTGGTTGCTAAGGTGTTGCTATGGTATCCAGGGTGGTTGCTAAGGTGTTGCTAGGTGGTTGCTAGGTGGTTGCTAGGGTGTTGCTAGGTGGTTGCTAAGGTGTTGATTTGGTATCCAGGGTGGTTGCTAAGGTATTGCTAGGTGGTTGCTAAGGTGTTGCTAGGTGGTTGCTAAGGTGTTGCTATGGTATCCGGGGTGGTTGCTAAGGTGTTGCTAGGTGGTTGCAAGGTGGTTGCTAAGGTGTTGCTAGGTGGTTGCTAGGGTGTTGCTAGGTGGTTGCTAAGGTTTTGCTAGGTGGTTGCTAAGGTGTTGCTATGGTATCCAGGGTGGTTGCTAAGGTGTTGCTAGGTGGTTGCTAAGGTGTTGCTATGGTATCCGGGGTGGTTGCTAAGGTGTTGCTAGGTGGTTGCTAAGGTGTTGCTAGGCGGTTGCTAAGGTGTTGCTATGGTGTCTTGGGTGGTTGCTAAGGTGTTGCTAGGTGGTTGCTAAGATGTTGCTATGGTATCTGGGGTGGTTGCTAAGGTGTTGCTAGGTGTATCTAACTGGTCGCTAGGCAGTTGCTACCATTTCTAAAGTGGTTGCTAAGCAGTTGCTAGGCAGTTGCTAACGTTTTCCAGGTGGTTGCTAAGGTGTTGCTATCTGGTTGCTAGGCAGTTGCTAATGTATTACACATGGTTGCTAAGTGGTTGCTAGGCAGTTGCTAATGTTTTCCAGGTGGTTGCTAAGGTGTATCTAACTGGTTGCTAGGCAGTAGTAGATAAAAAGAAAGAGTGTTAAATGTAGAAGTACAGAAAAAGGGAGAGCCTGAAATAGAGAAGTAGAGAGAAAATCAGCGTGAGAAGTAGATAAAGAACACCCGAGAATGTGAGAAAAAGAGTGACAAGTAGAGAGAAATAATGAGCGAGAGAAAGAGAATTAGGGAAAAAGAGAGATCGAGAAATAAAGAAGTAGAGAAAGAAAGAGGATGTAGTAGAGAGATAGATAGAAAGAGAAAGCAAGACAGAAAAGTAGAGTGAAAGAGAAGTAGAGAGAAGAGCGAGAAATAAAGAGAGAGTAAGAGAGAAATAGAGAAATAGAAAAGTAGAAAGAAAGAGACATAGAAAAGTAGAGAGAGTGAGAAAGAGAGAGTGAGAAATAGAGAAGTAGAGAGAGAGTGAGAAAGAGAGAGTGAGAAATAGAGAAGAAGAGAGCAAAAGAGAGTGAGAAATAGAGAAGCAGAGAGAGAGAGTGAGAAATAGAGAAGTAGAGAGAGAGTGAGAAAGAGAGAGTGAGAAATAGAGAAGTAGAGAGAGTGAGAAATAGAGACGTAGAGAGAGAGTGAGAAAGAGAGAAGTAGAGAGAGAGTGAGAAATAGAGACGTAGAGAGAGAGTGAAAAAGAGAGTGAGAAATATAGAAGTAGAGAGAGTGAGAAATAGAGAAGTAGAGAGCAAAAGAGAGAGAGAAATAGAGACGTAGAGAGAGAGTGAGAAAGAGAGAGTGAGAAATAGAGACGTAGAGAGAGAGTGAGAAATAGAGACATAGAGAGAGAGTGAGAAAGAGTGAGAAATAGAGAAGTAGAGAGAGGTGAGAAATAGAGACGTAGAAAAGAGTGAGAAAGAGAGAGTGAGAAATAGAGAAGTAGAGAGCAAAAGAGAGAGAGAAGTAGAGAAGTAGAGAGCAAAAGAGAGAGTGAGACAGAGAAGTAGAGAGCAAACGAGAGAGTGAGAAGTAGAGAGCAAAAGAAAGAGTGAGAAATAGAGAAGTAGAGAGAGAGTGGGAAAGATAGAGTGAGAATTAGAGAAGTAGAAAGAGAGAGTGAGATAGAGAAGTAGAGAGAGAGTGAGAAATAGATAAGTAGAGAGAGAGTGAGAAAGAGAGAGTGAGATAGAGAAGTAGAGAGAGAGTGAGAAATAGAGTGAGAAATAGACGTAGAGAGAGAGTGAGAAAGAGAGTGAGAAATAGAGACGTAGAGAGAGAGTGAGAAATAGAGTGAGAAATAGAGACGTAGAGAGAGAGTGAGAAAGAGAGTGAGAAATAGAGGAGTAGAGAGCAAAAGAGAGTGAGAAATAGAGAAGTAGAGAGCAAAAGAGAGAGTGAGAAGTAGAGAAGTAGAGAGCAAAAGAAAGAGTGAGAAATATAGAAATAGAGAGAGAGTGGGAAAGAGAGTGAGAATTAGAGAAGTAGAGAGCGAAAGAGAGAGTGAGAAAGAGAGAGTGGTTGCTAAGCAGTTAATAGGTGGTTGCAAAGCCCTGGCTGGGGTGCCGGGGTGTCCAAACTTTTGACTGATAGCTGCTCCATACAGCAGCTCCTCCATACACTCACAGTACTGGAGGAGCAGGGGAGAGAAGGGGTTCCGTGCGCAGAGCTGCTCGTGTGCGAGATGGAACTCTGGGCCCCCCATTCATTTCTATGGGAAAACTTCGTACGAAAATTGTACGAAAACCGTACGTCGTATCACTTCGCAACCTCCTATTAATTTTAAGATCTCGGTAAGATCTATAAGCTCGCCAAATTTGGTCTTCGTATCTCAAAAATTGTGGCGGTTACGGACGTTTAAAATTTCGCCCCATTCATTCCTATGGGGAAAAAATGCGTACGTTTACGAAGTTTTTACGAAAACCGTACGATAAATCGCTCCAAAAAGCACAAGCACGCTAAGTTGGCATAGGTCCTACGATCCGTGAAAGTTTCGTGATTCTACGTTGAAAGCTCTAGGAGGAGTAGCGTACAGAAAAAAAGGCGTAAGAATAATAATAATAACTAGATTGCAGTTCCTGCAGAAACTGCGAGTGTGATTGCAGTGCTGGCTGGTATCTGCTAAGGTGTTGCTAGGTGGTTGCTAAGGTGTTGCTAGGTGGTTGCTAAGGTGTTGCTGTGGTATCCGGGGTGGTTGCTAAGATGTTGCTAGGTGGTTGCTAAGGTATTGCTAGGCGGTTGCTAAGGTGTTGCTATGGTATCCAGGATGGTTGCTAAGGTGTTGCTAGGTGGTTGCTAGGGTGTTGCTAGGCGGTTGCTAAGGTGTTGCTATGGTATCCGGGGTGGTTGCTAAGGTGTTGCTAGGTGGTTGCTAGGGTGTTGCTAGGCGGTTGCTAAGGTGTTGCTATGGTATCCGGGGTGGTTGCTAAGGTGTTGCTAGGTGGTTGCTAGGGTGTTGCTAGGCGGTTGCTAAGGTGTTGCTATGGTATCCGGGGTGGTTGCTAAGGTGTTGCTATGGTATCCGGGGTGGTTGCTAAGGTGTTGCTAGGTGGTTGCTAAGGTGTTGCTAGGCGGTTGCTAAGGTGTTGCTATGGTATCTGGGGTGGTTGCTAAGGTGTTGCTAGGTGGTTGCTAGGTGGTTGCTAGGGTGTTGCTAGGCGGTTGCTAAGGTGTTGCTATGGTATCCGGGGTGGTTGCTAAGGTGTTGCTAGGTGGTTGCTAGGTGGTTGCTAGGGTGTTGCTAGGCGGTTACTAAGGTGTTGCTATGGTATCCGGGGTGGTTGCTAAGGTGTTGCTAGGTGGTTGCTAGGTGGTTGCTAGGGTGTTGCTAGGCGGTTGCTAGGTGGTTGCTAAGGTGTTGCTATGGTATCCGGGGTGGTTGCTAAGGTGTTGCTAGGTGGTTGCTAGGTGGTTGCTAGGGTGTTGCTAGGCGGTTGCTAAGGTGTTGCTATGGTATCCGGGGTGGTTGCTAAGGTGTTGCTAAGTGGTTGGTAGGTGGTTGCTAAGGTGTTGCTAGGCGGTTGCTAAGGTGTTGCTATGGTATCTGGGGTGGTTACTAAGGTGTTGCTAGGTGGTTGCTAGGTGGTTGCTAAGGTGTTGCCAGGCGGTTGCTAAGGTGTTGCTATGGTATCTGGGGTGGTTGCTAAGGTGTTGCTAGGTGGTTGCTAGGTGGTTGCTAGGGTGTTGCTAGGCGGTTGCTAAGGTGTTGCTATGGTATCCGGGATGGTTGCCAAGGTGTTGCTAGGTGGTTGCTAGGTGGTTGCTAGGGTGTTGCTAGGCGGTTGCTAAGGTGTTGCTATGGTATCCGGGGTGGTTGCTATGGTGTTTCTAGGTGGTTGCTAGGTGATGTATATGCATCAATTAGATTAAATGGTGTTTGCACGTTGCTACGCAACGTGCAAATACATCAATCAGCTATGCACGCTAGGTTGCTCTGGCCGTTCGGGGGTGTCCAAACTTTTGACCCGTGGCTCCATTACACACAGTACTGGGGGGCCGGGGTGTCCAAACTTTTGACCCATGGCTCCATTACACACAGTACTGGGGGGGGGCCGGGGTGTCCAAACTTTTGACCTAACGCTGATTTATCCCATAGCTGCTCCATACACTCACAGTACTGGAGTTCTAGCTACCTGTCCTTCGATCTAGCTGCCGTCCTCCGATTGGCCCCATTCATTCCAATGGGGCCACTTCGTACGACATTCGTACGAAATCCGTACGTCGTAACTTTTCGTAACGCATATTTTCGGAAAGAGCTCAATAAGTTCTACAGGTCCTCAATTGGTTTCATCTTCGTATTTCAAAAATTGCGACGTCCACGGGCGTGCAAAGTTCTGCCCATTCATTTTCAATGGTCAAAAAAACGCGTACTTACGAAGTTTTTACGAAAAACGTAAGTCCGATCGGAAAGCTGTATACAAGCCCACCATTCCCGATATGGACGCACGTTTTCTCTTTTGAACGAAGTCGATATTTCGAAAACTGCGGCACTAGTTAACCGGACAAAAAACAGGTGGAATAATAATAATAACTAGATTGCAGTTCCTACAGAAACTGCGAGTGTGATTGCAGTGCTGGCTGGTATCTGCTATGGTGTTGCTAAGGTGTTGCTAAGTGGTTGCTAAGGTGTGGCTATGGTATCCGGGGTGGTTGCTAAGGTGTTGCTAAGTGGTTGCTAGGTGGTTGCTAAGGTGTTGCTAGGCGGTTGCTAAGGTGTTGCTATGGTATCTGGGGTGGTTGCTAAGGTGTTGCTAGGTGGTTGCTAAGGTGTTGCTAGGCGGTTGCTAAGGTGTTGCTATGGTATCCAGGGTGGTTGCTAAGGTGTTGCTAGGTGGTTGCTAGGTGGTTGCTAAGGTGTTGCTAGGCGGTTGCTAAGGTGTTGCTATGGTATCCGGGGTGGTTGCTAAGGTGTTGCTAGGTGGTTGCTAGGTGGTTGCTAAGGTGTTGCTAGGCGGTTGCTAAGGTGTTGCTATGGTATCCGGGGTGGTTGCTAAGGTGTTGCTAGGTGGTTGCTAGGGTGTTGCTATGGTATCCGGGGTGGTTGCTAAGGTGTTGCTAGGTGGTTGCTAGGTGGTTGCTAGGGTGTTGCTAGGTGGTTGCTAAGGTGTTGCTATGGTATCCGGGGTGGTTGCTAAGGTGTTGCTAGGTGGTTGCTAAGGTGTTGCTAGGCGGTTGCTAAGGTGTTGCTATGGTATCCGGGGTGGTTGCTAAGGTGTTGCTAGGTGGTTGCTAAGGTGTTGCTATGGTATCCGGGGTGGTTGCTAAGGTGTTGCTAGGTGGTTGCTAGGGTGTTGCTAGGCGGTTGCTAAGGTGTTGCTATGGTATCCGGGGTGGTTGCTAAGGTGTTGCTAGGTGGTTGCTAGGGTGTTGCTAGGCGGTTGCTAAGGTGTTGCTATGGTATCCGGGGTGGTTGCTAAGGTGTTGCTAGGTGGTTGCTAGGTGGTTGCTAGGGTGTTGCTAGGCGGTTGCTAAGGTGTTGCTATGGTATCCGGGGTGGTTGCTAAGGTGTTGCTAGGTGGTTGCTAGGTGGTTGCTAGGGTGTTGCTAGGCGGTTGCTAAGGTGTTGCTATGGTATCCGGGGTGGTTGCTAAGGTGTTGCTAGGTGGTTGCTAGGTGGTTGCTAGGGTGTTGCTAGGCGGTTGCTAAGGTGTTGCTATGGTATCCGGGGTGGTTGCTAAGGTGTTGCTAGGTGGTTGCTAGGTGGTTGCTAGGGTGTTGCTAGGCGGTTGCTAAGGTGTTGCTATGGTATCCGGGGTGTTTGCTAAGGTGTTGCTAGGTGGTTGCTAGGTGGTTGCTAGGGTGTTGCTAGGCGGTTGCTAAGGTGTTGCTAGGTGGTTGCTAGGTGGTTGCTAGGGTGTTGCTACGGGGTTGCTAAGGTGTTGCTATGGTATCTGGGGTGGTTGCTAAGGTGTTGCTAGATGGTTGCTAGGTGGTTGCTATGGTGTTGCTAGGCGGTTGCTAAGGTGTTGCTATGGTATCCGGGGTGGTTGCTATGGTGTTTCTAGGTGGTTGCTAGGTGATGTATATGCATAAATTTGATTAAATGGTGTTTGCACGTTGCTATGCAACGTGCAAATACATCAATCAGCTATGCACGCTAGGTTGCTCTGGCCGTTCGGGGGTGTCCAAACTTTTGACCCGTGGCTCCATTACACACAGTACTGGGGGGCCGGGGTGTCCAAACTTTTGACCCGTGGCTCCATTACACACAGTACTGGGGGGCCGGGGTGTCCAAACTTTTGACCTAACGCTGATTTATCCCATAGCTGCTCCATTACACACAGTACTGGAGTTCTAGCTACCTGTCCTTCGATCTAGCTGCCGTCCTCCGATTGGCCCCATTCATTCCAATGGGGCCACTTCGTACGACATTCGTACGAAATCCGTACGTCGTAACTTTTCGTAACGCATATTTTCGGAAAGAGCTCAATAAGTTCTACAGGTCCTCAATTGGTTTCATCTTAGTATTTCAAAAATTGCGACGTCCACGGGCGTGCAAAGTTCTGCCCATTCATTTTCAATGGGCAAAAAAACGCGTACTTACGAAGTTTTTACGAAAAACGTAAGTCCGATCGGAAAGCTGTATACAAGCCCACCATTCCCGATATGGACGCACGTTTTCTCTTTTGAACGAAGTCGATATTTCGAAAACTGCGGCACTAGTTAACCGGACAAAAAACAGGTGGAATAATAATAATAATAACTAGATTGCAGTTCCTACAGAAACTGCGAGTGTGATTGCAGTGCTGGCTGGTATCTGCTATGGTGTTGCTAAGGTGTTGCTATGGTATCCGGGGTGGTTGCTAAGGTGTTGCTAGGTGGTTGCTAGGTGGTTGCTAGGGTGTTGCTAGGCGGTTGCTAAGGTGTTGCTATGGTATCCGGGGTGGTTGCTAAGGTGTTGCTAGGTGGTTGCTAGGTGGTTGCTAGGCGGTTGCTAAGGTGTTGCTATGGTATCCGGGGTGGTTGCTAAGGTGTTGCTAGGTGGTTGCTAGGTGGTTGCTAGGGTGTTGCTAGGCGGTTGCTAAGGTGTTGCTATGGTATCCGGGGTGGTTGCTAAGGTGTTGCTAGGTGGTTGCTAGGTGGTTGCTAAGGTGTTGCTAGGCGGTTGCTAAGGTGTTGCTATGGTATGCGGGGTGGTTGCTAAGGTGTTGCTAGGTGGTTGCTAGGTGGTTGCTAAGGTGTTGCTAGGCGGTTGCTAAGGTGTTGCTATGGTATCTGGGGTGGTTGCTAAGGTGTTGCTAGGTGGTTGCTAGGTGGTTGCTAAGGTGTTGCTAGGCGGTTGCTAAGGTGTTGCTATGGTATCCGGGGTGGTTGCTAAGGTGTTGCTAGGTGGTTGCTAGGTGGTTGCTAAGGTGTTGCTAGGCGGTTGCTAAGGTGTTGCTATGGTATCCGGGGTGGTTGCTAAGGTGTTGCTAGGTGGTTGCTAGGGTGTTGCTAGGCGGTTGCTAAGGTGTTGCTATGGTATCCGGGGTGGTTGCTAAGGTGTTGCTAGGTGGTTGCTAGGTGGTTGCTAAGGTGTTGCTAGGTGGTTGCTAAGGTGTTGCTATGGTATCTTGGGTGGTTGCTAAGGTGTTGCTAGGTGGTTGCTAGGTGGTTGCTAAGGTGTTGCTATGGTATCCGGGATGGTTGCTAAGGTGTTGCTAGGTGGTTGCTAGGTGGTTGCTAGGGTGTTGCTAGGCGGTTGCTAAGGTGTTGCTATGGTATCCGGTGTGGTTGCTAAGGTGTTGCTAGGCGGTTGCTAAGGTGTTGCTATAGTATCCGGGGTGGTTGCTAAGGTGTTGCTAGGTGGTTGCTAGGTGGTTGCTAAGGTGTTGCTAGGCGGTTGCTAAGGTGTTGCTATGGTATCCGGGGTGGTTGCTAAGGTGTTGCTAGGTGGTTGCTAGGTGGTTGCTAAGGTGTTGCTAGGCGGTTGCTAAGGTGTTGCTATGGTATCCGGGGTGGTTGCTAAGGTGTTGCTAGGTGGTTGCTAGGTGGTTGCTAAGGTGTTGCTAGGCGGTTGCTAAGGTGTTGCTACGGTATCCGGGGTGGTTGCTAAGGTGTTGCTAGGTGGTTGCTAGGTGGTTGCTAG
The DNA here is from genome assembly GCF_023375975.1 of Astyanax mexicanus. Taxonomy (NCBI): domain Eukaryota; kingdom Metazoa; phylum Chordata; class Actinopteri; order Characiformes; family Acestrorhamphidae; genus Astyanax; species Astyanax mexicanus. The sequence goes on from NW_026040044.1 coordinate 1,622,669, forward strand.
GGTGTTGCTAGGCGGTTGCTAAGGTGTTGCTATGGTATCCGGGGTGGTTGCTAAGGTGTTGCTAGGTGGTTGCTAGGTGGTTGCTAAGGTGTTGCTAGGCGGTTGCTAAGGTGTTGCTATGGTATCCGGGGTGGTTGCTAAGGTGTTGCTAGGTGGTTGCTAAGGTGTTGCTAGGCGGTTGCTAAGGTGTTGCTATGGTATCCGGGGTGGTTGCTAAGGTGTTGCTAGGTGGTTGCTAAGGTGTTGCTAGGTGGTTGCTAAGGTGTTGCTATGGTATCTGTGGTGGTTGCTATGGTGTTTCTAGGTGGTTGCTAGGTGATGTATATGCATAAATTAGATTAAATGGTGTTTGCACGTTGCTACGCAACGTGCAAATACATAAATCAGCTATGCACGCTAAGTTGCTCTGGCCGTTCGGGGGTGTCCAAACTTTTGACCCGTGGCTCCATTACACACAGTACTGGGGGGCCGGGGTGTCCAAACTTTTGACCCGTGGCTCCATTACACACAGTACTGGGGGGCCGGGGTGTCCAAACTTTTGACCTAATGCTGTTTTATCCCATAGCTGCTCCATTACACACAGTACTGGAGTTCTAGCTACCTGTCCTTCGATCTAGCTGCCGTCCTCCGATTGGCCCCATTCATTCCAATGGGGCCACTTCGTACGACATTCGTACGAAATCCGTACGTCGTAACTTTTCGTAACGCATATTTTCGGAAAGAGCTCAATAAGTTCTACAGGTCCTCAATTGGTTTCATCTTCGTATTTCAAAAATTGCGACGTCCACGGGCGTGCAAAGTTCTGCCCATTCATTGTCAATGGGCAAAAAAACGCGTACTTACGAAGTTTTTACGAAAAACGTAAGTCCGATCGGAAAGCTGTATACAAGCCCACCATTCCCGATATAGACGCACGTTTTCTCTTTTGAACGAAGTCGATATTTCGAAAACTGCGGCACTAGTTAACCGGACAAAAAACAGGTGGAATAATAATAATAATAATAATAAGAAGAAGAAGAAGAAGAAGAAGAAGAATAAGACTTAAGAAGATCAATACTGTGATTGCATTACTGCAATCACACTAATAATAATAATAATAATAAGAAGAAGAAGAATAAGACTTAAGAAGAACAATACTGTGATTGCATTACTGCAATCACACTAATAATAAAAACTAGATTGCAGTTCCTACAGAAACTGCGAGTGTGATTGCAGTGCTGGCTGGTATCTGCTGTGGTGTTGCTAAGGTGTTGCTAAGTGGTTGCTAAGGTGTGGCTATGGTATCCGGGGTGGTTGCTAAGGTGTTGCTAAGTGGTTGCTAGGTGGTTGCTAAGGTGTTGCTAGGCGGTTGCTAAGGTGTTGCTATGGTATCTGGGGTGGTTGCTAAGGTGTTGCTAGGTGGTTGCTAAGGTGTTGCTAGGCGGTTGCTAAGGTGTTGCTATGGTATCCGGGGTGGTTGCTAAGGTGTTGCTAGCTGGTTGCTAGGTGGTTGCTAAGGTGTTGCTAGGCGGTTGCTAAGGTGTTGCTATGGTATCCGGGGTGGTTGCTAAGGTGTTGCTAGGTGGTTGCTAGGTGGTTGCTAAGTTGTTGCTAGGCGGTTGCTAAGGTGTTGCTATGGTATCCGGGGTGGTTGCTAAGGTGTTGCTAGGTGGTTGCTAGGTGGTTGCTAGGGTGTTGCTAGGGTGTTGCTAAGGTGTTGCTATGGTATCTGGGGTGGTTGCTAAGGTGTTGCTAGGTGGTTGCTAGGTGGTTGCTAAGGTGTTGCTAGGCGGTTGCTAAGGTGTTGCTATGGTATCCGGGGTGGTTGCTAAGGTGTTGCTAGGTGGTTGCTAGGTGGTTGCTAAGGTGTTGCTAGGCGGTTGCTAAGGTGTTGCTATGGTATCCGGGGTGGTTGCTAAGGTGTTCCTAGGTGGTTGCTAGGTGGTTGCTAGGGTGTTGCTAGGTGGTTGCTAAGGTGTTGCTATGGTATCCGGGGTGGTTGCTAAGGTGTTGCTAGGTGGTTGCTAGGGTGTTGCTAGGCGGTTGCTAAGGTGTTGCTATGGTATCCGGGGTGGTTGCTAAGGTGTTGCTAGGTGGTTGCTAGGTGGTTGCTAGGGTGTTGCTAGGTGGTTGCTAAGGTGTTGCTATGGTATCCGGGGTGGTTGCTAAGGTGTTGCTAGGTGGTTGCTAGGTGGTTGCTAGGGTGTTGCTAGGCGGTTGCTAAGGTGTTGCTATGGTATCCGGGGTGGTTGCTAAGGTGTTGTTAGGTGGTTGCTAGGTGGTTGCTAGGGTGTTGCTAGGCGGTTGCTAAGGTGTTGCTATGGTATCCGGGGTGGTTGCTAAGGTGTTGCTAGGTGGTTGCTAGGTGGTTGCTGGGGTGTTGCTAGGCGGTTGCTAAGGTGTTGCTATGGTATCCGGGGTGGTTGCTAAGGTGTTGCTAGGTGGTTGCTAGGTGGTTGCTATGGTGTTGCTAGGCGGTTGCTAAGGTGTTGCTATGGTATCCGGGGTGGTTGCTAAGGTGTTGCTAGATGGTTGCTAGGTGGTTGCTATGGTGTTGCTAGGCAGTTGCTAAGGTGTTGCTATGGTATCCAGGGTGGTTGCTTTGGTGTTGCTAAGTGGTTGGTAGGTCACTACTAAGCAGTTGCTAGGTGGTTGCTAAGGTGTTGCTATGGTATCCGGGGTGGTTGCTATGGTGTTGCTAGGTGGTTGCTAGGGTGTTGCTAGGCGGTTGCTAAGGTGTTGCTATGGTATCCGGGGTGGTTGCTAAGGTGTTGCTAGGTGGTTGCTAGGTGGTTGCTAGGGTGTTGCTAGGCGGTTGCTAAGGTGTTGCTATGGTATCCGGGGTGGTTGCTAAGGTGTTGCTAGGTGGTTGCTAGGTGGTTGCTAGGGTGTTGCTAGGCGGTTGCTAAGGTGTTGCTATGGTATCCGGGGTGGTTGCTAAGGTGTTGCTAGGTGGTTGCTAGGTGGTTGCTAAGGTGTTGCTAGGCGGTTGCTAAGGTGTTGCTATGGTATCCGGGGTGGTTGCTAAGGTGTTGCTAGGTGGTTGCTAGGTGGTTGCTAAGGTGTTGCTAGGCGGTTGCTAAGGTGTTGCTATGGTATCCGGGGTGGTTGCTAAGGTGTTGCTAGGTGTTTGCTAGGTGGTTGCTAAGGTGTTGCTAGGCGGTTGCTAAGGTGTTGCTATGGTATCCGGGGTGGTTGCTAAGGTGTTGCTAGGTGGTTGCTAGGTGGTTGCTAGGGTGTTGCTAGGCGGTTGCTAAGGTGTTGCTATGGTATCCGGGATGGTTGCTAAGGTGTTGCTAGGTGGTTGCTAGGTGGTTGCTAGGGTGTTGCTAGGCGGTTGCTAAGGTGTTGCTAGGGTATCCGGGGTGGTTGCTATGGTGTTTCTAGGTGGTTGCTAGGTGATTTATATGCATAAATTAGATTACGCAACGTGCAAATACATCAATCAGCTATGCACGCTAGGTTGCTCTGGCCGTTCGGGGGTGTCCAAACTTTTGACCCGTGGCTCCATTACACACAGTACTGGGGGGCCGGGGTGTCCAAACTTTTGACCCATGGCTCCATTACATACAGTACTGGGGGGCCGGGGTGTCCAAACTTTTGACCTAATGCTGTTTTATCCCATAGCTGCTCCATACACTCACAGTACTGGAGTTCTAGCTACCTGTCCTTCGATCTAGCTGCCGTCCTCCGATTGGCCCCATTCATTCCAATGGGGCCACTTCGTACGACATTCGTACGAAATCCGTACGTCGTAACTTTTCGTAACGCATATTTTCGGAAAGAGCTCAATAAGTTCTACAGGTCCTCAATTGGTTTCATCTTCGTATTTCAAACATTGCGACGTCCACGGGCGTGCAAAGTTCTGCCCATTCATTTTCAATGGGCAAAAAAACGCGTACTTACGAAGTTTTTACGAAAAACGTAAGTCCGATCGGAAAGCTGTATACAAGCCCACCATTCCCGATATGGACGCACGTTTTCTCTTTTGAACGAAGTCGATATTTCGAAAACTGCGGCACTAGTTAACCGGACAAAAAACAGGTGGAATAATAATAATAACTAGATTGCAGTTCCTACAGAAACTGCGAGTGTGATTGCAGTGCTGGCTGGTATCTGCTATGGTGTTGCTAAGGTGTTGCTAAGTGGTTGCTAAGGTGTGGCTATGGTATCCGGGGTGGTTGCTAAGGTGTTGCTAAGTGGTTGCTAGGTGGTTGCTAAGGTGTTGCTAGGCGGTTGCTAAGGTGTTGCTATGGTATCTGGGGTGGTTGCTAAGGTGTTGCTAGGTGGTTGCTAAGGTGTTGCTAGGCGGTTGCTAAGGTGTTGCTATGGTATCCGGGGTGGTTGCTAAGGTGTTGCTAGGTGGTTGCTAAGGTGTTGCTAGGTGGTTGCTAGGTGGTTGCTAAGGTGTTGCTAGGCGGTTGCTAAGGTGTTGCTATGGTATCCGGGGTGGTTGCTAAGGTGTTGCTAGGTGGTTGCTAGGGTGTTGCTAGGCGGTTGCTAAGGTGTTGCTATGGTATCCGGGGTGGTTGCTAAGGTGTTGCTAGGTGGTTGCTAGGGTGTTGCTAGGCGGTTGCTAAGGTGTTGCTATGGTATCCGGGGTGGTTGCTAAGGTGTTGCTAGGTGGTTGCTAGGGTGTTGCTAGGTGGTTGCTAGGGTGTTGCTAGGCGGTTGCTAAGGTGTTGCTATGGTATCCGGGGTGGTTGCTAAGGTGTTGCTAGGTGGTTGCTAGGGTGTTGCTAGGCGGTTGCTAAGGTGTTGCTATGGTATCCGGGGTGGTTGCTAAGGTGTTGCTAGGTGGTTGCTAGGTGGTTGCTAGGGTGTTGCTAGGCGGTTGCTAAGGTGTTGCTATGGTATCCGGGGTGGTTGCTAAGGTGTTGCTAGGTGGTTGCTAGGGTGTTGCTAGGCGGTTGCTAAGGTGTTGCTATGGTATCCGGGGTGGTTGCTAAGGTGTTGCTAGGTGGTTGCTAGGTGGTTGCTAGGGTGTTGCTAGGCGGTTGCTAGGTGGTTGCTAAGGTGTTGCTATGGTATCAGGGGTGGTTGCTAAGGTGTTGCTAGGTGGTTGCTAGGTGGTTGCTAGGGTGTTGCTAGGCGGTTGCTAAGGTGTTGCTATGGTATCCGGGGTGGTTGCTAAGGTGTTGCTAAGTGGTTGGTAGGTGGTTGCTAAGGTGTTGCTAGGCGGTTGCTAAGGTGTTGCTATGGTATCTGGGGTGGTTACTAAGGTGTTGCTAGGTGGTTGCTAGGTGGTTGCTAAGGTGTTGCCAGGCGGTTGCTAAGGTGTTGCTATGGTATCTGGGGTGGTTGCTAAGGTGTTGCTAAGTGGTTGCTATGCGGTTGCTAAGGTGTTGCTAGGCGGTTGCTAAGGTGTTGCTATGGTATCCGGGGAGGTTGCTAAGGTGTTGCTAGGTGGTTGCTAGGTGGTTGCTAAGGTGTTGCTAGGCGGTTGCTAAGGTGTTGCTATGGTATCTGTGGTGGTTGCTATGGTGTTTCTAGGTGGTTGCTAGGTGATTTATATGCATAAATTAGATTAAATGGTGTTTGCACGTTGCTACGCAACGTGCAAATACATCAATCAGCTATGCACGCTAGGTTGCTCTGGCCGTTCGGGGGTGTCCAAACTTTTGACCCGTGGCTCCATTACACACAGTACTGGGGGGCCGGGGTGTCCAAACTTTTGACCCATGGCTCCATTACACACAGTACTGGGGGGGGCCAGGGTGTCCAAACTTTTGACCTAACGCTGATTAATCCCATAGCTGCTCCATTACACACAGTACTGGAGTTCTAGCTACCTGTCCTTCGATCTAGCTGCCGTCCTCCGATTGGCCCCATTCATTCCAATGGGGCCACTTCGTACGACATTCGTACGAAATCCGTACGTCGTAACTTTTCGTAACGCATATTTTCGGAAAGAGCTCAATAAGTTCTACAGGTCCTCAATTGGTTTCATCTTCGTATTTCAAAAATTGCGACGTCCACGGGCGTGCAAAGTTCTGCCCATTCATTTTCAATGGGCAAAAAAACGCGTACTTACGAAGTTTTTACGAAAAACGTAAGTCCGATCGGAAAGCTGTATACAAGCCCACCATTCCCGATATGGACGCACGTTTTCTCTTTTGAACGAAGTCGATATTTCGAAAACTGCGGCACTAGTTAACCGGACAAAAAACAGGTGGAATAATAATAATAATAATAATAACTAGATTGCAGTTCCTACAGAAACTGCGAGTGTGATTGCAGTGCTGGCTGGTATCTGCTATGGTGTTGCTATGGTATCCGGGGTGGTTGCTAAGGTGTTGCTAGGTGGTTGCTAGGGTGTTGCTAGGCGGTTGCTAAGGTGTTGCTATGGTATCCGGGGTGGTTGCTAAGGTGTTGCTAGGTGGTTGCTAGGTGGTTGCTAAGGTGTTGCTAGGCGGTTGCTAAGGTGTTGCTATGGTATCCGGGGTGGTTGCTAAGGTGTTGCTAGGTGGTTGCTAGGTGGTTGCTAGGGTGTTGCTAGGCGGTTGCTAAGGTGTTGCTAGGTGGTTGCTAGGTGGTTGCTAGGGTGTTGCTAGGCGGTTGCTAAGGTGTTGCTATGGTATCCGGGGTAGTTGCTAAGCTGTTGCTAGGTGGTTGCTAGGTGGTTGCTAGGGTGTTGCTAGGCGGTTGCTAAGGTGTTGCTATGGTATCCGGGGTGGTTGCTAAGGTGTTGCTAGGTGGTTGCTAGGTGGTTGCTAAGGTGTTGCTAGCCGGTTGCTAAGGTGTTGCTATGGTATCCGGGGTGGTTGCTAAGGTGTTGCTAGGTGGTTGCTAGGGTGTTGCTAGGCGGTTGCTAAGGTGTTGCTATGGTATCTGGGGTGGTTGCTAAGGTGTTGCTAGGTGGTTGCTAGGTGGTTGCTAGGGTGTTGCTAGGCGGTTGCTAAGGTGTTGCTATGGTATCCGGGGTGGTTGCTAAGGTGTTGCTAGGTGGTTGCTAGGTGGTTGCTAGGGTGTTGCTAGGCGGTTGCTAAGGTGTTGCTATGGTATCCGTGGTGGTTGCTAAGGTGTTGCTAAGTGGTTGCTAGTTGGTTGCTAAGGTGTTGCTAGGCGGTTGCTAAGGTGTTGCTATGGTATCCGGGGTGGTTGCTAAGGTGTTGCTAGGTGGTTGCTAGGTGGTTGCTAGAGTGTTGCTAGGCGGTTGCTAAGGTGTTGCTATGGTATCCAGGGTGGTTGCTAAGGTGTTGCTAGGTGGTTGCTAGGTGGTTGCTAGGGTGTTGCTAGGCGGTTGCTAAGGTGTTGCTACGGTATCCGGGGTGGTTGCTAAGGTGTTGCTAGGTGGTTGCTAGGTGGTTGCTAGGGTGTTGCTAGGCGGTTGCTAAGGTGTTGCTATGGTATCCAGGGTGGTTGCAAAGGTGTTGCTAGGTGGTTGCTAGGTTGTTGCTAGGCGGTTGCTAAGGTGTTGCTATGGTATCCGGGGTGGTTGCTAAGGTGTTGCTAGGTGGTTGCTAGGTGGTTGCTAAGGTGTTGCTAGGCGGTTGCTAAGGTGTTGCTATGGTATCCGGGGTGGTTGCTAAGGTGTTGCTAGGTGGTTGCTAGGTGGTTGCTAGGTGGTTGCTAGGCGGTTGCTAAGGTGTTGCTATGGTATCCGGGGTGGTTGCTAAGGTGTTGCTAAGTGGTTGCTATGCGGTTGCTAAGGTGTTGCTAGGCGGTTGCTAAGGTGTTGCTATGGTATCCGGGGAGGTTGCTAAGGTGTTGCTAGGTGGTTGCTAGGTGGTTGCTAAGGTGTTGCTAGGCGGTTGCTAAGGTGTTGCTATGGTATCTGTGGTGGTTGCTATGGTGTTTCTAGGTGGTTGCTAGGTGATTTATATGCATAAATTAGATTAAATGGTGTTTGCACGTTGCTACGCAACGTGCAAATACATCAATCAGCTATGCACGCTAGGTTGCTCTGGCCGTTCGGGGGTGTCCAAACTTTTGACCCGTGGCTCCATTACACACAGTACTGGGGCTCTGGGGTGTCCAAACTTTTGACCCGTGGCTCCATTACACACAGTACTGGGGGGCCGGGGTGTCCAAACTTTTGACCCGTGGCTCCATTACACACAGTACTAGGGGGCCGGGGTGTCCAAACTTTTGACCTAATGCTGTTTTATCCCATAGCTGCTCCATTACACACAGTACTGGAGTTCTAGCTACCTGTCCTTCGATCTAGCTGCCGTCCTCCGATTGGCCCCATTCATTCCAATGGGGCCACTTCGTACGACAATCGTACGAAATCCGTACGACGTAACTTTTCGTAACGCATATTTTCGGAAAGAGCTCAATAAGTTCTACAGGTCCTCAATTGGTTTCATCTTCGTATTTCAAAAATTGCGACGTCCACGGGCGTGCAAAGTTCTGCCCATTCATTTTCAATGGTCAAAAAAACGCGTACTTACGAAGTTTTTACGAAAAACGTAAGTCCGATCGGAAAGCTGTATACAAGCCCACCATTCCCGATAAGGACGCACGTTTTCTCTTTTGGACGAAGTCGATATTTCGAAAACTGCGGCACTAGTTAACCGGACAAAAAACAGGTGGAATAATAATAATAACTAGATTGCAGTTCCTACAGAAACTGCGAGTGTGATTGCAGTGCTGGCTGGTATCTGCTATGGTGTTGCTAAGGTGTTGCTATGGTATCCGGGGTGGTTGCTAAGGTGTTGTTAGGTGGTTGCTAAGGTGTTGCTAGGCGGTTGCTAAGGTGTTGCTATGGTATCCGGGTGGTTGCTAAGGTGTTGCTAAGTGGTTGCTAGGTGGTTGCTAAGGTGTTGCTAGGCGGTTGCTAAGGTGTTGCTATGGTATCCGGGTGGTTGCTAAGGTGTTGCTAGGTGGTTGCTAGGTGGTTGCTAAGGTGTTGCTAGGTGGTTGCTAAGGTGTTGCTAGGCGGTTGCTAAGGTGTTGCTAGGCGGTTGCTAAGGTGTTGCTATGGTATTTGGGGTGGTTGCTAAGGTGTTGCTAGGTGGTTGCTAGGTGGTTGCTAGGGTGTTGCTAGGCGGTTGCTAAGGTGTTGCTATGGTATCCGGGGTGGTTGCTAAGGTGTTGCTAGGTGGTTGCTAGGTGGTTGCTAGGGTGTTGCTAGGCGGTTGCTAAGGTGTTGCTATGGTATCTTGGGTGGTTGCTAAGGTGTTGCTAGGTGGTTGCTAGGTGGTTGCTAGGGTGTTGCTAGGCGGTTGCTAAGGTGTTGCTACGGTATCCGGGGTGGTTGCTAAGTTGTTGCTAGGTGGTTGCTAGGTGGTTGCTAGGGTGTTGCTAGGCGGTTGCTAAGGTGTTGCTATGGTATCCGGGGTGGTTGCTAAGGTGTTGCTAGGTGGTTGCTAGGGTGTTGCTAGGCGGTTGCTAAGGTGTTGCTATGGTATCCGGGGTGGTTGCTAAGGTGTTGCTAGGTGGTTGCTAAGGTGTTGCTAGGCGGTTGCTAAGGTGTTGCTATGGTATCTTGGGTGGTTGCTAAGGTGTTGCTAGGTGGTTGCTAGGTGGTTGCTAGGTGGTTGCTAGGGTGTTGCTAGGCGGTTGCTAAGGTGTTGCTATGGTATCCGGGGTGGTTGCTAAGGTGTTGCTAGGTGGTTGCTAGGTGGTTGCTAGGGTGTTGCTAGGCGGTTGCTAAGGTGTTGCTATGGTATCCGGGGTGGTTGCTAAGGTGTTGCTAGGTGGTTGCTAGGTGGTTGCTAGCGTGTTGCTAGGCGGTTGCTAAGGTGTTGCTATGGTATCCGGGGTGGTTGCTAAGGTGTTGCTAGGTGGTTGCTAGGCGGTTGCTAAGGTGTTGCTATGGTATCCGGGGTGGTTGCTAAGGTGTTGCTAGGTGGTTGCTAGGTGGTTGCTAAGGTGTTGCTAGGCGGTTGCTAAGGTGTTGCTATGGTATCCGGGGTGGTTGCTAAGGTGTTGCTAGGTGTTTGCTAGGTGGTTGCTAAGGTGTTGCTAGGCGGTTGCTAAGGTGTTGCTATGGTATCCGGGGTGGTTGCTAAGGTGTTGCTAGGTGGTTGCTAGGTGGTTGCTAAGGTGTTGCTAGGTGGTTGCTAGGTGATGTATATGCATAAATTAGATTAAATGGTGTTTGCACGTTGCTACGCAACGTGCAAATACATCAATCAGCTATGCACGCTAGGTTGCTTTGGCCGTTCGGGGGTGTCCAAACTTTTGACCCGTGGCTCCATTACACACAGTACTGGGGGGGCCGGGGTGTCCAAACTTTTGACCCGTGGCTCCATTACACACAGTACTGGGGGGCCGGGGTGTCCAAACTTTTGACCTAATGTTGTTTTATCCCATAGCTGCTCCATACACTCACAGTACTGGAGTTCTAGCTACCTGTCCTTCGATCTAGCTGCCGTCCTCCGATTGGCCCCATTCATTCCAATGGGGCCACTTCGTACGACATTCGTACGAAATCCGTACGTCGTAACTTTTCGTAACGCATATTTTCGGAAAGAGCTCAATAAGTTCTACAGGTCCTCAATTGGTTTCATCTTCGTATTTCAAAAATTGTGACGTCCACGGGCGTGCAAAGTTCTGCCCATTCATTTTCAATGGTCAAAAAAACGCGTACTTACGAAGTTTTTACGAAAAACGTAAGTCCGATCGGAAAGCTGTATACAAGCCCACCATTCCCGATATGGACGCACGTTTTCTCTTTTGAACGAAGTCGATATTTCGAAAACTGCGGCACTAGTTAACCGGACAAAAAACAGGTGGAATAATAATAATAACTAGATTGCAGTTCCTACAGAAACTGCGAGTGTGATTGCAGTGCTGGCTGGTATCTGCTGTGGTGTTGCTAAGGTGTTGCTAAGTGGTTGCTAAGGTGTGGCTATGGTATCCGGGGTGGTTGCTAAGGTGTTGCTAAGTGGTTGCTAGGTGGTTGCTAAGGTGTTGCTAGGCGGTTGCTAAGGTGTTGCTATGGTATCTGGGGTGGTTGCTAAGGTGTTGCTAGGTGGTTGCTAAGGTGTTGCTAGGCGGTTGCTAAGGTGTTGCTATGGTATCCGGGGTGGTTGCTAAGGTGTTGCTAGCTGGTTGCTAGGTGGTTGCTAAGGTGTTGCTAGGCGGTTGCTAAGGTGTTGCTATGGTATCCGGGGTGGTTGCTAAGGTGTTGCTAGGTGGTTGCTAGGTGGTTGCTAAGTTGTTGCTAGGCGGTTGCTAAGGTGTTGCTATGGTATCCGGGGTGGTTGCTAAGGTGTTGCTAGGTGGTTGCTAGGGTGTTGCTAGGCGGTTGCTAAGGTGTTGCTATGGTATCCGGGGTGGTTGCTAAGGTGTTGCTAGGTGGTTGCTAGGGTGTTGCTAGGCGGTTGCTAAGGTGTTGCTATGGTATCCGGGGTGGTTGCTAAGGTGTTGCTAGGTGGTTGCTAGGTGGTTGCTAGGGTGTTGCTAGGCGGTTGCTAAGGTGTTGCTATGGTATCCAGGGTGGTTGCTAAGGTGTTGCTAGGTGGTTGCTAGGGTGTTGCTAGGCGGTTGCTAAGGTGTTGCTATGGTATCCGGGGTGGTTGCTAAGGTGTTGCTAGGTGGTTGCTAGGGTGTTGCTAGGCGGTTGCTAAGGTGTTGCTATGGTATCCGGGGTGGTTGCTAAGGTGTTGCTAGGTGGTTGCTAGGTGGTTGCTAGGGTGTTGCTAGGCGGTTGCTAAGGTGTTGCTATGGTATCCGGGGTGGTTGCTAAGGTGTTGCTAGGTGGTTGCTAGGTGGTTGCTAGGGTGTTGCTAGGCGGTTGCTAAGGTGTTGCTATGGTATCCGGGGTGGTTGCTAAGGTGTTGCTAGGTGGTTGCTAGGGTGTTGCTAGGCGGTTGCTAAGGTGTTGCTATGGTATCCGGGGTGGTTGCTAAGGTGTTGCTAGGTGGTTGCTAGGTGGTTGCTAGGGTGTTGCTAGGCGGTTGCTAAGGTGTTGCTATGGTATCCGGGGTGGTTGCTAAGGTGTTGCTAGGTGGTTGCTAGGTGGTTGCTAGGGTGTTGCTAGGCGGTTGCTAAGGTGTTGCTATGGTATCTGGGGTGGTTGCTAAGGTGTTGCTAGATGGTTGCTAGGTGGTTGCTATGGTGTTGCTAGGCGGTTGCTAAGGTGTTGCTATGGTATCCAGGGTGGTTGCTATGGTGTTTCTAGGTGGTTGCTAGGTGATGTATATGCATAAATTTGATTAAATGGTGTTTGCACGTTGCTACGCAACGTGCAAATACATCAATCAGCTATGCACGCTAGGTTGCTCTGGCCGTTCGGGGGTGTCCAAACTTTTGACCCGTGGCTCCATTACACACAGTACTGGGGGGCCGGGGTGTCCAAACTTTTGACCCGTGGCTCCATTACACACAGTACTGGGGGGCCGGGGTGTCCAAACTTTTGACCTAATGCTGTTTTATCCCATAGCTGCTCCATACACTCACAGTACTGGAGTTCTAGCTACCTGTCCTTCGATCTAGCTGCCGTCCTCCGATTGGCCCCATTCATTCCAATGGGGCCACTTCGTACGACATTCGTACGAAATCCGTACGTCGTAACTTTTCGTAACGCATATTTTCGGAAAGAGCTCAATAAGTTCTACAGGTCCTCAATTGGTTTCATCTTAGTATTTCAAAAATTGCGACGTCCACGGACGTGCAAAGTTCTGCCCATTCATTTTCTATGGGCAAAAAAACGCGTACTTACGAAGTTTTTACGAAAAACGTAAGTCCGATCGGAAAGCTGTATACAAGCCCACCATTCCCGATATGGACGCACGTTTTCTCTTTTGAACGAAGTCGATATTTCGAAAACTGCGGCACTAGTTAACCGGACAAAAAACAGGTGGAATAATAATAATAATAATAATAATAATAATAATAATAATAAGAATAAGACTTAAGAAGAACAATACTGTGATTGCATTACTGCAATCACACTAATAATAACTAGATTGCAGTTCCTGCAGAAACTGCGAGTGTGATTGCAGTGCTGGCTGGTATCTGCTAAGGTGTTGCTAAGGTGTTGCTATGGTATCCGGGGTGGTTGCTAAGGTGTTGCTAGGTGGTTACTAGGTGGTTGCTAAGGTGTTGCTAGGCGGTTGCTAAGGTGTTGATAGGCGGTTGCTAAGGTGTTGCTATGGTATCTGGGGTGCTTGCTAAGGTGTTGCTAGGTGGTTACTAGGTGGTTGCTAAGGTGTTGCTAGGCGGTTGCTAAGGTGTTGCTAGGCGGTTGCTAAGGTGTTGCTATGGTATTTGGGGTGGTTGCTAAGGTGTTGCTAGGTGGTTGCTAGGTGGTTGCTAGGTGGTTGCTAAGGTGTTGCTATGGTATCCGGGGTGGTTGCTAAGGTGTTGCTAGGTGGTTGCTAGGTGGTTGCTAGGGTGTTGCTAGGCGGTTGCTAAGGTGTTGCTATGGTATCTTGGGTGGTTGCTAAGGTGTTGCTAGGTGGTTGCTAGGTGGTTGCTAGGGTGTTGCTAGGCGGTTGCTAAGGTGTTGCTATGGTATCCGGGGTGGTTGCTAAGGTGTTGCTAGGTGGTTGCTAGGTGGTTGCTAGGGTGTTGCTAGGCGGTTGCTAAGGTGTTGCTATGGTATCCGGGGTGGTTGCTAAGGTGTTGCTAGGTGGTTGCTAGGTGGTTGCTAGGGTGTTGCTAGGCGGTTGCTAAGGTGTTGCTATGGTATCCGGGGTGGTTGCTAAGGTGTTGCTAGGTGGTTGCTAGGTGGTTGCTAGGGTGTTGCTAGGCGGTTGCTAAGGTGTTGCTATGGTATCTTGGGTGGTTGCTAAGGTGTTGCTAGGTGGTTGCTAGGTGTTTGCTAGGGTGTTGCTAGGCGGTTGCTAAGGTGTTGCTATGGTATCCGGGGTGGTTGCTAAGGTGTTGCTAGGTGGTTGCTAGGTGGTTGCTAGGGTGTTGCTAGGCGGTTGCTAAGGTGTTGCTATGGTATCCGGGGTGGTTGCTAAGGTGTTGCTAGGTGGTTGCTAGGTGGTTGCTAGGGTGTTGCTAGGCGGTTGCTAAGGTGTTGCTATGGTATCCGGGGTGGTTGCTAAGGTGTTGCTAGGTGGTTGCTAGGTGGTTGCTAAGGTGTTGCTAGGCGGTTGCTAAGGTGTTGCTATGGTATCCGGGGTGGTTGCTAAGGTGTTGCTAGGTGGTTGCTAGGTGGTTGCTAAGGTGTTGCTAGGCGGTTGCTAAGGTGTTGCTATGGTATCCGGGGTGGTTGCTAAGGTGTTGCTAGGTGTTTGCTAGGTGGTTGCTAAGGTGTTGCTAGGCGGTTGCTAAGGTGTTGCTATGGTATCCGGGGTGGTTGCTAAGGTGTTGCTAGGTGGTTGCTAGGTGGTTGCTAGGGTGTTGCTAGGCGGTTGCTAAGGTGTTGCTATGGTATCCGGGATGGTTGCTAAGGTGTTGCTAGGTGGTTGCTAGGTGGTTGCTAGGGTGTTGCTAGGCGGTTGCTAAGGTGTTGCTAGGGTATCCGGGGTGGTTGCTATGGTGTTTCTAGGTGGTTGCTAGGTGATTTATATGCATAAATTAGATTAAATGGTGTTTGCACGTTGCTACGCAACGTGCAAATACATCAATCAGCTATGCACGCTAGGTTGCTCTGGCCGTTCGGGGGTGTCCAAACTTTTGACCCGTGGCTCCATTACACACAGTACTGGGGGGCCGGGGTGTCCAAACTTTTGACCCATGGCTCCATTACATACAGTACTGGGGGGCCGGGGTGTCCAAACTTTTGACCTAATGCTGTTTTATCCCATAGCTGCTCCATACACTCACAGTACTGGAGTTCTAGCTACCTGTCCTTCGATCTAGCTGCCGTCCTCCGATTGGCCCCATTCATTCCAATGGGGCCACTTCGTATGACATTCGTACGAAATCCGTACGTCGTAACTTTTCGTAACGCATATTTTCGGAAAGAGCTCAATAAGTTCTACAGGTCCTCAATTGGTTTCATCTTCGTATTTCAAACATTGCGACGTCCACGGGCGTGCAAAGTTCTGCCCATTCATTTTCAATGGGCAAAAAAACGCGTACTTACGAAGTTTTTACGAAAAACGTAAGTCCGATCGGAAAGCTGTATACAAGCCCACCATTCCCGATATGGACGCACGTTTTCTCTTTTGAACGAAGTCGATATTTCGAAAACTGCGGCACTAGTTAACCGGACAAAAAACAGGTGGAATAATAATAATAATAATAATAATAATAAGAAACAGACTTAAGAAGATTAATAGTGTGATCTGCAATCACACTAATAATAATAAGAATAAGACTTAAGAAGAACAATACTGTGATTGCATTACTGCAATCACACTAATAATAATAAGAAACAGACTTAAGAAGATCAATAGTGTGATCTGCAATCACACTAATAATAAGAAGAAGAAGAAGAAGAAGAAGAAGAAGAAGAAGAATAAGACTTAAGAAGATCAATACTGTGATTGCATTACTGCAATCACACTAATAATAATAAGAAGATTACGAAGAACAAGAAGTTGGCTTTTCCAAGCCAACTTAATAAGAAGATTACGAAGAACAATAAGTTGGCTTTTCCAAGCCAACTTAACTAGAAAAGGCAAAGTTCGTGAACGAACTTTAAGTTGGCTTGGAAAAGTACGTTAATAACGTTGAAAAGTTAAAATGGTTGCTAAGTGGTTGCTAGGCAGTTGTGATCATTTCTAAAGTGGTTGCTAAGCGTTTGCTAGGCAGTTGCTAACGTTTTCCAGGTGGTGGCTAAAGTGTAGCTAACTGGTTGCTAGGCAGTTGCTATCATTTCTAAAGTGGTTGCTAAGTGGTTGCTTGGCAGTTGCTAATGTATTCCACATGGTTGCTAAGTGGTTGCTAGGCAGTTGCTAACATTTTCCAGGTGGTTGCTAAGGTGTAGCTAACTGGTTGCTAGGCAGTTGCTATTAATTTTAAAGTAGTTGCTAGGCAGTTGCTAACGTATTCCTCATGGTTGCTAAGTGGTTGCTAGAGAGTTGCTATCATTTCTAAAGTGGTTGCTAAGTGGTTGCTCGGCAGTTGCTAACGTTTTCCAGGTGGTTGCTAAGGTGTTGCTAACTGGTTGCTAGGCAGTTGCTAACGTATTCCACATGGTTGCTAAGTGGTTGCTAGGCAGTTGCTAACATTTTCCAGGTGGTTGCTAAGATGTTGTTCAGTGGTTGCTAGGCAGCTGCTATGATTTCTAAAGTGGTTGCTAGGCGGTTGCTAACGTTTTCCTAGTGGTTGCTAAGGTGTTGCTAAGCGGTTGCTATGCAGTTGCTATCATTTCGAAAGTGGTTGCTAAGTGGTTGCTAGGCAGTTGCTAACGTTTTCTTAGTGGTTGCTAAGGTGTTGCTAAGTGGTTGCTAGGCAGTTGCTATCGTTTCTAAAGTGGTTGCTAAGTGTTTGCTAGGCAGTTGCTAACCTTTTCCAGGTGGTTGCTAAGTGGTTGCTAGGCAGTTGTTAACATTTTCCAGGTGGTTGCTAAGATGTTGTTAAGTGTTTGCTAGGCAGTTGCTATAATTTCTAAAGTGGTTGCTAGGCTGTTGCTAACGTTTTCCTAGTGGTTGCTAAGGTGTTGCTAAGCGGTTGCTAGGTAGTTGCTATCATTTCTAAAGTGGTTGCTAAGTGGTTGCTAGGCAGTTGCTAACGTTTTCCAAGTGGTTTCTAGGCAGTTGCTAAGTGGTTGCTAGGCAGTTGCTAACGTATTCCAGGTGGTTGCTAGGCAGTTGCTAAGTGGTTGCTAGGCAGTTGCTAACGTTTTCCAAGTGGTTGCTAGGCAGTTGCTAAGTGGTTGCTAGGCAGTTGCTATGATTTCTAAAGTGTTTGCTAGGCAGTTGCTAACGTTTTCCTAGTGGTTGCTAAGGTGTTGCTAAGCGGTTGCTAGGCAGTTGCTATCATTTCTAAAGTGGTTGCTAAGTGGTTGCTAGGCAGTTGCTAACGTTTTCCTAGTGGTTGCTAAGGTGTTGCTAAGTGGTTGCTATGCAGTTGCCATCATTTCTAAAGTTGTTGCTTAATGGTTGCTAGGCAGTTGCTAATGTTTTCCTAGTGGTTGCTAAGGTGTTGCTAAGCGGTTGCTAGGCAGTTGCTATCATTTCTAAAGTGGTTGCTAAGTGGTTGCTAGGCAGTTGCTAACGTTTTCCTAGTGGTTGCTAAGGTGTTGCTAAGTGGTTGCTAGGCAGTTGCTAACGTTTTCCAGGTGGTTGCTAAGGTGGTTGCTAAGCAGTTAATAGGTGGTTGCAAAGCCCTGGCTGGGGTGCCGGGGTGTCCAAACTTTTGACTGATAGTTGCTCCATACAGCAGCTCCTCCATACACTCACAGTACTGGAGGAGCAGGGGAGAGAAGGGGTTCCGTGCGCAGAGCTGCTCGTGTGTGAGATGGAACTCTGGGCCCCCCATTCATTTCTATGGGGCAACTTCGTACGACATTTGTACGAAATCCGTACGACGTATCGTTTCGTAAAGCATATTTTCGGAAAGAACTCACTAAGTTCTATGGACCATCCGAATTTCGTCTTCATATCTCAAAAATTGTGACGTTCACAGCCGTTCAAAAATCTTCTAGTTCATTGTCTATGGAAAAAATGACGTACGTTTACGAAGTTTTTACGAAAACCGTACGATATATCGCTCCAAAAAGCACAAGCAACGTAATTCACTATAGGTCCCACGATCCCTGAAAATTTCGTGATTCTACGTTGAAAGCCCTAGGAGGAGATGCGTTTAACAAAAGTGGGGAAGAATAATAATAATAATAATAAGAAGATTACGAAGAACAATAAGTTGGCTTTTCCAAGCCAACTTAACTAGAAAAGGTAAAGTTCGTGAACGAACTTTAAGTTGGCTTGGAAAAGAACGCTAATAACGTTAAAAAGTTAAAATGGTTGCTAAGCTTTTTCCGTCTGAAGAGTGTGAAGAGTCATTGATTTGCTGTTAACGCTAAATGCTAAAAACGCTGAAATCTAAAAACATTTGGTTAAACGCTGAAATCTAAAAATGTTTGATTAAACGCTGAAATCTAAAAACGTTTGGTTAAACGCTGAAATCTAAAAACATTTGGTTAAACACTGAAATCTAAAAATGTTTGATTAAACGCTGAAATCTAAAAACGTTTGGTTAAACGCTGAAATCTAAAAACATTTGGTTAAACGCTGAAATCTAAAAACGCTTTATTAAACGCTGAAATCTAAAAACGTTTGGTTAAACGCTGAAATCTAAAAACGCTTGTTTAAATGCTGAAATCGTAAAACTTTTGGTTAAACTTTTGATTGCTAATGTGTTGCTAGGCGGTTGCTATTATTTCTGAAAAGGTTGCTAAGCTGTTGCTAGGCAATTGCTAATGTTTTCCAGGTGGTTGCTAAGCTGTTGCTAACTGGTTGCTAGGCAATTGCTAACATATAACAGGTGGTTGCTAGGCAGTTGCTAAGTGGTTGCTAGGCAGTTGCTAACGTTTTCCAAGTGGTTGCTAGGCAGTTGCTTAGTGGTTGCTAGGCAGTTGCTAACGTTTTCCAGGTGGTTGCTAAGTGGTTGCTAGGCAGTTGCTAACATATTCCAGGTGGTTGCTAGGCAGTTGCTAAGTGGTTGCTAGGCAGTTGCTAACGTTTTCCAGGTGGTTGCTAAGTGGTTGCTAGGCAGTTGCTAACGTATTCCAGGTGGTTGCTAGGCAGTTGCTAAGTGGTTGCTAGGCAGTTGCTAACGTTTTCCAGGTGGTTGCTAAGTGGTTGGTAGGCAGTTGCTAACGTTTTCCAGGTGGTTGCTAAGTGGTTGCTAGGCAGTTGCTAACGTTTTCCAGATGGTTGCTAGGCAGTTGCTAAGTGGTTGCTAGGCAGTTGCTAATGTTTTCCAAGTGGTTGCTAGGCAGTTGCTAAGTGGTTGCTAGGCAGTTGCTAACATTTTCCAGGTGGTTGCTAAGTGGTTGCTAGGTAGTTGCTAACATATTCCAGGTGGTTGCTAGGCAGCTGCTAAGTGGTTGCTAGGCAGTTGCTAACGTTTTCCAGGTGGTTGCTAAGTGGTTGCTAGGCAGTTGCTAATGTTTTCCAGGTGGTTGCTAGGCAGTTGCTAAGTGGTTGCTAGGCAGTTGCTAACGTTTTCCAGGTGGTTGCTAAGTGGTTGCTAGGCAGTTGCTAACGTTTTCCAGGTGGTTGCTAGGCAGTTGCTAAGTTGTTGCTAGGCAGTTGCTAACGTTTTCCAGGTGGTTGCTAAGTGGTTGCTAGGCAGTTGCTAACGTATTCCAGGTGGTTGCTAGGCAGTTGCTAAGTGGTTGCTAGGCAGTTGCTAACATTTTCCAGGTGGTTGCTAAGTGGTTGCTAGGTAGTTGCTAACATATTCCAGGTGGTTGCTAGGCAGCTGCTAAGTGGTCGCTAGGCAGTTGCTAACGTTTTCCAGGTGGTTGCTAAGTGGTTGCTAGGCAGTTGCTAACGTTTTCCAGGTGGTTGCTAGGCAGTTGCTAAGTGGTTGCTAGTCCATTGCTAACGTTTTCCAGGTGGTTGCTAAGTGGTTGCTAGGCAGTTGCTAACGTTTTCCAGGTGGTTGCTAGGCAGTTGCTAAGTTGTTGCTAGGCAGTTGGTAACGTATTCCAGGTGGTTGCTCAGTGGTTGCTAGGCAGTTGCTAATGTTTTCCAGGTGGTTGCTAAGTGGTTGCTAGGCAGTTGCTAAGTGGTTGCTAGGCAGTTGCTAACGTTTTCCAAGTGGTTGCTAGGCAGTTGCTAAGTGGTTGCTAGGCAGTTGCTAACGTTTTCCAGGTGTTTGCTAAGTGGTTGCTAACTGGTTGCTAGGCAGTTGCTATAATTTCTAAAGTGGTTGCTAAGTTGTTGCTAAGTGGTTGCTCGGCAGTTGCTAACGTTTTCCAGGTGGTTGCTAAGGTGTTGCTAAGTGGTTGCTAAGCAGTTAATAGGTGGTTGCTAAAACCTGGCTGGGGTGCCGGGGTGTCCAAACTTTTGACTGATAGCTGCTCCATACAGCAGCTCCTCCATACACTCACAGTACTGGAGGAGCAGGGGAGAGAAGGGGTTCCGTGCGCAGAGCTGCTCGTGTGTGAGATGGAACTCTGGGCCCCCCATTCATTTCTATGGGAAAACTTCGTACGACAATTGTACGAAAACCGTACGTCGTATCACTTCGCAACCTCCTATTAATTTAAAGATCTCGATAAGATCTATAAGCTCGCCGAATTTGGTGTTCGTATCTCAAAAATTGTGGCAGTTACGGACGTTCAAAATTTGGCCCCATTCATTCCTATGGGAAAAAAATGCGTACGTTTACGAAGTTTTTACGAAAACCGTACGATATATCGCTTCAAAAAGCACAAGCAACCTGAACCGCTATAGGTACTACGATACTCTAAAATTTCGTGATTCTACGTCAAAAACTGTAGGAGGAGATGCGTACAACAAAAAAAGCGCGGAATAATAATAATAATAATAATAATAAGAAGATTACGAAGAACAATAAGTTGGCTTTTCCAAGCCAACTTAATAATAACTAGAAAAGGAAAGTTCGATAACGAACTTTAAGTTGGCTTGGAAAAGTACGTTAATAACGTTGAATATTTAAAATGGTTGCTAAGATATTTCTGTCTAAAGCGTGTGAAGAGTGGTTGCTATGCTGTTGACTTTCGGCTAAATGTTGAAGTCCAAAAAGTTTTGGCTAACATGGTGAAAAGCTTATAATTATCTTATAAAGTAAAGTGTTGCTAAGTGGTTGCTAGGTAGTTGCTAGGCAGTTGCTAATGTAGTCCACATCGTTGCTTAGTGTTTGCTAATTGGTTGCTAGGCAGTTGCGAACATATTCCAGGTGGTTGCTAAGCTGTTGCTGACTTGTTGCTAGGCAATTCCTAACGTATTCCAAATGGTTTTTAAGTGGTTATTAGGCAGTTTCTAATATTTTCCAGGTGGTTGCTAACTGGTTGCTACGGTATCCGGGGTGGTTGCTAAGGTGTTGCTAGGTGGTTGCTAAGGTGTTGCTATGGTATCTGGGGTGGTTGCTAAGGTGTTGCTAGGTGGCTGCTAGAGGGTTGCTAGGTGGTTGCTAAGGTGTTGCTATGGTATCCAGGGTGGTTGCTAAGGTGTTGCTAGGTGGTTGCTAGGATGTTGCTAGGCGGTTGCTATGGTATCCAGGGTGGTTGCTAAGGCGTTGCTAGGTGGTTGCTAAGGTGTTGCTAGGTGGTTGCTAGGGTGTTGCTAGGCGGTTGCTATGGTATCCAGGGTGGTTGCTAAGGTGTTGCTAGGTGGTTGCTAAGGTGTTGCTAGGTGGTTGCTATGGTGTTGCTATGGTATCCAGGGTGGTTGCTAAGGTGTTGCTAGGTGGTTGCTAAGGTGTTGCTATGGTATCCTGGGTGGTTGCTAAGGTGTTGCTAGGTGGTTGCTAGGCAGTTGCTAACGTGTTGCTATGGTATCCTGGGTGGTTGCTAAGGTGTTTCTAGGTGGTTGCTAAGGTGTTGCTAGATGGTTGCTAAGGTGTTGCTAGGCGGTTGCTAAGGTGTTGCTATGGTATCCGGGGTGGTTGCTAAGGTGTTGCTAGGTGGTTGCTAGGTGGTTGCTAGGGTGTTGATAGGTGGTTGCTAAGGTGTTGCTAGGTGGTTGCTAAGGTGTTGCTATGGTATCCAGGGTGGTTGCTAAGGTGTTGCTAGGTGGTTGCAAAGGTGTTGCTATGGTATCCGGGGTGGTTGCTAAGGTGTTGCTAGGTGGTTGCAAGGTGGTTGCTAAGGTGTTGCTAGGTGGTTGCTAGGGTGTTGCTAGGTGGTTGCTAAGGTTTTGCTAGGTGGTTGCTAAGGTGTTGCTATGGTATCCAGGGTGGTTGCTAAGGTGTTGCTAGGTGGTTGCTAAGGTGTTGCTAGGTGGTTGCTAAGGTGTTGCTATGGTATCTGGGGTGGTTGCTAAGGTGTTGCTAAGGTGTTGCTATGGTATCTGGGGTGGTTGCTAAGGTGTTGCTAGGTGGTTGCTAAGGTGTTGCTATGGTATCCTGGGTGGTTGCTAAGGTGTTGCTAGGGGGTTGCTAGGCGATTGCTAAGGTGTTGCTATGGTATCCTGGGTGGTTGCTAAGGTGTTTCTAGGTGGTTGCTAAGGTGTTGCTAGGTGGTTGCTAAGGTGTTGCCATGGTATCCGGGGTGGTTGCTAAGGTGTTGCTAGGTGGTTGCTAGGGTATCCAGGGTGGTTGCTAAGGTGTTGCTAGGTGGTTGCTAAGGTGTTGCTAGGTGGTTGCTAAGGTGTTGCTATGGTATCCTGGGTGGTTGCTAAGGTGTTTCTAGGTGGTTGCTAAGGTGTTGCTAGGTGGTTGCTAAGGTGTTGCTAAGTGGTTGCTAAGGTGTTGCTATGGTATCCAGGGTGGTTGCTAAGGTGTTGCTAGGTGGTTGCTAAGGTGTTGCTAGGTGGTTGCTAAGGTGTTGCTATGGTATCCTGGGTGGTTGCTAAGGTGTTTCTAGGTGGTTGCTAAGGTGTTGCTAGGTGGTTGCTAAGGTATTGCTATGGTATCCAGGGTGGTTGCTAAGGTGTTGCTAGGTGGTTGCTAGGTGGTTACTAGGGTGTTGCTAGGTGGTTGCTAAGGTGTTGCTAGGTGGTTGCTAAGGTGTTGCTAGGTGGTTGCTAAGGTGTTGCTATGGTATCCAGGGTGGTTGCTAAGGTGTTGCTAGGTGGTTGCTAAGGTGTTGCTAGGTGGTTGCTAAGGTGTTGCTATGGTATCCGGGGTGGTTGCTAAGGTGTTGCTAGGTGGTTGCAAGGTGGTTGCTAAGGTGTTGCTAGGTGGTTGCTAGGGTGTTGCTAGGTGGTTGCTAAGGTTTTGCTAGGTGGTTGCTAAGGTGTTGCTATGGTATCCGGAGTGGTTGCTAAGGTGTTGCTAGGTGGTTGCAAGGTGGTTGCTAAGGTGTTGCTAGGCGGTTGCTAAGGTGTTGCTATGGTGTCTGGGGTGGTTGCTAAGGTGTTGCTAGGTGGTTGCTAAGATGTTGCTATGGTATCTGGGGTGGTTGCTAAGGTGTTGCTAGGTGTATCTAACTGGTCGCTAGGCAGTTGCTACCATTTCTAAAGTGGTTGCTAAGCAGTTGCTAGGCAGTTGCTAACGTTTTCCAGGTGGTTGCTAAGGTGTTGCTATCTGGTTGCTAGGCAGTTGCTAACGTATTACACATGGTTGCTAAGTGGTTGCTAGGCAGTTGCTAATGTTTTCCAGGTGGTTGCTAAGGTGTATCTAACTGGTTGCTAGGCAGTAGTAGATAAAAAGAAAGAGTGTTAAATGTAGAAGTACAGAAAAAGGGAGAGCCTGAAATAGAGAAGTAGAGAGAAAATCAGCGTGAGAAGTAGAGAAAGAACACCCGAGAATGTGAGAAAAAGAGTGACAAGTAGAGAGAAATATTGAGCGAGAGAAAGAGAATTAGGGAAAAAGAGAGATCGAGAAATAAAGAAGTAGAGAAAGAAAGAGGATGTAGCAGAGAGATAGATAGAAAGAGAAAGCAAGACAGAAAAGTAGAGTGAAAGAGAAGTAGAGAGAAGAGCGAGAAATAAAGAGAGAGTAAGAGAGAAATAGAGAAATAGAAAAGTAGAAAGAAAGAGACAGAAAAGTAGAGAGAGTGAGAAAGAGAGAGTGAGAAATAGAGAAGTAGAGAGAGTGAGAAAGAGAGAGTGAGAAATAGAGAAGAAGAGAGCAAAAGAGAGTGAGAAATAGAGAAGCAGAGAGAGAGTGAGAAATAGAGAAGTAGAGAGAGAGTGAGAAAGAGAGAGTGAGAAATGGAGAAGTAGAGAGAGTGAGAAATAGAGACGTAGAGAGAGAGTGAGAAAGAGAGTGAGAAATAGAGAAGTAGAGAGAGAGTGAGAAATAGAGACGTAGAGAGAGAGTGAAAAAGAGAGTGAGAAATATAGAAGTAGAGAGAGAGAGTGAGAAATAGAGATGTAGAGAGAGAGTGAGAAAGAGAGAGTGAGATAGAGAAGTAGAGAGAGAGTGAGAAATAGAGTGAGAAATAGAGACGTAGGGAGAGAGTGAGAAAGAGTGAGAAATAGAGACGTAGAGAGAGAGTGAGAAATAGAGTGAGAAATAGAGACGTAGAGAGAGTGAGAAAGAGAGTGAGAAATAGAGGAGTAGAGAGCAAAAGAGAGTGAGAAATAGAGAAGTAGAGAGCAAAAGAGAGAGTGAGAAGTAGAGAAGTAGAGAGCAAAAGAAAGAGTGAGAAATATAGAAATAGAGAGAGAGTGGGAAAGAGAGTGAGAATTAGAGAAGTAGAGAGCGAAAGAGAGAGTGAGAAAGAGAGAGTGGTTGCTAAGCAGTTAATAGGTGGTTGCAAAGCCCTGGCTGGGGTGCCGGGATGTCCAAACTTTTGACTGATAGCTGCTCCATACAGCAGCTCCTCCATACACTCACAGTACTGGAGGAGCAGGGGAGAGAAGGGGTTCCGTGCGCAGAGCTGCTCGTGTGTGAGATGGAACTCTGGGCCCCCCATTCATTTCTATGGGAAAACTTCGTACGAAAATTGTACGAAAACCGTACGTCGTATCACTTCGCAACCTTCTATTAATTTTAAGATCTCGGTAAGATCTATAAGCTCGCCAAATTTGGTCTTCGTATCTCAAAAATTGTGGCGGTTACGGACGTTTAAAATTTCGCCCCATTCATTCCTATGGGGAAAAAATGCGTACGTTTACGAAGTTTTTACGAAAACCGTACGATAAATCGCTCCAAAAAGCACAAGCACGCTAAGTTGGCATAGGTCCTACGATCCGTGAAAGTTTCGTGATTCTACGTTGAAAGCTCTAGGAGGAGTAGCGTACAGAAAAAAAGGCGTAAGAATAATAATAATAAGAAGAAGATTACGAAGAACAATAAGTTGGCTTTTCCAAGCCAACTTAATAAGAAGATTACGAAGAACAATAAGTTGGCTTTTCCAAGCCAACTTAATAAGAAGAATAAGAAGAACAGTAAGTTGGCTTTGACAAGCCAACTTAATAAGAAGATTACGAAGAACAATAAGTTGGCTTTTCCAAGCCAACTTAATAAGAAGATTACGAAGAACAATAAGTTGGCTTTTCCAAGCCAACTTAATAAGAAGAATAAGAAGAACAGTAAGTTGGCTTTGACAAGCCAACTTAATAAGAAGATTACGAAGAACAGTAAGTTGGCTTTTCCAAGCCAACTTAATAATAATAATAATAATAATAATAATAAGTTGCCTTTAACCAAATAACTGATATATGTATTGTTAACACTTTACAATAAGGGTACATTAATTAACATTACTTATCACAAAACATCTCAACTAATGATTTATTGACACTAGATTAGACATTATTAATCATTACAAAATGATTTAACTAATGTTTCAATTTATATTTTTTTTTACTTTTTTTACTGCAGCCAATCAATGCAGGACCATCCTATACTTTTTTTTTTAACACAAGCTCTACAATATTATATCAGAAACATCAATTTAAATATTTATGATGTATGTAACCCTCACTCACTGCTGTTGTCCGTTTCCCATCCCCTCCATGTCTTTTTCTTTTCTTCTATTTGACGTAAAATATTCATATAAATTCTGATCTGCCTTTTCTTTTTTTTTTTTTCTTTTTTTTTTTTTTTACAAAAATCAGATACTTCAGTACAAATAAGAAAACAAAAAAAAATCTGATTAAGATTGCTGGTCAATTTACCATTCCACCTTAAAAACTGCTCTCATGGCACGCAGGCTTGCTTTTAAGGTGGAACAGATCATCTTGTTGTTTTAAATAGACTGTTTGTGATTTCTGCAGAATCTAATCAGAAATGTGTAAAACTCTTAAATCACTTTATCATCTACTAACTACAGTCTAAAAAGGGAACTGAGTTTTAATGCAGGGAAACTGTTAAGGTGGAATGGAAATGTGTTTTCAGGTGGAAGCTTCATACGCTGCAATGTAGATCAAGTGAGGAATTAGTTACTCAGATGTAAGTTAGTTTTACAGTAAAGTGCTGTATTACAATTTTTTAAAGTAAGACTTTTTTTCTATATTTTTATTAGAGGCTACTTTGAAAATGACAACACAGTCTCACAACGAAAACGTCGCTGGGTTGACTTTCTCAAAAGCACCGCCCAAACGTCTACTTATCCACGTATGAAGGCCATTGGCCCCTCCTTCGGAAAACTTCGGATTCTGGGCCATCACCCGAGTGCAGCCGAACGTCCGCCATACTGCCCTCGCGCTCTGTGTGTGTGCTGGTAAGTTAATATTTAGCCATAATTAAGGTTTATTCATTTTATTAACAGAATATATGTATTCAGTGGTTGCACCGTGTGTATGACAGGGCTCTTTTAGACTACATTGGGGCGTGTAAAAGCCGTAAACTAACCGGGAAACGGGGATAAACGGGGCTGGCAGCAGACGCTGGTGCGGGGCTTTTGTGAGTTAGTAAGCTAGCTAACATGCTAGCGTTAGCTTAGCTAACTACTTTCGGAAGTTACAACCCATTTATATAAGTAATTTAATCGGGTTTCTTGCGTTATATTGTGACCAAGGTGCAGGTATTTCGTTAACTAACCGGGAAACGGGGATAAACGGGGCTGGCAGCAGACGCTGGTGCGGGGCTTTTGTGAGTTAGTAAGCTAGCTAACATGCTAGCGTTAGCTTAGCTAACTACTTACGGAAGTTGCAACCCATTTATATAAGTAATTTAATCGGGTTTCTTGCGTTATATTGTGACCAAGGTGCAGGTATTTCGTTAACTAACCGGGAAACGGGGATAAACGGGGCTGGCAGCAGACGCTGGTGTGGGGCTTGTGTGAGTATTAGCTAGCTAACATGCTAGCGTTAGCTTAGCTAACTACTTACTGAAGTTACAACCCTTTTAGAGAAGTAATTTAATCATTTTTATTGCGTTATATTGTGACCAAGGTGCAGGAATTTACCTGAGAACAGTTGGAATTAGCAACTATTATTCTCATATTGGCCGTAGTCAGCTAATTATCTAGCTAGCTAACCATATTGTTCGGCTAGGATACCAGAAGCTAGATATCATTTTAGCACCATGCTAACTAGCTTGCTGCTGTAACTTACAGCACTGGAGTAACTAGCTAGCACCAGGGTGGGTAGTTATTTTACAGCACCAGGGTGGTAGGTGGGTAGCTAGCTGTACAGCAACAGGGTGGTAGGTAGTTAGGTAGCTGTACAGCACCAGGGTGGTAGGTAGGTAGCTAGCTAGCTGTACAGCACCAGGGTGGTAGGTAGGTAGCTAGCTGAACAGCACCAGGGTGGGTAGTTATTTTACAGTACCATGGTGGTAGGTAGGTAGCTAGCTGTACAGCACCAGGGTGGGTAGTTATGTTACAGTACCAGGGTGGTAGGTAGGTAGCTAGCTGTACAGCACCAGGGTGGTAGGTAGGTAACTAGCTGTACAGCACCAGGGTGGTAGGTAGGTAGCTAGCTGTACAGCACCAGGGAGGTAGGTAGGTAGCTATCTGGACAGCACCAGGGAGGTAGGTAGGTAGCTAGCTGTACAGCACCAGGGAGGTAGCTAGCTATCTAGCTGTACAGCACCAGGGTGGGTAGTTATTTTACAGTACCAGGGTGGTAGGTAGGTAGCTAGCTGTACAGCACCAGGGAGGTAGGTAGGTAGCTAGCTGTACAGCACCAGGGAGGTAGGTAGGTAGCTAGCTGTACAGCACCAGGGTGGTAGGTAGTGTTAGAAATTCGGCCTTCAGGAACCAGGTGTCCGATTCAGGAGTCAGGAGACGGCTTCAGAGTTGACTTGAGTTTATTCACGTGCAGACAGAAAATCTACACGGGCACAGCTTAGTCAGTCGATCAGAAGCAATCTGACTAAAGATATTTTGAGGGAACATTATATACCTTTTGAAAACTGCAGGGTGGTCACTTTAATGGGGGGTATGAGGGTCCCTGCAGAGACAAATGGTCAGATAAATTAGCATATAGACGATGAGGGTCCCTGCAGAGACAAATGGTCAGATAACAATCTGGGTCCCTGCAGAGATGAATGGTCAAGTTTTGTAGCAGACATGATGGAGCCACAATTGGGGGAATAGGAGAGGGTGAAAGAGTTAAAGTATAATTTGTTATGGGCAGAATTCTATCAATTCCCCCTTTGATTCTCCCAAATGGAGAATCACACAACTACATTATTAAAGGTCTGTAACTATACAACTGTAATTGTACCATAAATGTCAGAAAAGTTGATGTAACCAAGTATTGGAGCTGGTTATGTCTGTTACTTGGTCTTAAAATGTTCCTGAAGAATAATGAAGAAAGTTTCAGTAGTTGTCCATGGTTTTCCAAGAGGCTTGCTTCCATGTGGTGATGTCTCTTCTTACATCACAACTTCAGCTTTTGAGCAGCCACATTGTGTGTGTGTGTGTGTGTGTGTGTGTGTGTGGATGTCCATGGCGATTGCTTCAATGTCAGTGAAAGGCAGGCCATCTGGGAAGTCCACTTTGAACCTCAATTGTCTTTTCAACTGTTCAGGCTTGCATCCGACACGTCACAAATTGTTCTCGCCATGCTGGATTGGCTGGAGCACTGTCTGGCTCCAACAGATCTGTAACAGAGGAAACACTGAGCAGTAAATTGTTCATTGATGTTGATTATGTATATATTTTTTTTTTTTTTGTAGTTTATCTGCTTATCCCCGCTGTCTGTCCCTCAGAAGAGGCTGCTATGATAATGTACAGTGTGTTGAAATCTTCATCCCAAAGGGTAACCCCCATGAAAATAGAAATCATGGTTCTTCCTCGGGACTCTGAACAATTACCCACCTCTTCTTTTCTGACCCTAGATCTCAGTTCTGGGGTACAAGCAGAAACTAACAAAACTCAATGAGACATTCTCATCTAAATAGATTGTTTCATGTTTCCTCACCATGACCCATTGACCAGAAATAGCAAGTCATTTGCTCTAATCTCGTTAGTTGTCCGAGTTTTCATCTCACCACAGGTGAGAAAACTATTTGAATTATCCTACTGTGACCAAATTGTGTTTGTGAAGCTATTGTGTTTGTGAAGCTAGTTTTTGCTTCCCCCTTTGATCCAGAATCCATCTGGATCACTTAATACTTTAGTTAAACCATATTCAGAGTTCCACAGATCAGGAACTCAAACTACAGGTTGTAACTGAAGAGTATAAAACTTAAATTGATCGTATAGTGGTTACTTCAGTGTATGACAATTTTAAATTGATCGTATAGTGGTTTATTTTTTCCTAAAAATAACTATATCACCTAAAGTCTGCAAAAAACTTCGTTTGGTGCATTATCTCTAAAATTGTGCAACACAACTTAACTTAATCAGGACTGGTCTCAAGTCCCTTGCTAGTAAGAAAACAAAATAAACAAAATAGTTAAAAAGTGCACTTAAATATATTATTAACATGCTACTTAGCTTATGGTAAGCTCAACCTGGATGGTAAATTCAACTTATGTTCATAAGAATCTTAAGATTCTGCTCTGAGATTTGAAACCATCAAAATCCAGTTCTTAAAAACAAAAAGCACAAATATGAGTTTAAGTAGCAGGACAAATTAACTTAAGCCAAAGCAGGAGAAACTGTTGAAATCCCTGTGACTCCCTGTAGAGCACTGAATATCAAAGATAACTGTCCTGTGACACCCTGTAAAGTCTTGATTATCAGAGGTATCTGTTCTTGTGAAATCCCAGATGGGCTTCCCTGTGAGAACCCACCAAAAGAATTTCCCATTGTGCTGTCTCTAGAACTAGCACCCATTTTGCATCTATCTGCCTGCTTTTTACGACAAACTCGAGAAAAGTGACCAATTCTATGGCAGTAGTGGCACTCTTTTTTCTGATTAGTGAAGATTTGAGTTGGACCCAAGTTTGATCCATTCTCTGTGAGGATGTGTATGGATGCAGGAACATGGTTTGGTTCAAGATCCACATCCAAACGGTCCAGTTCATTCTTAAGATCAACCCACTTAGTATTCCTCCAGTTTGGAACAGCAGTCACCAGAGCTTGTCTAAGATCTGTTTGTAGTGACTCAACCAGCTGTCTAAAATGGGGACCATCAGTTGTATTGTTAATGTTATCAGCATTGTAATGGCTGATACCTGAATGACGCAGAAAAACTTTTTCAAACCTCTCACAGAAGTCTGCTGCAGACTCTCCCTTTCTATGTCTGCAGTTGGTAATCTGCCCCCAATCAGTGGTTTTACGGCATTTGCATTTAATCCAGTCATCAAAAGCTTCCCACCCTTTGTCAAGGTTCTGGCCTTTGTCACCCAAAGCATTTGAGACCTTTTTAGCAAGTTCTCTACCATCTGTGATGTTAAGAACTTGGCTAGCAATGGCTACGGCGTCATTTGGATGTAGTGAGTACAGATTCCTTTTCTTATGCATAAGATCAATAAAGTCAAGCCCCATTTCCCTTGGAGGTTTAAACTCTTTGGATATTGTGTCCAAAGTTGCTGCATCTAAAGGAATGTGCCCAATTTCTAGTCTGGTTTCACCACCTGCATTTCTCCTATTAAGTACCTCAGAGGATACAACAGTTACAGGTCTCATTTTAACACAGATTGGAAAGTGTGTTTTACCAGTAGCATGGTCAGAATCTTTATCTGATGACACAGATTCTGACCCATCAGAGAGGTCACTCTCAGACAATTCAGGATACAGCCTGACTGCTACTTGAGGATTTCCATCCTCTTTGTAACACGGCTGACCTGGAGTAGGGGCAACAGTCAGAGAACACTGAGGCCCTGACTTTGACTTAAGTTTGGCATGTTGCTGTCACACACAGAGAGTATGGGTACAGCTCACAGTCGATCAGAACCAATCTGACTAAAGATATTTTGAGGGAACATTATATACCTTTTGAAAACTGCAGGGTGGTCACTTTAATGGGGGGTATGAGGGTCCCTGCAGAGACAAATGGTCAGATAAATTAGCATATAGACGATGAGGGTCCCTGCAGAGACAAATGGTCAGATAACAATCTGGGTCCCTGCAGAGATGAATGGTCAAGTTTTGTAGCAGACATGATGGAGCCACAATTGGGGGAATAGGAGAGGGTGAAAGAGTTAAAGTATAATTTGTTATGGGCAGAATTCTATCAGTAGGTAGCTAGCTGTACAGCACCAGGGAGGTAGGTAGGTAGCTAGCTGTACAGCACCAGGGAGGTAGGTAGGTAGCTAGCTGTACAGCACCAGGGAGGTAGGTAGGTAGCTAGCTGGACAGCACCAGGGAGGTAGGTAGGTAGCTAGCTGTACAGCACCAGGGAGGTAGCTAGCTATCTAGCTGTACAGCACCAGGGTGGGTGGTTATTTTACAGTACCAGGGAGGTAGGTAGGTAGCTAGCTGGACAGCACCAGGGAGGTAGGTAGCTAGCTAGCTGGACAGCACTAGGGTGGTAGGTAGGTAGCTAGCTGGACAGCACCAGGGAGGTAGGTAGGTAGCTAGCTGGACAGCACTAGGGTGGTAGGTAGGTAGCTGGCTGTACAGCACTAGGGTGGTAGGTAGGTAGCTAGCTGTACAGCACCAGGGTGGTAGGTAGGTAGCTAGATAGCTAGCTAGCTAGCTGTACAGCACCAAGGTGGGTAGATATTTTACAGCACCAGGGTGGTAGGTAGCTGTACAGCACCAGGGTAAATATTTTTTATTATTGTTCAATGTAGCTCTCAATATACTGTGAAACACTGACTAGCCAGTTAGCCATTTAAGTAGGTTTAAGTAGTAGCTAGCAAGTTCTTATTGAAAGGGATATGTAACAAGCTCTATAAAATAACCCTAGCTATCTGCTGCACCATTTAATGTAGCTAAGGGAATGGCAAAATTTATTAAGTTGGTGAATAGGAATCC
Organism: Astyanax mexicanus; assembly: GCF_023375975.1. Taxonomy (NCBI): domain Eukaryota; kingdom Metazoa; phylum Chordata; class Actinopteri; order Characiformes; family Acestrorhamphidae; genus Astyanax; species Astyanax mexicanus. The sequence continues at coordinate 1,654,296 of NW_026040044.1, forward strand.
AACTTTAGGCTCAAATTACAACTATAGTGTTCTTATTAGAAAATGCAATTAAAGAAGTATTTGGAATCTTTTTATATCCTTTTAGTCAAATTGAGCTGTGTTAACATTAAACATGGTTCTTTTTAAATGTTGTTTTATTAAAACACAAGGTATTGACTGTGGCCAGCAGATATTAGCTCCAGCCACTAATCAATATGCACGGAAGAGTGAATGATGACTTTTAAGCACTTTAAAAAAGGAAAGGGAGGTTGGCCTAAATGTTTATTGTTCCTGCAAATCAGGCTGTTGACAAAAACTGTCTTTCAAAAACACATAGCTGAGTTAACATCAGTTTAAATATAGGTCTTGAACTGCAGTTCAGCAATTCTATTATTCTTTTAAAGGTCACCTTCCGCGAAAATCCGATTTTTCTTGTTTTTTGTGGAATACAGTAGGTCTCTCCGAGTTGAATGTGTACACCTGCACATTAAACTGTTTTGCAGCCCCCATTGTCTGCAGGAGCTAAGCAAAGAAATCCCCCCTCCCCCCCTCTGGAAAACGGGTGAATTTTGAATTATCTTTCTGCCTACGTAGGCAGAAACTCACAGACCAGCCCACCTTGGCTCGAGAAACTCCCAGAGGCGGAGCTGAAGCGACGCAACATCACCGTTCATCAGTTAGGAGGTGGGAGGCACTGAGCGGCAGAGCGGTGGAGGGGCGTCGCAGTGCTCCTAGCCAATCAGAGGAGAGATATTTGCATGCTGTTTGCATGTATGAATATTCATGAGCAAAGCTGGAATCCGGTCATTTTGGACACACCCCTAAAACAGTCCATTAAAAAAGAGCTATACAGAGACACCTGAGCACTTTTTTTTTTTACAAAAAACAGCTCACATGTCATTCATTCATACTAGAGACCACAACTAGACATTTTAAAATGAAAGAAAAAACGACGGAAGGTGACCTTTAATGTTTCTGTATCATATATTTTTTTAGGTCTAAAATGGCTCAAACACCCATTAACACAAACTGGCAGGACCTGGATGAGGAAGTGCAACAAGCACAGAAGATGTTGGATGTTCTGGAGCAACAGGTTAAACTGTATCTATGCTTAGCACTACATGATTAAACCAACAAGAATTTTGTGGTACATGATTGGAACTAATATGGTTGATAATAACCAAACCCAATCTCTTATTGAAGCTCCACTTTTCTTAACATTACACTTAGTAGTGATGTATGTTTATTTTGGGCAAGAGCCTATTTTTGTGGAAATGGTAAAGCTCCTGGCGTGGAGATGGTCACAAGTGTTTTCTCAGTCCATGTAAAGAACCAACTGTAATCTGTGGCAATATTTTAGGACATTTTATGTGTCTGCATCAAATCTATGCTGTAGCCTACATGTACCTTCTGTGTAGCTGCCTAGGTCATAACATGATGCACACCTCCCCAGAAATATAACTGTCACATCAACAACAGCAACTTTGATGTGTCTGCCGAGCATGTGCTTTGATTTTGTTGTGCTGCAGCATACATTTGCTAAGAAACAAAGCCTGGGGAAAAAGTAAGAGTGAAACAAAGGGGATAAGGCATCAAGTAAATGCAAACCTAGACACAGTGAAAAGGAGAGTGTAATAGGTCCTTGCAGACTAGGGATGTGATACCACGTAGGGTAGTATCTTAATTGCTTTAACAATGCACAAGCTGAGATGATCAAGTATGCTCATCATTGGGGAAAAACAACAGTCAAAATGCCTTTATATAATTTATTAACACATTTATTAACACTATATTATTCTGTTCCTCACTAAAATTTAACAGGAGTGTCCGCCATTCTAAAACTCCCCTTTTACACTCAATTATCCACTTGCACTCCAGAATAAGAACATAACACTGTTGTTCAGTCTGTTTACTTTTACTGCAGCTCTGCATCAAAAATAATTTAAACTAATTATGAATTATAATAGTACAAAGTAAAAGCAGCAGGAAAACTACATGCAAAATGGCACAACATAACAGTTATGGTTAAACTTCAGATTATTTTTCTGTTTACATCCATGCCCAACCTTGCGGGCCAATCAGTATGTTTTTTGGAGTAACAACAGTCTGTTATACAGCTAAATACTGCTGCTTTAACAGGACACAAAAATTTTCTACCGGCCAAGTACCACATTACTATATCTTAAATTCAAGGCAAGCATTATAAGAATAAAGATAAATCACAATATAGGGATAAAATTAAGTTTGGTCAGAAAGGATAAAAAGCTAGGGTGCAATGTGACATTGTACAGTGTGACATTGTACAATGTGCTGTAAAATAACTACCCACCCTGGTGCTGTACAGCTAGCTAGCTAGCTAGCTACCTACCTACCACCCTGGTGTTGTACAGCTAGCTAGCTACCTACCTACCACCCTGGCATTGTACAGATAGCTACCTACCTACCACCATGGTGCTGTAAAATAACTACCCACCCTGGTGCTGTACAGCTAGCTAGCTACCTACCTACCACCATGGTGCTGTAAAATAACTACCCACCCTGGTGCTGTACAGCTAGCTAGCTACCTACCTACCACCATGGTGCTGTAAAATAACTACCCACCCTGGTGCTGTACAGCTAGCTAGCTAGCTAGCTACCTACCTACCACCCTGGTGTTGTACAGCTAGCTAGCTAGCTACCTACCACCCTGGTGCTGTACAGCTAGCTACCTACCTACCACCATGGTGCTGTAAAATAACTACCCACCCTGGTGCTGTACAGCTAGCTAGCTACCTACCTACCACCATGGTGCTGTAAAATAACTACCCACCCTGGTGCTGTACAGCTAGCTAGCTACCTACCTACCACCATGGTGCTGTAAAATAACTACCCACCCTGGTGCTGTACAACTAGATAGCTAGCTACCTACCACCCTGGTGCTGTACAGCTAGCTAGCTACCTACCACCCTGGTGCTGTACAGCTAGCTAGCTACCTACCTACCACCATGGTGCTGTAAAATAACTACCCACCCTGGTGCTGTACAGCTAGCTAGCTACCTACCTACCACCATGGTGCTGTAAAATAACTACCCACCCTGGTGCTGTACAACTAGATAGCTAGCTACCTACCACCCTGGTGCTGTACAGCTAGCTAGCTACCTACCACCCTGGTGCTGTACAGCTAGCTAGCTACCTACCTACCACCCTGTTGCTGTACAGCTAGCTACCCACCTACCACCCTGGTGCTGTAAAATAACTACCCACCCTGGTGCTAGCTAGTTACTCCAGTGCTGTAAGTTACAGCAGCAAGCTAGTTAGCATGGTGCTAAAATGATATCTAGCTTCTGGTATCCTAGCCGAACAATATGGTTAGCTAGCTAGATAATTAGCTGACTACGGCCAATATGAGAATAATAGTTGCTAATTCCAACTGTTCTCAGGTAAATTCCTGCACCTTGGTCACAATATAACGCAATAAAAATGATTAAATTACTTCTCTAAAAGGGTTGTAACTTCAGTAAGTAGTTAGCTAAGCTAACGCTAGCATGTTAGCTAGCTAATACTCACACAAGCCCCACACCAGCGTCTGCTGCCAGCCCCGTTTATCCCCGTTTCCCGGTTAGTTAACGAAATACCTGCACCTTGGTCACAATATAACGCAAGAAACCCGATTAAATTACTTATATAAATGGGTTGTAACTTCCGTAAGTAGTTAGCTAAGCTAACGCTAGCATGTTAGCTAGCTTACTAACTCACAAAAGCCCCGCACCAGCGTCTGCTGCCAGCCCCGTTTATCCCCGTTTCCCGGTTAGTTTACGGCTTTTACACGCCCCAATGTAGTCTAAAAGAGCCCTGTCATACACACGGTGCAACCACTGAATACATATATTCTGTTAATAAAATGAATAAACCTTAATTATGGCTAAATATTAACTTACCAGCACACACACAGAGCGCGAGGGCAGTATGGCGGACGTTCGGCTGCACTCGGGTGATGGCCCAGAATCCGAAGTTTTCCGAAGGAGGGGCCAATGGCCTTCATACGTGGATAAGTAGACGTTTGGGCGGTGCTTTTGAGAAAGTCAACCCAGCGACGTTTTCGTTGTGAGACTGTGTTGTCCAGTCAGCCAGCTCACTTTATCATCCCAGAACAGCTGAAAATACCTGTTACTTTTCCCACCTTTTACACCAAATTAATCTGAGCAGTTGATCTGCCCTGCTGCTGTTTAACTCTAAGTTTTTCTTCGTAAGGAAGACTATCAAATGGCTTCTCCAAAATCCGTCCACAACATTAAAACTGTCTGACATTATGTGCAGCTTGCACTGGGGCGCGAGGCTAGTGTGAAGTGTTTTATACACTAAAAGATCGCTGATTCGCTCATTTCACTGTCAAATCAAAAAGGGACTCCGCCTCAGACAGATCATCCAATCATCATGCAGAAGCTGAGCGTCCGGGCCGGCCGAGGCCAGCCCACTGCCCCATAGACCCCCAGAGACGCTGAGCGTCCGATGGGCGGGACAAAGCCCAGCGTTTATCCAATGACTCGTCTGGTTTGGCCGCGCGCTTTGCTCCGCTATTGAAGTCTGTGCACTGTTTAAAGCAGCGCTGTGAAGCTGCGGGAATGAGTGAGAGGAAAGCCGCGGTGTTACCAGTGATAAGAAGCTGATTCTGAACTAAGTTCAGCGCGGTGTAGCGCATATTTAATCAGTGACATGTACACACAACAGTATATATTTAATCATTTATTTTTAATCACATTTTAGGGGAAGCTGAGCTTCCCTTGCAGTCTTAGAGCAATCGCCTCTGCTTTGAAGATACCGTGGGAGTCGAGCGACTGCCCTGAGGGTGAGCTTGAAATGTAGCCTTCACAGTATTACAAGACATGATCACAATCAGCTTCTCTAAAATCAGATGTCGTCGAGTTTAGGACATTTTTAGTGAACTTTTAGTGTAAAAGTACACTGCTACACCGTTAACATTTTACACTGCTTACATTTTCACACCTAAAAATGTATACCTGACATGTATACATGCCTTAATCGTACAGGTTTTGTAGAAATTGTAAATTTCGTACCAACATTTAGATAAAGTGTTGAACTTGGCTAAAAGATTTGGAAATAATATAGGCAGCAATCTTCCTCTTAATGTGTGTAGTGTGTGTGTGTGTGTGTGTGTGTGTGTGTGTGTGAAGTGTGTGCCACACTTATGTGTCTGTTTAAAACTCCAATAAAAGTCAAACTGAGATGAACATTCACTCTCTATACTTTTGTCACATTTTAATTCATTGATTTTTCTGTAATTAAAAGTATATTAAAACAGTTTATCCTGCTTCTGTTGGAAGAATTGCCTTGTCCACAAACATCTGGACTACATTATATGTGGTTTATTATGATTATTATGGTTATAATATATACGTATACATAATGTAATTTTTGTGTACTCCTACTGTAGGGGGAGGTGCAGCTGGTGACTCAGTTCTCGCGTGGTGAGGGATTTCCTGTTGAGAGTGTGTGAGAGTGTATAAATGACACTCTGCTACAGTTTCATTTCAGCAGAGCTGCTCTCTAAACCAGAGTGAAATTTACTATAAACATACACTACAGATACTACAGCTACCTCTCTACACAGGTAAGAACCTCAACACTGCACTTACACTACTGCATTACTGTAGGAGGGGCTTTTTATTAACAGCACTGTTAAACATGGGGTCGGGGGCATCAAGTCCGACAATCTGTACATTACATTACATTTAGCAGCTGCTTTTATCTAAAGTGATTTACGATATAATGATGTACATTACAGGGCTGTGCGATACTGCAGATAGCGATACAGCTATTGATCCAATACCACGTAAATAATACAGGGACATTATTGCCAATACCGATACCAATACCGATACCGATACTTTGTACTACTCCTATCTACTTTTGTGTAGAGTTTGAGCAATGTATCATATTTTATTAAGTGAATGCATCATTATTTTTGCAAATTTGAATGAAAACTTAAAACATTTGTAATTAATCATGTTTATAATGATAATAAAGCACAGAGCAAAGTTTTTTTTTAGGCAAATTCAAATATTTTTATTAAATAACTTTTGGGATGACCATGTGCATTTGCAATTAATAAACACATTTTTTTCCCCTAAATGTTTCTTTTGAAAGTTAACATAAAATATTTATTCAGCCATATTCAGATTTCAGATTTGACGCATAACTATATATATTTTTGTTGGTAGCATATATATTTTTCAGTTCCAGTAAAATAATTAATTTAGTTTTATTTCAATAAAATTTCTATATTCCCTATGTGACTGTCTGAATAGTCTATTAATCAGTCTGCTAAATTACTGTGATGACCAGTTACACTAAAAATAACATCAGGGGAAGAAAGAAATGTTATAAAATGTTATGATGTTGGATGATGTTGGATGAAACTGCAGGGACATAAAGAACAGCTTGGATATTATATCCTTTCTTTATGCATATTTTAAAACAACAGAACAACTTAACTTTTAGACAGGAAAAAAATTAGAATTTAGGAATTTTATTGTACTTTACATTTATAAAAGTAATAAAAGAGTTGATTTCTATATTTCTTTAAGAGGTACATTTGTGTAAGAGTGATAGCAGAGATTTAAATTTGAACAAAATATAAATTGTGAAAACCATTTTATTTGATTTTTGAAGTTGTTTTTAAAGAAGTTGTAATACTTTAGGCCAGGGCTGGACGATACGGCCAAAATATAATACAAATTCCTATATCTTATATATGTGTGTATATATATATATATATATCAGATATAGGAATTTTTATTATATTTTGGCCGTATCGTCCAGCCCTGGCCTAAAGTTTTACAACTTCTGTCATTGGTGTCGCGTGGGTGGAACATAGCGATAGGCAAGTTTCAGGTAAACCCACACATCACGTCATAGAAACACAGTGAGGTCAGATATATTTACACTGTTCCATTCAGTGTTGATTTATATATAATATATTATATAGTTATATATAGTATAATTAATAACATGCTAACATAATTTTGAATAGGGGTGAAGAGCTGAAATGGCTCTAAAATAATATCACAATATTCCAGTGATATAAACAACACTGAAAAATATATTATTACTGTTGAGAATCTACTACTGCAACAAAATACTTTTTAATATTTTATATTTTATGTAAGTTTTATTCATTCATTAGAAACAAAAGCAAATTTGTACAACTTTATTGTTCTATTTTGTTCTATTTTTATTATTTTTGTTTTTTGTTTGCCTGTTTTTTTATAAAATAAAATAAAATTAAATAAATAATAACATAAAAATAATGTAATGTAACGAAACATGTACCACAATATTGGACTGCAGAATATTTAGTGCTTATATTTTATGCATATAAACCGCAAAAATAAACAACAATTATACAGAAATGCCCTGAAAGCTTCATAGACTGCTTTTAATACAGAATACCCTTTTTCTCATGATATATATTTTATTGTATTGTGATGAATAATGCTTTAATTTGATCCCTTGCTGATTTTGTTCTACGTTTGTCCACTGACAAAGACATGAACAGTCTATTACTTTTTAATGGTAGGTTTATTCTAACAGTAAAAAATAAAATCCAGAAAATGACATCACATTGTATAATTGTTCCATTAAGAGTTCTGGCTCCTACAGACCAGTTAAATTTCTTGGCTTAAATTTGTACAGAAGAATCAGAATAACTTGACTAGTAATGTTTAGTGCTTATTTTGGGTTCAAAATAAATAAATTACATATTTGCTGCACATTATTCAGTTTAATCTCTGTAATTAAATGTATAGTTGAGGCTGTGCTCTTATTTTGACAGTATGTTGAGGTCATTGGTGTCATGTGGGTGGAATGTAGGCTTCCTGGGTTTCAGGTGAACCCACACATCACGTCATAGAAACACCATGAAAATTCCATGTAGTTTAAACTATAACATAACAACTCACGAGTGTTAAGTAGGGGTTTCTGATATGGCTCTAAAATAACATCTAAAATAATATCACAATATTCCAGTGATATAAACAACACTGAAAAATATATTATTACATGAGAATTAGGGGTGTCACGATCTCGATATTTTATCGAAATCGAATCGAAATGAGGTCACGATCTCGAGTATCGAAGTCAAAAAGAGGATCGACGATCCCTCCCGCGCGCGCTACGCAAATAGCGCAGCGCGCTACGCAAATGGCGCGGCACCAACACAGCGCATCCTATTCATTTAAATAGAGATAGCCACTGCATGAGCGCAGTCGGCGGGAGTGTGATCACTGTTTTTATCTGTCCAACGGGGGAGGGGGGGCGGGGGTGGGGCGCGCAGGTTTTGTATCTGTATCTAACGGAGGGGTGGGTGCGCGCAGGTGAGAGCGTGTGAACTCGCTGAAATGCGTGTGTCAGTGTGACTTGAGAACACTGACTATAGATCACAGTGAGGTGGATTAAAAATCTTAAACTTATAATTGACTACACCTGTTGCTTTCCATTGAATTAAAAAAACATCTTTCTCTCAGATAAAGTAAACACAAGCGTGTTTCTGACTAAAATAAAAGCTTTTCAGGAGAGATATAAGTTATGTGTAAATATTTATAAGACAATACCCACATCACTTATCTAACCAGCCTGTACTGATTTCTGCCCCCCAATAATGCTTTCAATAACCTCTTGTAACCCCTGGGAGCCAGGGGTTACACTCTAATAGCCTTTAATAGTCTTCAGTAGCCTTTAAAAGACTTACCTGGCGGCCGTGGTGTGTCCACTAAACTCCGTAGTTATAAACATCCTGAGGTTAGCAGCGCGCTAACTGACCTGTTTATAATGTAATCCGAGCAGTGCCTCCGTGTCGGCTGTTCTAACCTGCTGCTGTTAGCTGCTTGGGCTGAAAGATGAACTGTAGTGAGCTGTATTATCCGGTTAGTGGGGTTAAAACCTTTATTTGTTTACAGAAACAGTAAAAACGGACTGGCTGAGCTCTGTAGCCCGTGGCTGGGCTGTACTGAAGTAGTGACTGAGTGAAGAGAGCGGGGCTTGTGCTGCTGCTGCTAGTGGTTGGATGAAGAACTGCAGCTTCATGTAATGAGCAGTTTCACCAGCCATCCACACACAGCTCTGATAAACTGCTTGTTTTAATAGTGCACACTGTTGCTACCAAAAAAAGTCACTAGATGGCATGACCATATATATCTTAATAAATAATAATAATAATATTTATAATATTTATAATAATAATAATAATAATAATAATAAATATATTATTTAAATTTTATGAGGCATAAAATAATAACAAGAAAAAAAAACAAGAAAATCGAGAATCGAATCGAATCGTGACCCTCAAATCGAAAATGAAATCGAATCGAGGATTTAGAGAATCGTGACACCCCTAATGAGAATATATTACTGCAACTACTGCTTATTTTGGGTACTTAAAATAAGGTGAACATTGTAAGTGAGTCTGAATAAGATCATATTCCTAAACAATCTTACACTTACGATGCTTAGTACGAAAAAAAAAAAAGATTTATTGCCGTGAAATGAGAATTTCACGCTAAGATTAATGTTATTGCAGTGTACAACATGGGCAAAACCAAAAAGCTTTCTAAGGATTTCAGGGACAAGGTCACAGACCTACACCAGGCTGGAATGGGCTATAAAATCATGAGTACGGTGCTGAGTGAGAGACAACTGTTGGTGCAATAGTAAGAAAATGGAGAAAATATAAAATGACTGTTAATCAACATCGATATGGGGCTCCATGCTAAATCTCACCTCGTGGGGTATAATCAATCGTGAGGAAGGTGAGAGATCAGCCTAAAAGCCCACATCAGTGGGAGAATGAATGGAGCCATGGACCATAAACCTCCTTCAGGACGTTAAATATGAGTGGTGGCTGGGCTTTCCAGCAAGACAATGACCCAAAACATACAGCCAAGGCAACAAAGGAGTGGCCATCATCATCATCATCATCATCAGCTCACCAAAAAGGGTTTTAGAGGAGTATTATGTCTTGTTTGCAGAGGGATCAAATACCTATTTCTCTCTGCAAAATGCAAATACACTTATATAACTTGATTTGATTTTTGATATACATTTACCTACCCTTTGGGGAGGGATGGTTGTGGTTAAGGTGAACTGAATGTGATGGGTTGGATGTGGATGGGTTTTAAAAGGCATAGTAAAACATTGTCTGTTTGCAAGGCATTATATATTGTTACTTTAAATAAAAACTTGATTGCGTAAAAATAACCTGCCCTTAAAGTTATAGCCTGTCTTTATGAGTGGACAAACTTACAAAACCAGCGATCAAATAATTATTTAATTCACTGTACAATCCCTAGTGTCGAGGCTGTGCAATACAGCAAAAAATACTGTGCATTAATTAAATAATAACATATTGTATCATGTGATCTGCTCGTATGGTCTGCTTTAATGTGTTATTTCTCATCTTTGTTTTAGAAAAACACATCGTAAAAAGAAGAGTATAAACACTATGGCCTCACTTCTGTACACCACAGCTGTTTTGTTGTTTATCCTCTGTATAGGTGAGTAAACAACTCAACACCTCTTCTACTGAATTCTGAAATCAGCTGTTTTAAAGCAGCGATCCTTAAGATTTGTTTTATTATTTTTTTATTGAGAACGGTAGTATTCCTGAGATGGGAAGGGACAGAATATTGTAATGAATGGAATCACAGCACTGCAGTGTCTTATGATGAATTTTCATTCCAAAAACAGTGTGGTCTGATAGGTTTGTTGGATGTAATCATTCTCTACATTTTGCAAGAATTTTATAAATTGACTATATTAATTCAACAATTTTATACTCAAACAACTACCTCTACTCTTCCACATGCTCTGTGCAGTTACACATTCTCACCAGAGAGGGCTCCAAATCCCCAAGTCAAAAAAACGTACAGACTGTCGCTTTAAAAGAAGCACTAAACAATATATATATTTTTCATTAATAATATGCTAAAATGCGTTTCTTTGAATTCATAAAACATACCAGTACTGCTTAAAATTTTATAATCATTTCCTAACCTTTAAAAAACAATTTTACTGTGGTAATTTCTGCCCCACCTCTAAACCCATACATCACCCACTGCCCCTTCCAAACTACTCCACTACTAGAATTTTTCGTATTTAAGCTGAAGAGGGTGGAGTCAGCTAAAATCAGGGGTTTAGTTACACTTTAAATTAGCTTTAAGGTGCATTTCTCGATGATACAGATGTGCATATGCACACATGCATCCACACAGCTTACAGTCTAGTTGTCTAATAGCAGGTTTGGGCTTTAAATGGGTATAAATGTCTAGTATTGAGCTAGGGTTAGTGTGGAGCTCCATCCAGTACTTTCAGATACTAGATAGATACAGTTACTCCAAGAAAATCAGAATAAACTCTTTTAATACCCTTAATTTAAGAAGAACCTGTGAATGATCAGGTGTCTCAATAGTTTCTATACAATATTCTGCCTATAAATCTCCTAATATTTCCAAAAAACCTTCTAAACTTGTTTTTAAATTTTAATGTTTCCTCCTCAGGTTCTGTTTCAGCTCAGTCTCCAATCTTCATGACGGTGAGCGCTGGATCCTCGGTTGTTCTGCCATGTGATTGGACAGCAGTCTCCAGCACTCCGTTGTCCAATCAGAACCTGTACATCGAGTGGAGAACGTTTTCTGAGACGGTGTTTGAGCGTCTGGGGGAGCAGCATTATGAGGGGGAGGGGTATGAAGGTCGGGTTGATGTTCCTGAAGATAAACTGAAGAAAGGAAACTGTTCTCTGGTTCTGAAGGAGGTTAAAGCTGAAGATGCTGGAGTTTATGAGAGTTACCTGCTGGTGAAACAACAGAAAAGATCCCTACAGTCCAAAAGAGTCTTTATTCAGAGTGTGGAGCTCTCAGTACACGGTAAGAGTGTATAAAAATCTGATTATATAGAAGTATTACGATATTTTTTGTTTTTGAAATACTGTTTTTAAGTATTGATACTTAATTATTAGCTTAAATGTGAAGATTGGTGTCAGAAGGGGTTCAATTTGTGTTGTGATTAAACAGTGACCACTAGATGGCAGCATTGTTGTTTTATTCTATAAACTACAGACACCATTTCTCCCAAATTCCAAATAAAAATATTCTCATTTAGAGCATTTATTTACAGAAAATGAGAAATGACTCAAAAAAGATGCAGAGCTTTCAGACCTCAAATAATACAAAGAAAACAAGTTCATATTCATAAAGTTTTAAGAGTTCAGAAATAATCAATATTTGGTGGAATAACCCTGGTTTTTAATCACAGTTTTTTTCATGCATCTTGGCATCATGTTCTTCTCCTCCACCAGTCTTACACACTGCTTTTGGATAACTTTATGCTGCTTTACTCCTGGTACAAAAATTCAAGCAGTTCAGTTTGGTGGTTTGATGGTTTGTGATCATCCATCTTCCTCTTGATTATATTCCAGAGGTTTTTAATTTGGTAAAATCAAAGAAACTCATCATTTTTAAGTGGTCTCTTATTTTTCCAGAGCTGAATATATAATCTGATACTAAATCTTACTTAGAATTTAACTTTATTTTAAGTAATTTGACTCAAAATAAGCACAAAAAGTCACCAGTTATTCCGACTCTTGTGTACAAATTTAAGCCAGACAATAGGGGATTTTTGCTTGATTTAAGGCATAATTTAGACTTTGTAATTTTAGCTTTTTTAAATAAATCTTATTAATCTTATTATAAGTCTTATATAAGAAATTGCTCACCAAATTGGCAGATTTTTTTGCTTAATTTAAGCAAATACATTTATGTCTCAATTTACATATATTTTATCTATTTTTCTAACACACCTGATCCAACCAGCAGCCAATCAGCATAGGCCTGTCACAATAGCTATTGTTTATTGGATATATATATATATATATATATATTCATCGTATCTATATATTGAACGAAATATTGCTAGTGGTGGTAATTGTTGTGTCGGGTCTAAATCAGCTGATTAATAAAGACAGAGTTGAATTGAGTTGAATTGAGTTGAATTGAGTGAGCTAGACTGGAAACAGTTTTCCCATAATTCAAAGCTGTAGAAGATAAATGTATAATCTTTTGTAGGGAAATGATGAGAGTATATCTGTGTTTATAATGAATATAATCTAAACTATCCTTTCTCTTTATTTTCCTCTTAAAGAAACAGCTGAAGAACACGTTGAGGAAAGAAATGCTGTATCAGGTGAGTCAACACCTCCAGTTTTACTAGTTTTATTCATTGGATAATAAAAAGTTACCAGTTCCTTATATTATATCAGATTTTAATGATGAATAGACCAATAGAAATAAAACTGTCTTTAAAAAAAATACATAAAATATAATAAAAAAATAATGAAGTAAAAAAAAAGTCACATTTGTTACTTTGCATGTAGTACCATATAATGATGGTTTGTGGGTGATCTGATTGATTAGTATAAAGTGCAGTATCAAGTGTGAACAGGTGTGTACGGAAACATATGTAATAATAACCACAATACCCCTAGTGAATAAAAGTGTATTAAAGTATACTATAAGCATTATTATGCTATAGTGCACTAAAGTGTTCTTGTAGCCACATTATTATTAATCCGTATATTTAAAGAGTGATAAAATAAAACAACTTTTTTTGTACTTAATATACTTTAATTACAGTATAAACATAGTACAAAAGTCTAATAGTTAAATTGTGCTAAGTGTTCTTAACTGTACTAAAATGGAACTATTTTAAATATACTTAAGTAACATTTAAACTACTTCATGTATGTGACCTTATATTTTAAATATGCTTACAGTAAAACTATAATACATTTAATAATGAGTATTACAACTGTATCATTGTTACTGTTATACACCAGGTATATTGGATTGTATGTACGAAGAATTGATATTAAATATATGTGATCTATATTTACATTAGAGTACAAATATGTTAGGGCTCAGCCGGTTCCCGCAGCGGCCACCAGAGGCCGCCATAAACCCACCAAGGTGGTAAGAAGGGACCCGGCTGAGAGTTCATTAGAACAGGGATCATTAAGGCCACCTGAAGGTAATCACGCGTCATCAGCCTCACCTGTGGTACCATCTTTAAAAAGGCGAGCCTCCAGCAGACTGATGTCGCAGACTTCATGCCCTGTGACCGGTAAACGGTAGCTCCACGGAGCAAAGCTGAAAAGAAAAAATAAAAGAAAGCCTGCAAGGCTGAAAAGAAAAAATAAAAGAAAGCCTGCAAGGCTGAAAAGAAGAAAGAAAAATAAAATAAAATAAAATGCAAGGCTGAAAAGAAAATAAATAAAAGAAAGCTTGCAAAGCTGAAAAGAAAGAGTAAATAAATATATATAAGAATAAAGCCTGCAAGGCTGAAAAGGGAAAAAGAAAGCAAAATAAGAGAACAGAAAATAAAAGAAAGCTTGCAAGGCAAGAAAGAAAAGATAAGGGAAAGCCTGCGAGGCTGAGGAGAAAAGAAAATAATTAAATTTTCTTGATTTCTATTTCTGTCTTTATTTTATTTCAAACAGAGGCATTATTTAGTTAGCTTTGTTGCGCTGAAAGGGCATTCTCTTGTTTATTTTCCCCTTTTTCTTTTATGCACACACAATTACAGTAAAACCCTTTTCGTTATATCTCTGCACTTGGCTCCTCCCACACCCCTACCATGACACAAATATATATGCTTCTTCCTGTCTTTTGTACGTAGCACACTTCTAGTTTAATTCTTTGGGTCTAAAAATATATTTTTTAAATATACTGTACTGTAGTTTTTAGTGTGTTACAAATTTACTTAATTGTTTATATTAGTATTAGTAATTTATTTTCTTTGTAAAAAGTTACATGATATATTGCACTTTAAGTGAGTTACTGTAACGGCTGTATTTAACACACTTTGCTAAAAATGAATTACATTAAGTTTACTTTATAGTACATAATATTAATGTACTTGTAGACTCTTAGTGTAACTGGCCCCGCCTCCAGTCCTACCTCCAGTGGAAATGATTTGATCAGAAATCAGACATTTATAAAATCAGATATAAATTGATGAATTTCAGCTTTTGGGGAATATTTATGATCAGATCATCCAGGATTCATTAATATCAGGTGTGAAAAAACCTGTGCTGGTATTTTGCAATTTTATGCTAAAATTCTACCTCTTAACTAATGACATTTCTCTTTCTCTCTCTCTCTCTCTCTCTCTCTTTCTCTCTCTCTTCAGATGGCGCTGGATTAAACTGTGCTCATCTGCTGATCTCCGCCTCGTGTTTATTTATATATTATCTTTTCTTACCCCTCCTTTAGCGTAAAGTGATAGAAGTGGTCATAATCATGACTTTCTTCTGAAATTTCACCACATAAATCTCCTTCGGGTCCTTTAAAGTGTCCACCTCAGACCCTATTTTAGTGACCCATAGGGGAGCCATCTGCCGTGCACCGTTCAGATGAATTTAGGGCGTGTCAGTGTGTGTTGCTATCATAACGACGGGAAAAGTACACTGATGGGAAAATAGACTGATGGGGTGTAAGATAGCAAAGAGCACAGACAGTCTAGAGTTGAACGTTTAAATGTAGAAGTGTGGATGATTGAAGTAGAATCGAGAACTTCTACTTATAAAAACCCTAAACGTCCTGTTTTCTGCTTTGCATCAGCAGCCGGAGTCAGAGAGAGAGCACAGTTGGTAGTGTAACTGGTCATGTATCAGAGGAGGCATGTGCTAGTCTTCACCCTCCTAACTTTAATCTCCTCAGTAGAGGTGAGAATAGAATTTTAAAGAGAACGAAACTTTTGAGTTATAAATTAGAGCAGGACTCTAATTGAGCTGCAGGTTAAACCTGATGAACTCTATGAACTCTGTCATTTTGTAGTTTATATAATTTAGTGTTATATAGCTGGCTATAAAACACTACACTGTTCAGGGGACTAATTTTTAAAACTCTGGGTAGATTCTGGCGTGAAAATGGTGTGCGCCTCAAAAAATTCAGATTTAAAAAAGCGTGTGTGCACGCACACCTGAACTCTGTTTCCTCAGGTAGATAAATGAGCTCAGGTGTGTAGTTGTGTGCTATTTGCTTCTCATAAGAGGTGTGCACCTGTTTATCTCTGTAAAGATGCTTTGTGAAAACTTTTGATTCGCTATATAAATAAAATTGAATTGAACTGAATTGAATTGAATTATTGTTTATTTGTCTTGTTGGATTGGTTGGATCAGATCTGGCTGTTCCAGTTCGTCCTGTAACTGATGAAGATTATAAGATGAACTGAAAACTAAACACTTTTACTTTCTATTCTCTGATTAAAGATTACCTGCAGATCAGGTTTAAACAGTCAAAAATAATGATCTCCTAAAGCAAAAACAATCATGTTCTGATCTCAAACTGAAAATGAATAAGAACCCAGCAAGTTTACATTTAGTAATAAACTGTATTTTACATGGTTTTATTTTAAATCCTGTTTATTTTATTTTATCTCATGTTTGCATGCATCACTTTACTGACTACTTTAAGCATAACATTAACTCTAATGTCTGTAGAAGCAGTCTGCAGGACTAACTGCTGCTTTTATACACCGGTAGCCATAGAAGTGATTGATTGAATATTTTTGGCAATATAGTCAATATAGTGTATCTTTATTGATCATTCCCAGAAGAATTAAGGTTTAACACTAATATAAAACCAGAATCACAAAAAAATCTACTATTTTCTGAGTTAATTAATCAACCAATCACTTAATTGAGAAATTACCAGATTAATCAATAGTGAAATTAATCATTATTTAGAAATAAACCATTTCTAAAGAGTTATATAAGAACTGAATGTAAATCATGACATTAATTTAGATTATTTTGTCAAATAATGTAATTTTACATAGATCATTAAAAAAAAAATTGTATAAAAAAGTAAATATAAAACATGTTACTGTCATTATCCGGACTTTTTTATTATTAGTATAGAAGCTACACTTTCCCTGTTCTTATGACTTGTTATCAGATAAAGTGGATTCAGAATCTACATAATATAATAAAACATTTTTATTTCCCTTTAACTTGAACTTTTCCACATGTTGTTTGTCTTCCCCTTTTTTTGGGCATTTTTGTGATAAAAAGTTCAAGGGGTATGAATACTTTTGCAAGCCACTGTAAGTGTGGAGATTAAAGAACACTTTCTCTTTTATTCGGGTCTTTTAGTACTTTATATATCTGCCAGACCCTCCCGTAGGAAGTCCCTGCGGAAACAGATAAAACCTGCCTGAATTACAGGAAACAGGAAACGCCTGTATACAGGATATAGTTTAAACACTATAACGGTGAAATCTGTTTTTAGAGACGTAATCTTATCTGTATCTCATCAGTATCTGGAACACAGTCTGAATGAAGGGTTTTTTGGTTGTTAGAGTGGGCGACACCTGTCGCTGTGCAGACTGAACGGCGCCTGTATGGGTAAGGCATCAAACATTTACTAAAACTAAAACATTTACTAAAACTAGAAATTTACTAAAACTAAAACATTTACTAAAACTAGAAATTTACTAAAACTAAAACATTTACTAAACTAGAGATTTACTAAAACTAGAAAATGAACTAAGACTAGAAAATTTACTAAGACTAGAACATTCACTAAAACTAGAACATTTACTTAAACTAGATATTTACTAAAACTAGAGAATTCACTAAAACTAGAGCATTTACTAAAACTAGAACATTCACTAAAATTAAACCTTCATTAAAACTAGAGATTTACTTAAAATAGAAAATTAACTAAGACTAGAAAATGACTTAGACTAGAACTTTTACTAAAACTAGAACATTTACTAAAACTAGAAATTTACTAAAACCAGAAAATTCACAAAGACTAGAAAATCACTAAGACTATAAAATTTACTTAAACTAAAAAATGTGCTAAGACTAGATAATTTACTAATACTAGAACATTTACTAAAACTAAAAAAATTACTAAAACTAGAGAATTCACTAAGACTTGGAAATTCACTAAGACTAGAAAAATTACTAAAACTAGAAATGTTACTGAAACTAGAACATTTACTAAAACTAGAACATTTACTAAGACTAGTAAATTCACTAAAACTAGAACATTTACTAAATCTTTAAAATTTACTAAAACTAAAAAATTAACTAAGACTAGAAAATTTACTAAAACTAGAAACTTTACTTAGACTAGAAAATTTACTAAAACTAGAAAAAATACTAAAACTAGAAATTTTACTAAGACTCGAAAATTTACTAAAACTAGAAAATGTACTAAAACTAAACAATTTACTAACACTAGAAAAATTACTAAAACTAGAAAATTTACTAAAACTAGAAACTTTACTAAAACTAGAAACTTTACTAAAACTAGACAATTTACTAAAACTAGAACCTTTACTAAGACTAGAAATTTACTAAAACTAGAAAATTTACTAAAACTATAACATTTACTAACTAGAAAATTTACTAAAACTAAAAAAATTACTAAGACTAAAACGAGAACATTTACTAAAACTAGAGATTTACTAAAACTAGAACATGTACTAAAACTAGAAAAATTACTAAAACTAGAACATTTACTAAAACTAAAAAATCAGCATTGAACTGCTTCCAGACTATAAAATTCTGCTGTTAACGTATAAAGCCCTACACGGCTCATCTCCTGAGTATTAACGAGACTCCTGTTATGAACCACCCCGATTACTTAGATCTCAGGGAGCTGGTTTATTAGTAGTTCCTAAAATTCAGAGGAGCTCTGCAGGAGGTTCTTATCGTTTTTCACGTCCTTCTGTTTTCCTGTCATCTGCTTCCTGTGCTCGTGTTTCTTAATCACTGTTTTTAGTCATCAGAAGTGCAGACAGTAGTGCACCACGAGGACACAGCCCGAGTCTGACGGGTGCTGATGACACACAAATCTTCTCCAATCCCACAAGATCTCCCTGATTATCTGTCTAGAACTCATCATCACTCGTCTAGACAACAATACGTCCTGGATGTGTTTAATTTCCAGCAGCCGGATGAAGATAAAACTAAATCAGACACTTCCTTAGTCAGAGTCTATAAAGAGTCTTTAGAAATGTTCCACATCACCCCATTGGCTGATCACGAGAAACCTAAACACACTTATGTGTAGCATCTCTCCAGGATAAAGAGATAAGACAGAAATTTATATTTTATCCCATTTTCTCCCCAATTTGGAAGGTCAATTTACCCTCTGATTAATGCAGTCCCCATCAATGCAATGCCCCAGACTCCGCCTCTTTTCCAATTCTAGCCAATTAACCCATTCAGACATGAATTATGTTCCAGTGATGCAAAAATAAAAGTGCTGATTTCTGTCTGTAAATCACAAAAGAAAGACTCTAAACATGTAATATATAGAACATTTTAATTGAATTAAATAAATTATAAAAAATGTGTAATTTCTAATAAGTACAATACTTTATTATACTTAAAACATATTGAGAAATATCTAAGAATGCTGCAAATATGCTAACAGATTTATGTACTTAAAATATATTAAAAGTACATTAATGTTATGCTTTCATCAAATGTTTGATAGTAAACTTTGATCATACTTTTTAAAAAGTACAATATAGTGTATTTAAAATAAATAGACTACTGTGAAGTTTAATGGTATTCAATATATTTCTAAAATACTTATTTACAAATATAATTTTTCACATTTTAGGCAAAGTGTGGTAAAAACAGCTGATACAGTAGTTAAAGTACAATGTATCATGTGACTTTTTAGAAAGTAAATTAAATTAATACATTTATAAAATTAAATTAAAAGTAACTTTGTCTACTAAAATATATTTCATTAGAAGTGTGCTACTTACAAAAGACAGAAACAATAAGCATGTGTATTTGTACTGTAATGTAAATAGATCACATATATTTAACATCAATTTTTAGTACATATACTCTAATACAGTATACCTGGTGTATAATAAAGAGTGATACAGTTGTAATACTCATTATTAAATATATTATTATTTTACTGTAAGCATATTTAATATATGGGGTTACATACATGAAGCATTATGTTTAAATGTTACTTAAGTGTATTTAAAATAGTTCTATTTTAGTACAGTTAAGAACACTTAGCAGAGTTTAACTATTAGACTTTTGTACTATTTTTATACTGTATATATACTCACTCATAATCAATAAATAAATGATCAATCAATTAATTCTGATGTAGAGTTTAGTGTTTTAATCACTGTTTTAGTGAACACTTGGCGGAACGGTGGGTCACTCCGGTTTAGTTTCGCTCTGGGTTTTATTGATCTGTTTAAAATAAGACAAAACAAGCAGAGCTTTTCAGGTACAGTTGAACAGATTATTCCTGATGGAGTATACACTCTTTTTCCCATATTTCACTTTTTTATTCAAGTTTAATAAGCAGATTATCTTACAATCACAGAGCTTCTTATTGGGTCTCTACCAGGTTTGATTTAAAAAGCCCTTTAAGGTAATACACTTTTTTTGTAGCGGTAAAACACAGGTACAGGTATGAAAACACTCTTGTTTTTCTCGTTTAAGTAATTTAAAGTTCACATCTCTTAATTACACACACACACAAAACACACACACACACACTCATACACACATACATATACTAATCATACTTTCACTTTTGTTTTTTGTGTTTAGTGTTCATGAAATTTCTTTACATGAAATCTTCCCCTTATTCCCAGCCTCCTGCAGACAGACTCATTACTATAACTGATGTAAGTAAAGAAATACAACACGGACACATGTATGGATCATGTACTGCTAAGCCATAAGTAGACTACCACAAAAAAGATATAAGATTAAGATAATTTTAGGAATAATTAAGATAATCTTACCCTTACTCTTAATTTCATCGTTTCAAGAAACATTATTTTCTTTATTTGAAATCTAGCGTGTCCATGTGAGCATTTTCAGTTTTCAACATTAATCTGGCTTTTTAATTGGAGTTTCTTTTGGAGTAATGTGGACACAGTACTCAGTGTTTCACTGTGGATAATCAGCTTTAGCATCTTCAAGAGCTCTTTTATGCTTTTGTTCTTTGGTTTATTTGCACATTTCAGACCAAAGCATCAAAAGTTAATCTCTGGAACTCAGTAACCGCCTCCTTCCTGGGCGGCTGTATGATGACTGGACATTCCTATCTTGTTTGTACTTGTGTATAATTGTCTGTACAGATGAATGAGGCTCCTTCAGGCATTCGGGAATTACACCTGAGTATAAACCAGATTTATCTCAGCTGATTCTTTAGACGTTCCCATGATGTTCCCATGATGATGTTACACCAGTGTGTTTCAGGTGTGCCTTAAAATTTAACAGATGTGTCTCTAATTAACTCAATAAACCAATCATCATATGGGCTGTCCCAACTTGTTTAAAGGCATAGTAATCTTAGTGTCTGTAGTAAACTTTTGATTTGCAGAAACTAATACAATTCTTTAAAAAAATCTCTGTTTTTTTTTAGCATTTAGCAAATATATATACACAATTCTAGTAATCCTAACTGACTTAAACAAGAAAGGGTTTATTCTGAGAAAAGTGAGAAAAACATGCATTTGTGTCTTTTTTAAATATTGTATATAAAAACTTCTGTTTTCAGCTGTATTTGTTGAATTCAATTGTAATATTCTCTTAGATTTACCAGTCTAAGCAGTTCTGTGTAAATGCTGACGTTACATGTTTCCCAGACTCTCTGGTGCCGGGATTCTTGATGAGTAAACAAAACAGGACATTCTCAGAATTCAATGGGTTAAAAAAAGTTAAACTTAATATGAATTCAAGCTGGAAGATTGAGGTCGGCATCAAAAAGAAATACTGTGACTGAGATGTGATAAAACCTGGATCTAGATCAACCCTGATTCCTGAGGTGGTCTGAGATATTTTAAAATATATTATGTACTGTATCTGTAGATATATATATGGAGTATCTAATAAGTGAGGACCTGCATATATCAAATAAAAATGGCGGTGTGACAAACGGTGATCTGATTTTAGATAGAATGCCGTTAGATCATGTTTACTGGTGTCTGAAACTGGTGCCCTTTCTTTAGAACAGTTTTTAATTTTAGATGGGTGTTTTCTTACTTCTCAGAAATCCTGTTTATAGAAAGAACAAACACGGAACAGCTATTAATTAAGTGTTGAATTATTCTCAGCACCGCAGTGACAGGATGTCACCCACATGACGACTTATATATATTACAAATATATATATATATTATCGGGTATTCAGTTCACTTGGTGGTTATATTTGTACTGTCACTGTGTAGTTATATTTACTGATACAAGACCAGCCTCTGAACTGTTTGAATGGAAAGAGGCCAAAACACTCTACATCTGATTAAAACCTCATCAACAGTTTATCACGTTTTGCTCCATAAAACACAAAAATGTGATTTTTCTTGTCTTGTTTCGGCTACTGCACTTGCGCAGATCTCCACATTGCGCACAGGCTCACACTGCAGCCAAAGCAGCAGTCTGATTTGCTCTTTTCATTGAAGGGCGGGACTTTATACTTGAACGAATGCTGGGTTGAGCTTTTGGAGAAATCACACACATATTTCACTCAGTGGCTGCTCTCCCTATTAATAACATCTCTGAAACTGACTACAGGACACTGTTCTGTTCCTGAGAATTAAAGATTAAGGGCCCTAGTTTAGTGATCTATAGCGTACCGGTTCAATTTCACATCGTCTTTGGTATCGTGAGGGCACAAAAAAATACGCCTTGCGCAGCTGAAAACGTGCAAAAATCATGTACTATGTCATTTTGCACGATAAGGTGCTTAGGATTATAAGGTGCATTAGGTGACTCTAGTGTTGTGTTGAAAAGAAAGCATGTAAAAAATGGGGAGGTAAATGGCTCCACTGGTTAATCAGGTTGAGCTGAAGAATCAACTCAAGCTTTTTATTTAAAGTATAAAAGTAAAAGTAATGTAAGGAGAAAAAAATAAAGCCATTAAGAACAAAAGCTTAGGCCACGCCCACAGAGTCCTATAGTGCACTGCTTTGTACTTCATTACTTCACACCTCTGCCTACTACAAAATACATGCCTCTAAAATCATAATCTAAAAAATATTTGTGTCTTTTCTTTAAATAAAATCTATAAAGGTTGATATTTTTGTTTTTCCATGTTTAAATTCAAGATCAGGAGGTTTTAATTGACATTTCAATTAGAAACAAGCTACTCCAGAACCAAAAATCAACACAGATGAATGCAAACAGCATAATGTGATCATACATTATACACACCAGAGAAAATATGATGAATATGATAAGTGTATTTTATTGTGTACCTGTGTAAAACCCATGCTGTAATGTAAAAAAGCAAAACACTTCACTATGCTTAACAGTACTTTTTAAGTTTTAGGTAATACAGTGCTTTTTATAGAAAGTTTTATAAAATTATTGAAATAATAAGAACATTTGCTTTTCATATTTAATGACTTTTGTGCTGCAATCAATGAACTTTGGCAGCAATGAAGTCATACCAGTTTTCAAAGTCAATTAAGTGAAAAATCATTAGTTGTTCTGAGGGGAAGAGGTTGTAAAGCAGGTAATGGGTGCAGCTTTGAGCCTGAGGGAGATTCATTAACATTTAAAAAACCTCAATAAAGTTCACATCCTCACTGAACTCACTGCACTTCCTGTCTGCATGACATTTTACAGACACCACCTTACAGCCACAGAGTGCACGGTGTGTCACAATGCTCATCGCTATCTTGGCAAAGCAAACCCAACTTTTACATCAACAATAAACAGAATAGTAAATAAAATAACATTGCTGTTCCCGTAAATGAGCTGCTGGAGCTCCTTCACAGCGTCAACCAGCAGCTCAGTTTCCTCTGCTGAGAAGAGTTTGTTGAACACGTCCAGGTAGCTGCACCGTTACAATAGCAATCCACCAAAGACAGAGCTCACCTGACTCTTAAAGAGAATGATGAGCTCTTAAAGTGACACACTGATTATTGCTCTGTTAATAAATATATAAGTAAAGCAGGGGGAAACGGGAATAAAACAAGTAATTTTTAGAGAGAACGCAGAAACGAGTCTAAAATATGCTTTTTTTGGGGGGGGGGGGGCAGGTGGTAATGAGACTAAAACAAGCATTTTTTTTTGGAGGGAGTGGGAGGTAATGGGACTAAAACAAATAATTTTTGGGGGGTTGAGGGGTGGAGCGTTGTGTGTATGCTCTTACTGTGAGACTGCACCGTCACGCTGTCTACTGCTCTCTGGTCCAATGAAGGTAATTTAAAAACCAGGACATTTCCTCACTTTTTGAAAAAAACCCGGGACGCCCGGGACACTCCTGAACATCATCACATATACCCTCTCTTTTGTTCAGTTCCTTGCTAAGTTTTGACTAGCCACCTAGCATTCTGTAATTCCTGTCGCTCTTGTTTTTCGTGTTTGACCTTTGCTACTCTATTTTCTGCTACTGATTTTTTGCCTAGCTCTTATTTGCTAAGTTGTCTGGCCTTGCATTCTTTAGTCTGTACCTGTTTTTGCATTTATACTAGTCTTGTAATAAACACCTCCTTTTCTTAAATCTTCATGTGTCTGACTTCTGTCCCGTCCTGACACATATAAAACATGAAATATATAAAATATACTGGGTTCATACCGTCTGCAGTTGAACAGACATTAGGCATTGCATTATTCTTTACTGTTGCATCTGTTTCTCAGCTTTTGTAGCTGCTGCAACATTCAGTTTCATTATTTGATGCTCTGATTTAAGGTTTGTGTAGTGCTGGGTGTACTCTGAGGACAGGGTGTGCTTTCCGGAGGTTCACAAATTACACACAGGGAAAGTTATCCCATTTCCCAGCACTGATTAAAGTGATGGTGTTAGTGAGGTCACCAGTGTTTATAAGATCACCACTCATCTCATTCCCAACTCAACTCACACGCTCTCTCTCTCTCTCTCTCTCTCTCGCTTGCTTCCTGATCTTTCTCACTCTTCCTGTCTCTCTCTCTCTCTCTGTCTCTCTCTCTATCTTTTGCTCACTTGCGCGCTCTCTCTCTCTCTTTCTCACTCTTCCTGTCTCTCTCTATCTTTTGCTCACTCGCACGCTCTCTCTCTCTCTTTCTCACTCTTCCTGTCTCTCTCTCTCTCTCTCTCTCTCTCTCTCTCTCTCAGATGTAAGTGATTGACACCACTAATTTAACTTAGTTTTATCAATCTAAAGCTGATATTTCTTAAAAAGAACTCAAACACTGAAATTCATCCAGTAATCTGCTTTAGGAATACTATTAGTAGTTTAATCAGTTAAAGTAATGCTGTTGTTTTTGTTGATCACTGTTTGTTTGTTTTAATAAAGATGTAAAAGTTGTAGTTTCTCATGATGACAGGAGGAGAGAAACCTGGTTACAGTGTTTAATAAAAGAGCTCGAGCTCCATTACAACAAAACTAAACATGATTATGATAAAGATTCATTCTTATTATGAAGTTAATAAAGGTGAGGCTATATAGAATGCCACACCTCTTTATATTTTACACCAACCAAGTGTACCAAAAACATACCGAAAAAGTATCAAAAACATACCGAAAACGTACGGAAAACACACTGAAAATGTACCGAAAGAATACCGAAAACACACTGAAAACGTACCAAAAGCATACAGAAAACATACCGAAAAAGTATCGAAAACATACTGAAAACGTACCAAAAACATACAGAAAACGTACGGAAAACACACTGAAAACGTACCGAAAGAATACCGAAAAAGTATCGAAAACATACTGAAAACTTATCAAAAAATCACACAAACATGTTTACTGTCTCTGAATGGATTAATAATAAACTAAATGCAGGTTTTGGAGGATCTAGTTAAAGTCTGATTGAGATGGAAAATCCTCCAATGTGTCTGAATTAAAATAATTCTGTAAAGAAGAGAGAAACCAAATTCCTCCACAGAGATGAGAAAGACTCCAAATTACAGTTTTTGGTGTTAAGAGTGACGCAATCAAGTTATTATATTTAGGGACAAACATTTTTTGACACAGGGTTGGATTGGTTTGGATAGTTTTTTTTCTTTGATAAATAAAATTATCATGTAAAAAAGTGCTTTTTATATTTACTCAGATTATCTTTGTCTGATTTTAAAGTTTGTTTGATAATCTGAAAAATGTAAGTATGAAAAAATGCAAAAAATAAAGCCACTATATATGCTTACACTTGCGCAGACTGGGCTGTAGTCTCACTTGACACTTGTTTTCGTGACACAAACATATAATTTAGGTTTAAATGTCAGGTTTGACGTTTTAAAGGACTAAAATTAGTGTTTAGTTGATGTTAGTGTTTGCCTCAGTCTGATGCAACACAAATGCTTTTAATTGCTTTGAAACAATGCTTTTGAACTACTGATTAAAACAAGATAAAAAGATGAAACAGCACATGCACATTTTCATCATGCTTTCAACAATACAGATTAGAGGAATGTGGAATCTCCTTTTTATCCAGCTATTCAGTATACACGTACATCACACACGCACAATAAATTATCTAAATTATCTATATTATCTCTTACGCACTGATGGAATTATGTCACATCAAAGAAGACAAAGAAAGAAGAAGATGCACGTCACAGTTTATAGATTTTTGGATATTTGAGTTTTCTTTAAGAGGCGGCTGTGCACCTTATTCTGGATGACAGCAGTTTTATATAGAATTGTGTATAGAATGTTTAATACAGTATACTGAGTTAATCACAGAATTCCAGAGTAACTGGAAAAAGTGAAGTTACCAACACAACACAAAAATATCTGAGTGTTTAGTTTATATTAACTACCTGTTACTGAAGGGGAGCTGCGTCTGTGGTTGAATAAGTTCAATTTCATGCATCCATTTAAACCGTAATATGTCTGCATTTACTGAGAAACCAAATCTAGAACATCCAGACCCAGAGAAACGACTCTGATCAGAAAGTCTTAACTGTGAGATTTACCTCAGGATGTGAATTATATAATTGTAATTGGGGGGTTAAGTATTTCTTTGTAAATTGAAACCAGTACAGCACTAAACTGAAGTCTTACAATCTTTACAGAGTCTCGCTTCCTTACTGTAATGTATAACATTACAACACGTAAAATATAAATCCATTACATCATCAGCTAATATATACCACACAATAACCTTTATACTCATAAATAATATATTATACAGCAAAATCCACAGTTAATCCTGCTAAAACACACGCTAATTTTTAATTCATATTTCTACAGGATCTCTCCCACAGGAATCATTTGTTATTTAATTCTAAATAAATAGAAAAAAAACAATGTAACTGAAAATCCCTGTAGATAAATGAGGATTTTATCTCATGCACCTATTTTGACACTGATGCTACAATATTAAATGTTAAAGGAGAGATGTATTTATAGGAATGCATTTATATATGTCAGCAATTGACCCAGGCAGGGAGACGAGGAGGCCGACGCAAGTGCAGGTAAGGGCGAAATAAACAATGTATTAAATAAATAACAAATAAACAAGGAAACAAGGAATGAGAAACACAAAACAACGAAACACAAATAACCAATAACAAACGAGCGATGATAATAATAAACAAACAGGGAATATATACAAGGGAAATAAACTAGAAAATAAACAAGGAAATAAACTATAAATGTGAAAACAAGAAATAAGCGAGAAACAAATGACTAAGGCTATATACAGGGAGCTAGGGAACCCGGAGCTAAACAAGAAACTAGAAAAAACCCAAACATGAAATAAACAAAGAAAAACAGAGCAAGGAGCTAGGGAGCGAGGAATGAAACAAGAATAACTAGGAGCGACAAAACAACAGAGGAAGGTGCAAAGACCCACGAAGGACAAGAGACAAAGGAAGGCTTTATAGCACACAAGGGAAGTGGAAACACCTGGGGCTAGGGGGCGGAGCTACAAATTGACACAGGTGGAAAAGTCCTGAGACAGAACACAGGGGCACAGGTCACGTGGGACACACACAGAGACATGAGACAGGGCTACGACGTGACAATATAGCTCATCTAATGCCTTTTAAAAAGTTTGGCTATTGTTCATTTTCAAAGTAGATTAATAAAAAAATAGAAAATGAGTCTTACTTTAAAAAACATTAATACACCACTTAACTGTAAAACTAACTTACATCTGAGTAACTAGTTCCTCATTAGATCTACATTGCAGCGTATGAAGCTTCCACCTTAAAACACATTTCCATTCCACCTTAACAGTTTCGCTGCATTAAAACTCAGTTCCCTTTTTAGACTGTAGTTAGTAGATGATAAAGTGATTTAAGAGTTTTACACATTTCTGATCAGGGTGGAAAAATCAAAAACAGACTATTCAAAACAACAAGATGATCTGTTCCACCTTAAAAGCAACAAAGATAGTATCTACAGCCTGAAGCCTGCGTGCCATGACAGCAGTATTTAAGGTGGAATGGTAAACTGATGTTTCTGTTATAATATTGTAGAGCTTGTGTTGAAAACAACCATATAGGATGGTCCTGCATTGATTGGCTGCAGTTAAAAAAGAGGCGGAGTCTAATTTTACAGGTATTGGAGGAGGTGTGCACTGGTCCCAGTCACTATCACTAGTGAGAGAGGAGTCCTAATGAGTGGGTGGATTAAATATAATTTATTTAATTAACACTTCACAATAAGGGTCACAAACAACAGTATTAATGACAGTAATAAACATTATTAAATGCTTAAATAATGTCTGAATTAATCAAAAATTCACACTTGTCATTAGACATTATTAAACATTTTTAATACTTAATAATGATATAAATAATAATAAATTGAAACATTAGTTAAATAATATTTTAATGATTAATAATGTCTTATCTAGTGTCAATAAATCATTAGTTGAGATGTTTTGTGGTAAGTAATGTTAATTAATGTACCCTTATTTTAGAGTGTTAACAATAAATGTATCAGTTATTTGGTTAAAGGCAACTTATTATTATTATTATTATTATTATTATTATTATTATTATTATTATTATTATTATTATTATTATTATTATGCATTAATAAACAGTAATTCTGTGTCTGTAAAAAGTAATGAACCTTTATTTAAACTCATATTACATTGAGACTAAGCCTTATTTACAGTGTAGCACTATAAAGAATAAAGAATTAAGATTATACAATTTGCGATTCAGAAATTAAAACAAGAACATAAGTTTATTTATCAGATTGTTTAATAAAATAATCAAACTGAATGAATACTTAGAAAAATTAGCAGAAGCAGAAAAACATGTATGATTAAAGATGAAATAAATAGTAAATAAAACAAATTAGAGATTAACACAAATATAATGCAAATTATACAAAACACAAACATATAAATAACTGTATTTTTTTGTACATATGAAAAGTATACTAGCAGGGTTGCCAAAAAGTGAAAAACAAATGACCTTCTTGCATGTATTGCAGTCAATTATTATGTAATTATGTATAATATGTAATTTTGCGCTGATTGTCTTTAACAATTCATACTTTTTATTTTGCTAAAACCTGTTAAAGAAGAAACTAATAATTAATGTAAACAGAATTTGTATATATCATTATTTATATACAGATTTTATACAGAATGTTTGTAAAATCACAGGTAAAGTACTGTAGAGTTTATTGGGGAAAACCTGTAAAAACACATGACCTAATAAAAAATTCTCTTAAGTGATCTTATTCATGATGAATCAGATGTTTGTGTGTTTTAATAAAGCGCTTTTAAAAGAAAAGCTGAAAGGGATTTTTATTTTATTTACAAAATTACCTTACTGTTACTGACTGACTGTTACTCAGCAGCTCCAGCTCTGAGTTTCTGCTTTTAACTTTTTGTTTTTAGTGGTAAAAGTTGGGAAGTCAGAACTAGTAAGGCTGAGTTTTAGGAGATCTTTAATTAAAATGATCCAATATTGATTAATTTGTACTTAATATTGATTTAAGTAATAATTTCAGTTATTGTAACTGAAAAATCTCTAAATTCATTGAAATCATATAAAATTAAATTAAAAAAATGAATTTAAATTGGGATCTATTGAACTTGAATTGAATTAATAGACAGTATAAATAAAAATGCTTATTAAATACCTTTATTTGAGCATTAGTATTTAATTTTATTGTGTATCCATTAGTTATTCATTGTTTTATCTTCTCTTCTTTTCCTCTAGTTGTTCCTTTGTCTTTATCTCAGGAAGTTCTTCTCTGGTTTGCTTAATTAGGACTTGGATCTGGATCTTTATAAAAGTATTTTTGTAGTGTTATATGAATTAATGCATTTTGTGAGAATGTATGAGGTTAAAATGCCATTCAAATGTTTTTTTTATTGAAATTATAATGAAATAAATCACTTAAGACAAGCAGTCTTAAGTGAAATACAGTTGAAACAGCACAATTACAACTACAATACATTTACATATATTAATTGTTACGTAATAATTTTGCAATGTTTGAATAAAAAGTTTTCCGTGGTGCTCAGAGTGGTCTAGCAGAGACACTAATATTATTGGGTCTATTTTACTGATTTATAACCATTAGCTGTGCACAGTGCAGCGTGATTTAGGGTGTTTTTGCTATCGTAACGACGGGGAAAGTACACCCTGCCTTGTTTTCCTGAAACAAAAGCAAACTAAATTCCCTAAAATCATTTACACACAGATCGTTCTCACAGACTGACTGAAACCTCAGGTTTCTAACCACCCGATTTGAATGTTATGGCTAACAACAACATATCGCACCTTCTAGTAGGCACAGTAGGTACATACTAAATCATTTACATGGACCTATTTTCACGTGATAACGTCCATTCAATGGAATGATAACATTCGAATCGGGTGTTTCTAACAGAGAACTAAATTAGAATAGTTTCAGGTTTCAAGTATACAGTATTTATACACCTCATCCTCACTGCATCCCTGCAGAGTATTGTTCTGCTTCAGTCCGACATACAACGTCTTTTATTGTTTATTGTTTATTTTTCTGTTTATTACCTTTTTCCCATTTCCTGTTACGATTGTTGGTCTTGCCCTTTTGCTATTGTATTGCCGATTTAAATCTGAAAAATGGTAAAAATAACAAATATATAGATATAGATTAAATATTTGAAACGGGCACTTTTCGAATGTGGGGTATACATTCCAGCTATATATTAGCACATACAAACATGTATGTATAAACACTTTATTTTAATACAAGTGAATGCATTTCTAGTTCTCCATTTGTCATGAAGGTGACTGACCAAATGTAAAGAACAATCAACATTTACTTTTCTATACATACATCAAGCCTCTCTCATCAGTGCTGGTTCATAAAGCTTTCCCATTGGCTTATGGCAAACATGTATTTAGATACTGCCTTATAATTTCCCCCAGAGCTACCTTCTCGTGGGTGTTTATTTGTATTTTATATATTGGGTAGCTGCCAGGTCTCAATGTTTTAGGCTGTAAGAGCAAGTTACCTGTATTCTGTTGCTAATGCCACAATTTTCACTATTCAGTGTTGGCGGATTTAAAGAAAAATATAGTTTGAACTGTTTTTATTTCTGAACTGGGATTAAAGCATATATATCTAATAAGACAAGAATACCAATACTATTGGTGTTAAAACTATTATGAATTAATAGTCTAGAAAATTATAATAATCACTCAATGACCCAATGACCCAAGGAAAACAACAAACCAAACAGTAAGATTATTATTAATAATAATAATAATAATAATAACATTAATGATTTATGAATTATTGGGTAACAGGACTAAAACAAGTGGGAGCAGGCAGTAATGGGAGAGAAAAAAAAATTCAATGGAAGTCAATGTAAAATTAGTTTATTTCAGGTAGTTCTATTGGTCCATTCATCAAGACATCTTGCCACAGTGTAAGGGACAGTTTGTCTGTTCAAATTATGTAGTAAGTTAAAAATCAACAAAACTGGAGATAAGTGTTTTTCACTCTGAAATGTGTTTTTGTGTTTTAACAAGTAATAAATAACAAGTTCTATTACCATATTAAGTATTCAATAGCTTTTTTCAGGCTGTATTTTTAAATACTTGCTCAGTTCTTTATAATGCACAGTACACACACACAAATCACCATCTGATTTCTGCAACTGCACTGGTCCTGCTTGTACCATCCCTAAGTTTAATTTAAGTTTCATACATTTTCCCACAAGAATAAAGAACAGAACAGGCTGTAACGACTTCTACTCATCCTGTGGTTTAGGAAATCAGGACAGGTTTTTAATGGATCACTCCACCAAACACTAGTGCACACTAGTGCTAGGAAACAGCTTGGCTTGGTGCTGTATCTAACCAGAAAACAAACAAACAGTGATAAAGTTTCTACTGGTTACTGACTGGAACACAGTGACTCAAACTCAACCAACTGAAACCTTGAGAAGCAGACAGCATCACACTCCAGAGCTCTTCTCAAATAACTTCTCCTGAGGGCCAAACATGAGAGTCACTATTACCGCTTTCAGTAATTATTCTAGAGGGCTGAATTCCAGCAGGACTCACAGGACTAGCAGTAAGGTGACT
Organism: Astyanax mexicanus; assembly: GCF_023375975.1. NCBI lineage: Eukaryota > Metazoa > Chordata > Actinopteri > Characiformes > Acestrorhamphidae > Astyanax > Astyanax mexicanus. The sequence continues at coordinate 1,686,821 of NW_026040044.1, forward strand.
AAAACAAGTCTGAGCGGGCAGGAGCGGGCGTTAACGGGACTAAAACAAGCGGGAGCGGGTGGTAACGGGACTAAAACAAGCGAGAGCGGGTGGTAACGGGACTAAAACAAGCTGGAGCGGGTGGTAACGGGACTAAAACATGCGGGAGCGGGTGGTAACGGGACTAAAACATGCGGGAGCGGGTGGTAACGGGACTAAAACAAGCGAGATCGGGCAGTAATGGAACTAAAACAAGCGAGATCGGGCAGTAATGGAACTAAAACAAGCGAGAGCGGGCAGTAATGGAACTAAAACAAGCGAGAGCGGGCAGTAATGGAACTAAAACAAGCGAGAGCGGGCAGTAATGGAACTAAAACAAGCGGGAGTGGGCGGTAATGGAACTAAAACAAGCGAGAGCGGGCAGTAATGGAACTAAAACAAGCGAGAGCGGGCAGTAATGGAACTAAAACAAGCGAGAGCGGGCAGTAATGAAACTAAAACAAGCGAGAGCGGGCGGTAATGAAACTAAAACAAGCGAGAGCGGGCGGTAATGGAACTAAAACAAGCGAGAGCGGGCAGTAATGGAACTAAAACATGCGAGAGCGGGCGGTAATGGAACTAAAACATGCGGGAGTGGGCGGTAATGGAACTAAAACAAGCGAGAGCGGGCAGTAATGGAACTAAAACATGCGAGAGCGGGCAGTAATGGAACTAAAACATGCGGGAGTGGGCGGTAATGGAACTAAAACAAGCGAGAGCGGGTGGTAATGGAACTAAAACAAGCGAGAGCGGGCGGTAATGGAACTAAAATAAGCGAGAGCGGTTGTTAACAAGACTAAAACAAGCAGGAATTGGGCAGTAATGGGACAAAAACAACAGGAGTAGGTGGTAACGGGAATAAAACAAGCGGGAGCGGACAGAAGCTGGTTTCTGAGGGGAAACACCTGCAGTATGATAATGAGCTGTATCTGATAGTGGGGGGAGGACCCCGAGTACTAATCGAGAGAAACAGGGAGTAAAGAAAAGACTTACGGTCTAAGGAGACCTTTTCTCGAGAAAACGTTCGCTCAGCTTTGGCCAACAATGTGACCCTGAATAATTCACAGTAGATACTGAATAATTCATAGTGGATACTGAATGCTTAATACGGGATAATCAATAATTCAGTCATCATTATCGCCCACTACTACGGTGGCCCTGAAGTGCAAAACAAATGTCAAAAACAAAATTACAAAAATTAAAGCAAATTTACATACAAAAAACAATTACGGAAATAATTAAAGAAAAAACTATTTTACAAGGGAACAAAACATTACATTTCAGAAAATTAAATTACTTACAAAAATTAAAACCAATTTACAAGATGCAAAACATTTACTAGTAGGAAAAGCAGCTTGACTGACAAGGGTCTGCAACAAGCATTTCCTGTGTGTTGGACCTGCTATTCCGTCAGAAACCCCAGTTTGTAAAAGTGTTTTGCGTTTTGTAAATTGGTTTTAATTTTTGTACATTTTTCTGAAATTTTATGTTTTTTGCCCTTGTAATTATTTTTCTTATGTAAATTTGTTTTCATTTTTGTGATTTTGTTTTCACCTTCTGATGCATAGGTCGCCCACAAGACATCAAGACAGGTGTACCCCATCCCTGTACCCTTTAACTTGTGTGAAGGGCATCCACTGGATTCCAGTTCTTGTTCGACCCATCTCTATCTTAGCTGTTGAGTAAACACCCCTAGAGTTACAGGTATACAGTGAATAAATCTATTTGAGTAAATGCTTTTTTTTTTTTTTTTCAAAACTAATAAAACAATATTAGTGATGATATAATGGTAATATAGTGAAACTACTATTGAAATATCATAATAAATGAAACGTTTTAAAAAGAGTATGAACTAGAATATGCAATAAGAAAAATAAAGCAAGCTGAAAGAGGTTTAAAGTGCATTAGAGTAAGGCAAGGCAAGTTTATTTATATAGCACCTTTCATACACAATTGTATTTACAAATTAGAAAATACACAGAGAAGTCCAATTAAAATACATGTAACAGAATGAAATAAATAAAATAAGAATAAAGCATGAATAAAATATGATACAAAAGTGCCGTTACAGAATAAAAGTGGGCGGAGCTGCAGTGTTTTAAGCTGAGCTGAAAACCTGATCAAACATGTAGGTTTTCAGTCTGGACTTAAAAGTGTTTAGTGTTGGTGCTCTTCTAATGCTCTCTGTTAACTGGTTCCATTTAAGAGCAGCGTAGCAGCTAAACGCTAAACGCTGCCTCTCCGTGTTTAGTTTTTACTTTAGGCAGCTCTAACTGACCAGGGGTGGGTTTCCCCGAAAGCTTCGTAACACTAAGAACTTCGTTAACTCGTACTTAAGATTGATCGTTAATTAAAGAGTGTTTCCCAAACCCGTGTGTTACAACCCAAGTTGGCTCGTTTTTAAAAATGGTTGCAACAAAGGGAACAGAAGGGAAGTGAGGAGACCAGACCAGAATTAGATGTTTCACAATCAGTGATTTATTTTAAAACTGCCAAACATCAACTTTAAACAATACCAAGGCCTAAGAGTCTTAAGGCCTAAGAGGAGCCAACGGTGACAGTGCCAAAGGAAAGAAAGAAACAAAACATAAACTTAATCTAAACTATTTATCCTAAACAAAAGAACAAAATAAAAACTACTACTTAAACTAACAACATAAGTACAAAAGAAGCACCCGCCTGCTAACCTAATGTATCTATACACAAAGACAGCTACATAATGGAAATGTATAAGGCGCCTTAACCTTACCTGTTGGACTCCTCAAATTGGTTTTTATGGCACAAACAGGACTGAAAGATATTCCCTAAGGAATGACTACAAGAGCAAACACTCAGAATAAAGCACATGGCAGTGATAGTAGTAATGAAGGTGGTAGTGAAGGCAGCAGGGGAACACAGTAGGCCCCACTTCCTGTGTGAGCTCTAGCCGCCATCTTGGTGGTGACTGCAGGTTTTTATAGCCCATGGCTCCTCCCATGAAGGTCAGGTGGACTGCAACCTGCAGAGAAACATGAAAAAAACACACATACACAGAGAGGGAGAGCACACAGAACATATCCAGCACCCTATGGCTAGACTTGCACGTAACACCGTGCGTAACTAAAGTACTACGTAAACTCGCTCGCAGATTAACGAGTGCCCTGACCCAGTCGTTATTTTTAAAGAGCTTCTTTAGGGGATCTCGACTTGCAGTTCAGCACCTTAAACACCAGGGACCGCCAATTTTGAGGAAGAAAAATGTTAATTTCCGCGGTTGAAGCAATTATATTATATTACTATTAATTATAATCAATTATATTATTATATAATTATTATTATGTTATGTTATATTATATTATAATGCCAACTTTGTCTGTGGCTTGTAGTCTAACTGGGCATATTGGAAATGACCAATCAAACCCACGAATGAATACTTAAAATCCAGATTCCTGCGGATGATGTTCACGGTCTAAGCAAAGCTGCAAAGTCTCCAAGTCCGTTGATTCTGTAATCAGGCTGTTACTGTGGAATACACACACTTATATACACTTCCCACCAGCCCGGGAATTACAGCACAACACAATATATTTCCATGCTATTGAGAAAATCCCTGGTACTGTAAATCCGGTGCAGGGGATGCCTGCGGTGTCTTTAATCACACCTACACGTATTGTAAAGGGTATCGGTGAATGTGCAGGTAATATTTAATATTATTCCTTAATCAGCTGCTTCTAACCAACATTGTGGCAGTCAAAAGTTGGACACGTCTCATTCAATGTTTTTATTTTTATTTTTTTACATTGTCGATTAATATTAAAACCATGAAAACTATTAATTGACGCATATGGAATTATCTAGTAAACAAAAAGGGGCATGGCCTTCACAAACCCCTGACCTAAACCCAACTGAGATTTAGGATGAGCTGGAGCTTCACAGAGTGTATAAAGTACTAAACATATTTCTGTTGGTTTAAAAAAAAACAAATAATAAAAAACAAAACAAAACAATATATATATATATATATATATATATATATATATATATATATATATATATACCGGAACATACATATATGTATTATTAATATTATGTATAAATGAATATTACTATATAATATCTATTAATATAATATATATTAACAATAATAGTTTTAAAAAAGTAAAAAAAGTTTAATGTTTTAAAATAGATTAGATTTTCGAGTATTTATTTAGTCACATGTATCTTTAGGAGTATTGTATTAGTGCCAAAGTACATCCTTTTGTAATTTGAATCGATATTTGTGGATCGATTGAGTGCACTATTTTGGGGAGGAGTCAACAAAGACGTTCTTTAACCTCCTTCGTTAATTTTCGCTTTGTGAAGCTCTTTGGGAAACACTCGCAGAACTGTCTCGTTCTTTACTCACGTCATTCGTTAATTTGTTCGTTATTCGCTAAGATTCATCGTTTTCGGGAAACCCACCCCAGTTTGATGAGAGATCTGCTGGGCTCATGCTGCTGGAGCACATCAGATAAATATGCTGGTTCTGCACCATTAAGACATTTATAGACCAGTAACAGAACCTTAAAGTCTATTCTGTAACAGACTGGTATCCAGTATGGAATCGTATATAAATTAAATAACAGTGGCCCAAGAATTGAACCCTGGGGTACACCACAGGTCATTGGCACAGTCTTAGAAACATTATTTTCCATTTCCACAAATATCTAAGTATGCTGGAAATATACTAACAGATTTATGTACTTATTTAAAATATATTAAAAGTACATTAATATTATGCGTTCATCAAATGAAAGTAAACTTTGATCATACTTTTTAAAAATTACAATATAGTGTATTTTAAAAAACACTTTTAGTTTAATGTAATTCAGTATACTTCTGAAATACTTATTTCCAAATATACTTTTGTACATTTTTAGCAAAGTGTGTTAAAACAACTGTTACATTAGTTCACATAAAGTACAATGTAAATTAAATTACTACATTGGTAAATTTTTAGAATATAAATGTATATATATATATATATATATATATATATATATACATTTATATACATTTATTTAGCATCAATTCTTAGTACATATACTCTGATTTACCTGGTATATAACAGTGATACAGTTGTAATACTCATTAAATTGTCATGTCTTGGCCCTGTCTCGTGTCTCTGTGTGTCTTCCCCACGTGACCTGTGCTCCCCTGTGTCTCCCGTCTCAGTACTTTTCCACCTGTGTCTCATTTGTAGCTCCGCCCCTTCCCCAGGTGTTTCCAATTCTAGTGTGTTTGTGTTGCTATAAATAGCCCTGGTCTACCACTTTGTCTCTGTCGATCTTTGCACCTTCCCCTGTTGTTTTGTCTCTCCGTGTTCTTCCGTGTTTCATAGCCCTAGTTATTGCCCGTGTTTACCTCAGTTTATCTCTTGTATATGTTTTCTAGTTTCTTGTTTATTCCCTCGTTTCCCAGTCCTCTGCTTAGTGTTTTGTTTTCAGTAAGTTCCTTGTAGATACCCCTGCTTAGTGTTTATTTTTCTAGTTTATTTTCCATTATATATATTCCCTGTTTATTTATTGTCTTTTTCTCTTTAGTTTATGTTCTTTAGTTTCTCTTGTTTGTTTTGGTTTTTGGTTATATGTTTATCTATTTTCCGCTATTCAGTTTATTCCCCAGTTCCTTGTATATATCTCCCTGTTATGTTTACGTGTTTATTTGTTGCCTGTCTCTTTGTTTATCTTTGTTATTTATTTATTAAATTATTCGTTTCACCCTTACCTGCACCTGTGTCCGCCTCCTCGTCTCCCTGCCTGAGTCATACGTGACAGAAAGACCGACCTAACATGGACACAGCAGGTTCTGCCTGGACTGGCACCAGAATGGTGATTCGTCGTGCTCCTTGCGGGACCCCGGCGCAGGACACCTCGAGGCCTCAAGGACGCCGCAGGCCTCGGGGTAGGCGCTCTAAGGGGTCCCGCCAGCCGGAAGAAGACCCCTTTTCCGGGGAGGACTTTCTTGGGGGGGCGATGAGGGTTGGTGCTTTGAGCCTCGGTACCTCCGTGTACCCGAGGCTCAAGGAGCGGGACCCGTGGGACTTTCTCGGGTGCGCAACCAGCAGCTCCGAGGACGAAGAGGAGCTCTACCCCGCACCGGCCCGTGCTCCGTTACCGTTTCCCCCAGGGGCGGTGCTCTACCCAGCTCTCGGCCGCACAGCTCCAGAGGCCGTCCCGACTCCCGTCCGTTCCCCTGCAGCCAAGGTGCGCTCCTCACCGGCGGTTCCAGAGCTAGCTTCCCCGGTGGCTAAGGCGTTAGCTTCCCCAGCGCCTCCAAAGCTAGCTCCTCCCGCGGCCAAGACACTCTCCTCTTCAGCGGCTAAGCCTCGCTCCGTGACTGCTGTGAAACCGCGCCCCGAGAGCCCCGCGGTAGCTGCCGAACCGTGCCCCGTGATTTCCGCGGTAGCAGCCGAGCCGCGCTACAGGACCTCCTGCCCAGCGAGCCAGCCTCGAGCAGAGACTTTCCCCGCGCTTGACTCAGCCGGAGAGAGTACAAATCCAGTCCGGGATTTTGCGGCAACCGCACTCTCAAGCCCCACAGCTGCAGCGCCAGCACCTCAGGCTGAGGAGCTGGTTTTCATGGCGGCTGCAGAGCTGGATTCCGCCGCTGCGATCCAGCCTCTCTCTGGGACTATCTCCGCGGCAACCCAGCCGTGCTCCGGGACTGTTATGGAGACTCTCTCCGCGCCGGACTTTACCGGCGGCCCCGCGCTTTCTGCCTCTACAGTCTCTGCCGGCGAAGCTGCAGCTCCGGTCCGGGTTTTTATTTCAACCGCAGTCTCAAGCCCTGCTGCTGCTCCGCTGGATCTGCACACACCCAGCTCCGAAATTCTCTCGGCGGCCACGCCCATCTCCGAGGTGTCTTCGGCTGCTGAGCCACGCCCCCGGACTCCTGCCGTGTCTGCAGAAGCTGCTCCAGCCTCAGTCTCTGCAGAAGCTGCTCCAGCCTCCGTGTCTGCTGAAGCTGCTCAAGCCTCCGTGTCTGCTGAAGCTGCTCAAGCCTCCGTGTCTGCTGAAGCTGCTGAAGCCTCCGTGTCTGCTGAAGCTGCTGAAGCCTCCGTGTCTGCTGAAAATGCTCAAGCCTCCGTGTTTGCTCCAGCTGGTCAAGCCTTCAAGTCTGCTCCAGCCGTTCAAGCCTTCAAGTCTGCTCCAGCTGTTCTAGTCTCAGTGTCTGCTCCAGCAGTTCCAGTCTCCGTACCAGAGCCAGCTGCCCAAGTCTCCGTGCCAGAGCCAGCTGCCCAAGTCTCCGTGCCAGAGCCAGCTGCCCAAGTCTCCGTGCCAGAGCCAGCTGCCCAAGTCTCCGTGCCAGAGCCAGCTGCCCAAGTCTCCGTGCCAGAGCCAGCTGCCCAAGTCTCCGTGCCAGAGCCAGCTGCCCAAGTCTCCGTGCCAGAGCCAGCTGCCCAAGTCTCCGTGCCAGTGCCAGCTGCCCAAGTCTCCGTGCCAGCTCCCGCTGCCAGAGTCGCCGCGCTGCCAGAGTCGCCGCGCCGCCAGCTCCCGCTGCCAGAGTTGCCGCGCCGCCAGCGCCAGCTCCCGCTGCCAGAGTCGCCGCGCCGCCAGCGCCAGCTCCCGCTGCCAGAGTCGCCGCGCCGCCAGCACCAGCTCCCGCTGCCAGAGTCGCCGCGCCGCCAGCACCAGCTCCCGCTGCCAGTGTCACTACCCCGCCGGTTCCTGCTCCCAGAACTTTGTTTGGCCCCAGGGCCCATTTACCCAGGCAGGCACCGAGGCCCCCGGACTTTCATTCCAGTTATGTGCCCAGGCTATCCCCTCAGACATTTGCCAGTCCTGGGCACCCACCCGTGTTTTTGGTCCCTGTCTCTGTTTACGTCCCTGTCCCCGTGTCTGTGTTTGTTCCAGTTCCTGTCCCTGGTGGTTTCTCCGTTCCTGTCCCAGTCACCGTGTTTGTTTCTGTCCCTGTTAGTGTCTTCGTCCCTGTTCCCATGTCTAGTCCCGTCCAGTCTCCGTCTCCTGTCCAGTTCCCCGTACAGTCTCCCGTTCTGTCTCCTGTCCAGTCTCTGTCCAACGTCCAGTTCCCTGTCCAGTCTCTGTCTCCTGTCCAGTCTCTGTCCAACGTCCAGTTTCCCGTCCAGTCTCCGTCTCCTGTCCAGTTCCCTGTCCAGTCTCCGTCTTCTGTCCAGTTCCCCGTCCAGTCTCCGTCTCCCGTTCAGTCTCCCGTCCAGTCTCTGTCCTCTGTCCTGTCTCCGTTTCAGTCCCCGGTCTCGACTCCTGTTTTCCCTGGCCTCTCCCTGCCGCCAGCCCCCGGGGTTCGTTTTTCCGCGCCTCGGGAGCTGCGCGTTTAGGGGGAGGCTTCTGTCATGTCTTGGCCCTGTCTCGTGTCTCTGTGTGCATTCCCCACGTGACCTGTGCTCCCCTGTGTCTCCCGTCTCAGTACTTTTCCACCTGTGTCTCATTTGTAGCTCCGCCCCTTCCCCAGGTGTTTCCAATTCTAGTGTGTTTGTGTTGCTATAAATAGCCCTGGTCTACCACTTTGTCTCTGTCGATCTTTGCACCTTCCCCTGTTGTTTTGTCTCTCCGTGTTCTTCCGTGTTTCATAGCCCTAGTTATTGCCCGTGTTTACCTCAGTTTATCTCTTGTATATGTTTTCTAGTTTCTTGTTTATTTCCTCGTTTCCCAGTCCTCTGCTTAGTGTTTTGTTTTCAGTAAGTTCCTTGTAGATACCCCTGCTTAGTGTTTATTTTTCTAGTTTATTTTCCATTATATATATTCCCTGTTTATTTATTGTCTTTTTCTCTAGTTGGTTTAGTTTATGTTCTTTAGTTTCTCTTGTTTGTTTTGGTTTTTGGTTATATGTTTATCTATTTTCCGCTATTCAGTTTATTCCCCAGTTCCTTGTATATATCTCCCTGTTTTATGTTTACGTGTTTATTTGTTGCCTGTCTCTTTGTTTATCTTTGTTATTTATTTATTAAATTATTCGTTTCACCCTTACCTGCACCTGTGTCCGCCTCCTCGTCTCCCTGCCTGAGTCATACGTGACATAAATGTATTATAATTTTTTTCTGAAAGCATATTTAAATTATAGGGGGTTACATGAAGTAGTTTAAATGTTACCTAAATATATTTAAATTAGTACCATTTTAGTACAGTTAAGTACACTTAGCACAATTTAAGTAAGACTTTTGTACGATTTTTATACTGTAATTAAAGTAAAATAAGTACAAAAAAGTTGTTCCATTTCAGCACTCTTTAAATATACTGATTTATAATAATGTTATAAGAACAATTTAGTGCACTATAGCATAATAATGCTGAGTATAATTTAATATACTTGTATTACTATGGCTCTCAGCTCTTTTCTCTGGCGCGCCTGAGATTATTAATATAGATTATTATATAAGTTATATCCCAAAGAGCTCACCTCTTCCGGTCCGTGAACGCAGGTCATTGGCAGACTGTATATCCAGCAGGGAAGATCTATTGGCCAGCAAGGAGACGCTCCTCCTACTGGGTCCTCCCACTAAACCTAATGTTAGGCTGAGGCTCAGCATACAAAAATAAAAAACGAGAGATCAATAAACACAATTCCAAATTCTAGAGATCATAACTTAAACAAGCATATTAAGCTTCCAAGTACAGCTTGATTTGCTATTGATGAAGGTTGCATATGTAAATATTAAATTATTTTAATAGTGAAATATGATATCATTGAATGTAATAAAACAAAAAACAAATATTAATACATAATAAATATAATAATAAATATTATTTTTTGCATACATGTTAAAGTGAACAAATATTAGTTTAAACAGCATCAGTGGAACATTACTATCACACACAGCTAAATATTCAGATATTCCAATAAAATCCTGCTTACTCCCAGCTGCATTTGTGGCCGCATCTACGGCCCTACTGACCTCAGCCTTATGAGGGTTTCAGTTTCCTCATCAGTCCTTAAGTAAAAAAATGTAAAATAAAAAATAATAACTAAAAATTATATATATATATATAATATTTATGTATATGTACAACAACATGTTACATATAGGGTCATTAGTATAGATTTACTGAACATACAGCTTATATTTATATAACTATAAATTATATTACTGCTTTACAGGATGTTTACATTGATTTAGATGATTAGATAAAAAACCAAGTTATTTAATACATTTATGACGTATATTTGGGCGTAGCCTTCTCTATTTTCGCGTGCTCTGTGGGCGTGGATGCAGTGATGTCATTCAAAAATCCTTAAAAGTCTTCCGGAGTAGGATGCTCTGATGTACCCTCCGTTGGAAGCCTCCTACAGGAGAATTTTAAGCGGCTTCTTTCATCTCCTACGGTATTCGGACAGGCGGCAAGATGGCGTCACAAAATCAGTTTCCGGGTCACGGAGGAGAGGAGGAGGATCGGTAGGAAAAAGGAGACACTTTTGGTGTTTCTGGACGCAGCCTGAGAGAAAAAGAGAAAAACAGGTAGAAAGACAGAAAAACACATTCTACCTGCAGATGCACTTAACAATGCAAGTTGTCAGTTGTTTTTTGGTATTATATTAAAAAAGAAAATTATAATTTTTTTTCTGATTTTGATTCTCAGTTGAATATTAAATGAACGAAAGCAGGAATTGCTATAAGTACTAAGTACAGTTGTTGTTATTATAGTCAAGTCATGAGGCTTTTATTGTCACTACACCTGAGAACAGGTACACAGTGTAATGAAATTACATCCCTCCCCAACCATGGTGCATTGGGAACAACCAAGGGCGTTGGAGCGGGTTTGATATTGGGGGGGGGGGGGACACATTTGCCTAATATTTAAAATAATATAACAGATTTTTTTATTACTATCATTATTATTAATATTATTATTATTATGTATTGTATGTCAATTCTGTTGTATATTTACATTTTCTCCACTCTTTAAAAAAAAAAACTTTGGGTCCTGCGGTTTTATTTATTTTTCTACTGAGAGCTTCCCTCATTGGCTGGACGCAGCCTGCTTTTCCCTGATTGGCTGGACTGGACACAGTGAGGCGTCCGGATTTATTTGAATAAAGTTGAGCCGGAGGGCGGAGCTGCGTTAAACGCAACGCAACCCGGCATGCACTGAGGCATGCAGCGGCTCTCTCCATTGATTTAAATTTTTGATTTAATTTTGTTATTATTATTTTTGCACATAGGTTCTTTGATTTTTTGTTATAATACAGTTTCTTTCAGTTTTTTTCAATTTTCTGTGTTGAGATTGAGATTTTTCATCTTGTTGACATCAGCAAATGTTAAAATAAAAATTTGCAGAGGGCATTTGGTGTGTGATATGGAATAGTAGGCTGTCAGTGATTTGGCATCATGGTGTAAGAATGCGCGCAGATGGCACTGGGGACATATTGACATACCAGACCAATAACAGTTTCAGTATGGCTAGTGTTGATCAGAAAAGTGAATATTCTAAAGTTTATTGCAGCATATATATATATATATATATATATATATATATATATATATATATATATATATATATATATATATATATATATATATACATATACGTATGGTAGTGAATAAGTGTGACTTTTCATGGAAAACACAAAATTGTTTGAGTGACCCCAAACTTTTGAACGGTAGTATATATATATATATATATATGATTTTACAGCTTGGTCCCCCCCAGTTCAAAATTTCCATCTGCGCCCCTGTTAGCTCGGTTAATTACCTTTCTTTTACAAAAATCGCCGTATATCCAGATCCAGTTTAACATCAACTACGGCCCAATCCCGCTGCCAAATCTTACAGCGAGGGAGGGGCTTCCCCATACCAGTCCGGGGTACGTTTCCCAAAAGCGTAGTTGCTAACTACGTTAGCAACTTACATAGTCTGGACGATGCAGCTGCGACGCAGGTGTTTCCCAAAAGCGTGGTTGGAACTATGGAGGTAACCACGTTAGTAACTTGCATAGTGCGAACCTTAGTTAAGCTACTCAGGTGTTTCCCAGAACCGTGGTTCCAGCGAATATTCGCAACTACCGTGGTTCAGCTGCGTCGTTCCAACTACAGCTCTAGACCTGTCGTTAAGAGCTTAGTTCCTGGTTATTAGTGCAGACGATGGACGGTAGGATTCAGAAAGCTGATAAATCACATTAATATTGCTGCACGAGGATTTAAGATGTCAAGTGTACCTATTTTTTTAATGTTTGTGTTAATTACATTAATTGAGCCACTTCACTTTTACCCATGTGCGCCCAGGTAAAATAATAAAATTCAGTCCTTTTTAAATGTATGTCTTTAACATTTAGCTTTATTTGGCAAACATGAATTCAGTGTAGTGAAAAGAGTGCACTGAAGTGCTCTTTAGCTAAAATGTATTTTACAGTCTTGGAAAGATGTATGTCAATTATTCAAGCAGGTATCTCTTGAGTAAAGATAACTTGTGCTGTGCACATTTATGAATTAGTTAATAATTATTTTTTTAAACCCACTGTGCTATATGCACTCTGTGAATAAGGCTATTAAACTGTCACTGGGGTAATACTCTAAAATGGCTTTAACGTACCCTAAGGACCTTTGAGGGTATATTTGCATTGTTTGTACCCAGTGAAACAAATATATCCATACAGTAGGCAAGAAGGTGTATTTTAATAATATATTCATAACAAGAAAAAACTAAGTAAAAAGTGTCTTAAAATAAATAGAGACATGTAATAAGCAGGTGTTTTGAATTACCTAATTATCCTCTGGAGGTAACAGGGCCAGACAGAGTGTGAATAAAGAAAATGTATCATTTAGCCAATACAACGTGTGTTTATAGGCCTATACAAATGTTATCAATTAGTATTTGTTAAATAATATATTACAGGAAATACGTAGAAATATGTAGGCTACATTAATATATATGTAAAAAATAATAACATTAATTGCCACTATGAAAAAAAAAAAAAACATTAAGACAATAAAACCACGACTGGGATTCGAACTAGGTTTCCATCCGGTGTTCTGTCGAGTTTTGCTACCCTGTCAAACCGTACTACCCTAGTGCATATTTAATTTTTAAATATAAAATTGCTAGAAAAAGCCCCATATTTAAACATGCTTTCGGTAGAATATTTGGAAAGCCTGAATCAAAATATCAGGAGACAGTTTAGGGTTATTAGGGGTGATTATAAACCTTATGTTTTTTATTATTGCTAACTTATTATTACTTTCATTATCATCAGCTGTCATTTACGCATTTGTAATATTCAGAAATAATGGCAAGGGGTTTCTGGTTGTTTAATGCACCCAAAAAGAACAGAATTACCATAAAAAAAACAATAAATAAATAAAAAATGTTTCCACGCATGGGCGCTGGTGTTGAGAAGCACATCTCGATCGGTTGCACAATTCGACAGAACACCGCGCTCTGCACCGTCGTACACTCTAAGAAATATAAGTACAGATTTGTACTTAAAAGAGTACAAAGCTTGTCGCTGGGGCTGTACCTTATATTGAGGCACAAAAAAGTACCTTTCAGTGAAAGTCCTTTTTTGTACCCATGGTTTTTGTGGCAGTAAAGATCATAAAGATTATAAACATTATCATCAACTAAATATGGCTCAAAAACTTGATGATACAAAATTGTCTGGCTTTCAAATAAAAAATGTGCAATTTAAATATATATCATTCATTAGTACAGTGGTGCAGAATACTGAATGTACCTTTTGGCTTGTTAAATGGTACAAATCTGTACTTATTGCTGTTAGAAATTACTTTGTACTTCAGAGGGAACAAATCTGACCCTGTAAAGACCAATATTGTACCTTTGAGGGTACAATTATAAAGAGTGTACCTTCGAGTACAAAAAAGTACTCATATCGTACCTCTGTTTTTTAGAGTGTAGGCGCTCTGCTGAACCACTGAGTAACACACATTTCGCAGGTCTCATTTGAATAAGACTCATTCAGAATGGTGATTATTTTATTTAAACAAAATATCGCAATAGCAAATATGTGTGTGTTTTTTTTAAGTAACACTGTTACAAATAATAATTAATATATAGCAATTATTGTGTACATTTTACTTGCAGTTCATTGTTATTTTATCAATAGTATTGTTGTCCGTTATGTTCTGGTGATAATTACAATATAAATAGCCTAAATGATACATTATTAACATATTTTTTGCATAATGTTTTAAAGATTGTGAGTTTTGCACGTTTTCTGCTGGGAAAGTCTGGCCGAACACATCTGGAAACACCTTAGTTAAGACCACGGTGGTTCAAACCAACATAGTTCAGACTTCTGTGGTACCAACAAAGTACGATGGTTTCGGGAAACGGTCATATTTCAGATGTTAGTTAGTTTAACGATGCATCGTACCACGTTAGTTCAATGCTAGGCTCCGTCGTTGTACGGGAAACGCACCCCCGGTCTGTCTCCAATAGACAAACAAATATGATTTAAATTGAAATACAAACAGCCGCTTTCACCAATCAAAACAGCAGGGCTGGTTAGCTCCGCCCACTTCTGCAGTTATATGAGCCTGATCACTTTCTGCCTCCACTGCATTTTGTTTCTGCGTTCTGCTGTTTCACTTGGGCTGTAGCAGTGTCAGGTAAGTCCCACCCACACAACGCATGCAGGAGGTAAGGGAGAATGGATTTTTTTTTCAGAAACTGCTGCACCATTTAAGGTGTAATGTAACATAAATGGATATTAATGCAGCTTCAGCTGAGTTCATCTGAGGTTTCAGGTTAAAGTAACATAGGCGTGTTAATAAAGTAGTGATCTTACATGTTAAAAGAAAGAAGAAAGTAACAGAAAGTAAAATCATGTGTATTTTTTCTGTTTTTCTTTGTTGTTCTTTTTCTGCCCTCTGCAGATCATACAGTAGCGTTACATGCTGTTTTTGTGTTTCCATTTGTTTTAAATTTTAAAATACACTTCTCATCAGATATGATGCATGCATATAAAACATACTTATATTTATAGATATTGTTGTTTTAATTATTGGACTTTCAGTTTTTGCCTTCGTATTGTATTCAAAATAATGCATTAACATTAATATTTTATTAGGCTTTCTTGCTGTCTTATAAACATCCTTACAATGATTATTTCCGAATACAGTGTGACAGAGCTGAATGCTTCTACACATCTTCTAATAGACAAGTGCAAATACCCTTAGTTCTATTAGACTAAAACTACTGTTGACTGCAGCTGTAAAACCTCGAAAAAAATGAGCAGTTCCTTGTTTGCAACTTTTAAAAAGAAACGTTGCAGCATAAATGTCCTGTTGATAGGAAACACAGCAGGTCAGCAGTTTGTTCCTTCCTCATCTTTCTGCATTTCTCACGATGGCTCCTGATAACATACTAAGGACAATATCCAAAATCCGCTTTTTAATAGCGGTATATTGTTTTATTGTCATTGTTGATTCATTGCTCCTCTCACCCTGCAGCTCCACCTGCATTGCGTTTTTTCCAACCAATGAGAATGCAGAGCAAGCGGCGTTAGGAATTTAAAATCCTGTTGCCGCGTCTGATTGTCTGGAGACTTTTGGCAGCTTTGTTGCAGTGAAAAGCTCGGCGCTCGAGCAGGGACCGCTCCGCGAGCACACGGGGGAAGTTGAGCGGGCGCACGCTCTCGAAACATTAAGAACAACCAGAAAGCACACGAGGATGATATATCCGCTCAGATTCGTACAAGAGGAGAGTTAATCTGAGAGAGAGCATGGAGAATTTGTGTGAGCACACCTATATTTTACACGTGAGCAAATAAAATCCGTGAGCGCTGCATGAAATAAGCTCTTACATTCGAGAGAGACAGAGACGGGTGGTGTGTTCAAGGCTCAGCGCTCCCTTAAAGCAGGAGTTGCTATAAAATAAAAATATATATTTTATATATATGTACAGAGATACAGATTTGGTAGGTGATCAGTTATCACCTAATATTTAACATAAAAAACAGATTTGGTTATTATTATTATTATTATTATTATTATTATTATTATTATTATTATTATGAATTGTCATGCCAACTCTGTTGTAAACTTATATTTACCCCACTCTTAAAAAAAACTCAGTAGTGTTGTGTCCTGCATTATACATTTTTTCTTTGGTGGGATAATGCTGAAATAAAGCGATAAAATGAAATGAAATGTTAAGACAGTATGGAACACAGTGTGCAGCTGAGAGCGCTTCTTACGCTGGGGTTCTTTTATGAAGAAGAATGTAAAATGCTCTCATCACTGATCACTTTATGTTTTTATATAGATTTTTGGCAGCAGTTAATATAAACTCCCAGTCTGTTAGCAGAACAAGGCTGTGACCGAAATGGCTCCCTACACCCTCATTGTTGCGCTATGTAGGGAGATACTAATAAGTTCACTAATTAGTGGTAAAACGGGAGTGAATTCGGACACTAACTCATCATTATCATGCGCCATCACCGGTCGCATAAACACACACAGGTGAGATAAACACACACAGGTGAGATAAACACACGCAGGTGAGATAAACACACACAGGTGAGAGAGGGGCTGAACCGTGTTTAAAACTCCATAAACACACAAGCTGAGCTCTGAATTAAAGATAGTGAAGCTCTGAGCTGATCATGAAGTTATTTATCAGTTGTTATATTTACGCTGTTTAAAAGATGATCCTCACATTACTGAACTACATGAAGAAAACCTTAAAAATAGCAGCGTACACCGGCTCGTACTGTTGCCAGATTGGGTGGTTTCATGTCAAATGTCCAGTTGTATCTGAAATTGTCTGGAGGAAACGCTGTGATTAGACGGGTGAACAAAACAACCAAGTGTAAAGAGTTTGGAAATTTAACTTGGCGGTGTTATAGTTAGATATCTAACCCAGCAGAGACAGAGCTTTTAGTCCTGCTGATGGAAAGGGTACTCATCAGTGTTATAGTTAGATATCTAACCCTGCAGAGACTGAGCTTTTAGTGCTGCTGATGGAAAGGGTACTCATCAGTGTTGTAGTTAGATATCTAACCCTGCAGAGACAGAGCTTTTAGTCCTGCTGATGGAAAGGGTACTCATCAGTGTTGTAGTTAGATATCTAACCCAGCAGAGACAGAGCTTTTAGTCCTGCTGATGGAAAGGGTACTCATCAGTGTTATAGTTAGATATCTAACCCTGCAGAGACAGAGCTTTTAGTGCTGCTGATGGAAAGGGTACTCATCAGTGTTGTAGTTAGATATCTAACCCTGCAGAGACAGAGCTTTTAGTCCTGCTGATGGAAAGGGTACTCATCAGTGTTGTAGTTAGATATCTAACCCTGCAGAGACGGAGCTTTTAGTCCTGCTGATGGAAAGGGTACTCATCAGTGTTGTAGTTAGATATCTAACCCTGCAGAGATGGAGCTTTTAGTGCTGCTGATGGAAAGGGTACTCATCAGTGTTGTAGTTAGATATCTAACCCTGCAGAGACAGAGCTTTTAGTCCTGCTGATGGAAATTTGAAGCTGTGTTTATGTTCGTTATTATATGTTCGTAAGTTACTTCTTTCTTTCATTGCTTGCAAGATTATTTTATGTACTGTTTTTACATTTTTGTTTCGTGTGTCCAATGATACAAGGCACAAAACACAATACAAATGTGCAGATAAACTCATTTAAATATCATTTTTGTAATCAGTGATATTTAAGATATTTATGGTATTTTATTTAAGATCATGTTGGAATAAACCCTGTAATATTGTTAATATGACGAACATCAGCTGTTTGGGTGGTTTTCTCAGTAATTTTGTGGATTTGAAACACGTTTTACCCTGTGAATTGGTTTAATCTGAATCCCACTGTAACAATCTGGCAACCCTGGTTGCTCGCTGTCCGCTCCGTTTCTGCGGCTGTCTGTTGCTTAGTAGCGAGACCCGCAATGCATTTGGGGACACATTCAGCTCGCTTAGTAAGCAGCGAAGTTTACCTAAAATCATGATGCATTATGGGAGTTTTAAGTGCCCTCAAAATCACGTTCGAATCCCCCCTTATGATTCGGACACAAAAATGGCTGACATACTCAATAGTGCCCTAACTAGTAAATAGGGAGCCATTTCGGTCACAGCCCAAGACATTAGCCAGAAGCTGTTTTTATTGCAGTATATTGTTTTATTGTCATTGTTGGGATTCATCGCTCTCATCACTGATTTCTCGTGTAAAGCTGGGCGAACTCCCTGATAACCAATGAGGCGAAAGCTTGGGTCAGTGAAGCTGCTGCTGACTGCTGCACAATTCTGAACAGGCATCTGAACTCAAGCCTAAGCACAGTGAAGGACCACACAACAACAAGAGCCAGTTGCTAACAACAAACACAGCAGGCTAATCTCTATGAAACATATGAAACATAATCTTTATGTACAGCCATATGAAAAAGTTTGGGCACCCCTATTGATCTTAATCATTATTAGTTCTAAATATTTAGGTGTAGGGTTGGGCGGTATTGAAGTTTTTCATACCGTCATACCGTCCTCAGATTATATGGCGGTATATGTTATTACCGGCGCGGGGGAGGGGGGGGGGGATATATTATTTTATTTTTGTACCTGTGTGTTTTGCTATTTTAGAATTCGTTAGATTATATTTCCTTTAGCATTTTGAGCTATTTCATATCTATTTTTCTGTTTTTATTAAATGCTGCAGAGTTTTAAACGCGCGGATGAATTTTTTTATGTATATTATTTTATTTTTGTACCTGTGTGTAGACTATTTATTTTTTGTCATTTAAGAATTCGTTAGATTATATTTATTTTAGCATTTTGAGCTAAGTTTAGTTACTATTTTCCTATTTCATACCTATATTTTTCTGTTTTTATTAAATGCTGCGGAGCTTTAAAGGCGCTGATGATTTATTTTTTTATGTATATTTTTTTTAGCTTTGTACCTGTGTGTACACTATTTATTTTTCGTTATTTTAGAATTCGTTAGATTATATTTATTTTACCATTTTGAGCTAAGTTTAGTTAGTTATTTTCCTATTTTATATTTATTAATCTGTTTTTATTAAATGCTGCGGAGCTTTAAAAGCGCGGATGAGCTCGCGTTCAGTCTCGCGTTCACGCTCGCGTTCAGTCTTGCATTGACGCTCGGGTTCAGTCTCGCGTTCACGCTCGGGTTCAGGCAGACAATCTAAACTCTAGTATGCAGAACTATATTATTATTGTTATTAAATTCTCCATTCTTTTAAATAGCAGGATACTTTGATTTTTATTTATCAGCCCGGACGAGACCCGGCCCGAGGAAAGTAATGGAAAATCTCGGGTCAGTCCAGGCTCCAGGAAATAGTCATCTGTTTTTTAATACTATTTTTATTTTATATAAAGCTACGGCCTGATAATCACCATATAACAAAGTATTACTGTTAACTAAAACGAACGAAATAACGAAAACTGAAAGTGAAAGTTCCCCTTAACTGAAACTAATAAAAACGGTAATTAAAAGAAAAAAATAAAACGACTGAAATTACAGATTGAATACCCTAATTTTTGTTTTTGTTTATTTATAAGCGCTGTATCCACTACAGCAGCTTAACAGCGGGTGGTGTTGTGCCGTTTCTGCTCGCGAAGGGGAGCCGGGGTTCAGATGTCGGCAGAGCGCTGCAGCGCCTCGCGGTCCGCGGAGTTGCTTATATTTACAGCGCTCGAGCTAGCTGCGAAATAATGACAGAAAACTCTGAGGAAACTGCAGAATCCTGTACGGTATTAGAATATGAGAGTGAGTGACATAAAAAACTGTTCTGTAGAGAAATAGGAGATGAGGAATATTTAAGGAAACAGCTGTAACTTTGAGTAACTCACACTGAACACCCCATGCTGCAGGATAAACGGATAAATCTGATCATTTCAGTGGGTGGTTGGTTAGTTGTTAGGGATTTATTGTCACTTCAGCACAAATGTGGCTATTTGTGGGGATAATTTTGGTGAAAATTAGTGAAACCTGTAAAGTTTATTGAGTTTTTGCTGTATGATCTCCTCAGTGAGAATCCCCACCCCATAACCTCCAACTGCTTACCCCTCCTACTGCTCTTTCATTGTGGATGCGCAGAATGTCTTAAAAGTCCGTTTTTCAAAGTCCAGGTTTGGCACATCACGTGGTTAATATACCGTCACTATTTTACAATACCGTTACCATATTTAAATACCGTGGTATACCGAAATACCGTCATACCGCCCAACCCTATTTGGGTGTTTGCAACAGCCATTTCAGTTTGATATATCTAATAACTGATGGACACAGTAATATTTCAGGATTTAAATGAGGTTTATTCTACTAACAGAAAATGTGCAATATGCATTAAACCAAAATTTGACCGGTGCAAAAGTATGTGCACCCTTATCATTTTATTGATTTGAATACTCCTAACTACTTTTTACTGACTTACTGAAGCACAAAATTGGTTTGGTAACCTCATTGAGCTTTGAACTTCATAGCCAGGTGTATCCAATCATGAGAAAAGGTATTTAAGGTGGCCAATTGCAACTTGTTCTCCTATTTTAATCTCCTCTAAAGAGTGCCATCATGGGCTCATCAAAACAACTCTCAAATGATCTAAAAACAAAGATTGTTCAACATAGTTGTTCAGGGGAAGGATACAAAAAGTTGTCTCAGAGATTTAACCTGTCAGTTTCCACTGTGAGGAATGTAGTAAGGAAATGGAAGACCACAGGGACAGTTCTTGTTAAGCCCAGAAGTGGCAGAACAAGAAAAATATTAGAAAGGCCGAGAAGAAGAATGGTGAGAACCATTTCTGAAAATGGAAGAAAAGAAGCCAGGTATGCGAAAGCACACCTCAGGTGACTCTGTTTGTGGCGTGCTTGCAGAAATGGCTTCTTTCCCATCACTCTCCCATACAGCTTCTCCTTGTGTAAAGTGTGCTGTATTGTTGAGCGATGCACAGTGACTCCATCTGCAGCAAGATGATGCTGCAGCTCTTTGGAGGTGGTCCGTGGATTGTCCTTGACTGTTCTCACCATTCTTCTTCTCTGCCTTTCTGATATTTTTCTTGGCCTGCCACTTCTGGGCTTAACAAGAACTGTCCCTGTGCCCATACTTTTGCACCGGTCAAATTTTGGTTTAATGCATATTGCACATTTTCTGTTAGTACAATAAACCTCATTTCAATCCTGAAATATTACTGTGTCCATCAGTTATTAGATATATCAAACTGAAATGGCTGTTTCAAACACCCAAATATTTACAACTAAAAATGACTAAGATAAATAGGGGTGCCCAAACTTTTTCATATGACTGTAAAGTTTCTATATAAAATCTCTATGAAACATAAAGATCAGAGCATTTTACATTCTTTTTCATCAGTTCTTGAGCAGTTTGAGTCTGATTTAATCAGATTGTTTATGGATGTATTAGTGCAGCCGAGTGACAATAAGTGACCTTTAGGAATGGTTTCTTAAAGGAGCAAGATGACCTCTTAAATGCTGTAATAAAAAATGTCTGGGGACTTATTTACATTTGCTAAGGGGGAGGAGGTTTTCGATAACATGGAAATAGAGCAGACTATCATAGAGTCAATAATTAATCATGGCTTTTTTTCTTGTGACTTTTATCTTTTATTAGTGCATACTCCAGTGCCATGGGCATCGTTCTTCAGGAGTTTATTCTGATGCTTGTTATCTCTACAGGTAAATAACCACTGTCTATCTGTTTGTCTGTTTGCACACAGCAGAAGGTCTTAAATTTGTTTTAAACGAGAACTCTGGTGTAAAAATGACTTTTATTGTAGTAAAACATGATAAAAAGTTCTTATCTTTTATGAATAGCACACTTCCGCTCTCCCCCAGTGTTCAGAGATCCAGAAATTTTAACAATTTGTCCAAACACCCTTCAGACTGGGTGAAAAGGGGCACACCGTTATCCAGCTCAAAGTAGCTCCACCTCCTTACTAGAATCCGGAGAGCCCTGACATTTAAAACCAGGCATTAATAACTTAAAAAGTGCACAAGAAGCTTAATAAAAACACTGTTTACATCCCATAATGCTACTAACTTCAGCTCAGAGCGCCGCCATCACTGTACTGATAATAACATTATATATATATATATATACACTGCTCCAAAAAATAAAGGGAACACTCAAATAACACATCCTAGATCTGAATGAATGAAATATTCTCATTGAATACTTTGTTCTGTACAAAGTTGAATGTGCTGACAACAAAATCACACAAAAATCATCAATGGAAATCAAATTTATTAACCAATGGAGGCCTGGATTTGGAGCCACACACAAAATTAAAGTGAAAAAACACACTACAGGCTGATCCAACTTTAATGTAATGTCCTTAAAACAAGTCAAAATGAAGCTCAGTATTGTGTGTGGCCTCCACGTGCCTGTATGACCTCCCTACAACGCCTGGGCATGCTCCTGATGAGGTGGCGGATGGTCTCCTGAGGGATCTCCTCCCAGACCTGGACTAAAGCATCCGCCAACTCCTGGACAGTCTGTGGTGCAACGTGACGTTGGTGGATGGAGCGAGATATGATGTCCCAGATGTGCTCAATCGGATTCAGGTCTGGGGAACGGGCGGGCCAGTCCATAGCTTCAATGCCTTCATCTTGCAGGAACTGCTGACACACTCCAGCCACATGAGGTCTAGCATTGTCCTGCATTAGGAGGAACCCAGGGCCAACCGCACCAGCATATGGTCTCACAAGGGGTCTGAGGATCTCATCTCGGTACCTAATGGCAGTCAGGCTACCTCTGGTGAGCACATGGAGGGCTGTGCCGCCCTCCAAAGAAATGCCACCCCACACCATTACTGACCCACTGCCAAACCGGTCATGCTGAAGGATGTTGCAGGCAGCAGACCGCTCTCCACGGCGTCTCCAGACTCTGTCACGTCTGTCATGTGCTCAGTGTGAACCTGCTTTCATCTGTGAAGAGCACAAGGCGCCAGTGGCGAATTTGCCAATCCTGGTGTTCTCTGGCAAATGCCAAGCGTCCTGTACGGTGTTGGGCTGTGAGCACAACCCCATCTGTGGACGTCGGGCCCTCATACCATCCTCATGGAGTCGGTTTCTAACCGTTTGTGCAGACACATGCACATTTGTGGCCTGCTGGAGGTCATTTTGCAGGGCTCTGGCAGTGCTCCTCCTGTTCCTTCTTGCACAAAGGCGGAGGTAGCGGTCCTGCTGCTGGGTTGTTGCCCTCCTATGGCCTCCTCCAAGTCTCCTGGTGTACTGGCCTGTCTCCTGGTAGCGCCTCCAGCCTCTGGACACTACGCTGACAGACACAGCAAACCTTCTTGCCACAGCTCGCATTGATGTGCCATCCTGGATGAGCTGCACTACCTGAGCCACTTGTGTGGGTTGTAGAGTCCGTCTCATGCTACCACGAGTGTGAAAGCACCACCAACATTCAAAACTGACCAAAACATCAGTCAGACAGCATAGGTTCTGAGAAGTGGTCTGTGGTCCCCACCTGCAGAACCACTCCTTTATTGAGTGTGTCTTGCTAATTGCCAATAATTTCCACCTGTTGTCTATTCCCCTCAAATGTGAGTCTTGGTCCTCCCAAGGTTTCTTCCTCCTCCTGCAGCTCTGAGGGAGTTTTTCCTTGCCTCCGCGCTCACTGGGGGTTCTGTATTCTGTATTTTCTATGTTTAATGTTTTGCCTGATTCTTTGTCATGTAATCATGTTTCTGTAAAGCTGCTTTGTGCCAACACCTGTTGTAAAAAGCGCTATACAAATAAATTTGATTTGATTTGATTTGATTCCATTTGCACAACAGCAGGTGAAATTGATTGTCAATCAGTGTTGCTTCCTAAGTGGACAGTTTAATTTCACAGAAGTTTGATTTACTTGGAGTTATATTGTGTTATTTGAGTGTTCCCTTTATTTTTTCGGAGTGTCTATTTGCACCCGGGTGTATGCAGCAGTGTGTGCTATTTGCAACCGGGTGTACATAGCAGTGTGTGCTATTTGCACCCGGGTGCAAATAGCACGTGCCACACAGCAAGGCTATTTTCACCCCTTAATTAAAAAAAAGAAAGAGAACTCATCTGCGCATGTCTACCAATGAACGCGAGGGAGCGAAAAGGCGCAAATTCACAGATGGGGAAACGGAGACCATAATAAATGGTAAGCAGAATTTGGTTATTATTTATGTATAAAAGGCCCATCACTCAATTTAACTCTACATTTTAAGATAAATATTTGCTTATTCTGATTAATTTAGCTAGCTAGCTAGCTTATTGCTGGCTAGTACAGAGCCCGGGAGGGGCCGTGGGTAAAAAAAAATAATTAAATCGAGCGAACGATGTAGCAGTTCATGCCAACAATTTCTCTAATTCGTGCGAACGATTTCTTTTATTCCAGCGAACGATTAAGCCAACTCTTATTTCTAGTTCATGCATGCACAGGCAGGATAAACACAGTCTCCGGCGATGTTCATGCCTTCTGCGGTGGCGTTTTAGGGCAACTCTTAATTAGAGAATAAAGTCTAATATAACGAGATTAAAGTCGTAATATTACGAGATTAAAGCGCAGTATTTTGATTTTAATTGTAACTGATTGGCCTGCAGCGCAGGGCACGGAGGGAAAAGAGCACATACCGTCAGTTAGAAACGTAGATAAATGACGGTGATCTCAGGATCTCATAACAGATCATGCATGATCACCGTCAGTTATCTACGTTTCTAACCTGCTGATTATTAATGTTCTAGTGTTACAGCTTTCGGCTCTGCGCTGCGAGATTCCTCTGTGCGGGGAGAGCGCGCGGCGCGACACGGAGGCTTTCCACCGCATTTTAGTTTTTGCTACCAAAAGAACATAAATAAAGTAAATTCCAGTCATGAATAAAGGAAATAAACCTTTTACTGAAACAAGACGACTGTCTCAGTGTGTTATAAAAACCATATCAAATTCAAATATACTGTGAAGCATGATATGCGCGTCAAAGTTATGATCAATGTGGAATAGTTAATTTCTCACTATTTAGTAATATAGGGCTAATGTATTAATTAAATAAACATAATTCATATTAAAATATTCCCAATATTTCCCAGCAGATCTACCTTATAAAGCACCCCGTATAACTGTACACCCAACCAAGAAATACTTTTAGTACTAAATATTCAGTCAGCCTCCAAGGAAATGCACCCCTTCTTAAATCTGGTTACATCATTATTACATTCATGGTATTTACACCCTCTATATGGGAATCTGTGTAGCAAAATATGGTCACCTTTTACAGGTATATAATGATGGAAACACAAAATTGCATTTCATGTATAACATATGCTGTTTCTAGCTTTTATGTCATAAAAAAAGACATAAAATCCAAATAATTATAAAGTAGTTCAAAAAAATATGCACATGAAACAGTGTGATAAAACGGTTTATGTATGTTTCTGAGCTTATAAGTCTGCATTATAATTCTGATAATGATGTATCAGAAAATAGTATGTTTAAATGGTTTCATTTTCATATAATTTGCATACAAGTGTAATTTGTAATACAAATTAGTTGGGATAATTGTTATATGAGATAACATGATACCTGTTTTTGGTGTAATATCATGATATTAATGTCCTACATCTTACAATAACATTTGGTCACACATTTTTATGACATACTGGAATAAATTATCAAATTGATCCAAATCATAATATATACTGCCCACTCAAATAAACATCTTAAAACATTGTATTATTATTATTTTAGGCCAGCTATTTTAATTTTATATAGTGTTACAGATTTAAAGTAGCCTAGTACATTATATGACCCATTCATAGACAAATGTCACACACTGTATTATATAAATTTTTATATCATCTTTATTTCCTCATTATTACAGTGTACAATTGAATATACTGTACTAAGTAAAATATACTTATTTACGTTATATTATTGTTGAACATAAGGAATTAATAAACACAATTCCACATTGATCATAACACGTGATTTATAACACACCGAGACAGTCGTCTTGTTTCAGTAAAAGGTTTATTTCCTTTATTCATGACTGGAATTTACTTTATTTATGTTCTTTTGGTAGCAAAAACTAAAATGCGGTGGAAAGCCTCCGTGTCGCGCCGCGCGCTCTCCCCGCACAGAGGAATCTCGCAGCGCAGAGCCGAAAGCTGTAACACTAGAACATTAATAATCAGCAGGTTAGAAACGTAGATAACTGACGGTGATCATGCATGATCTGTTATGAGATCCTGAGATCACCGTCATTTATCTACGTTTCTAACTGACGGTATGTGCTCTTTTCCCTCCGTGCCCTGCGCTGCAGGCCAATCAGTTACAATTAAAATCAAAATACTGCGGCTTTAATCTCGTAATATTACGACTTTAATCTCGTTATATTAGACTTTATTCTCTAAATTAAGAGTTGCCCTAAAACGCCACCGCAGAAGGCATGAACATCGCCGGAGACTGTGTTTATCCTGCCTGTGCATGCATGAACTAGAAATAAGAGTTGGCTTAATCGTTCGCTGGAATAAAAGAAATCGTTCGCACGAATTAGAGAAATTGTTGGCATGAACTGCTACATCGTTCGCTCGATTTAATTATTTTTTTTTACCCACGGCCCCTCCCGGGCTCTGTACTAGCCAGCAATAAGCTAGCTAGCTAGCTAAATTAATCAGAATAAGCAAATATTTATCTTAAAATGTAGAGTTAAATTGAGTGATGGGCCTTTTATACATAAATAATAACCAAATTCTGCTTACCATTTCCTATGGTCTCTGTTTCCCCATCTGTGAATTTGCGCCTTTTCGCTCCCTCGCGTTCATTGGTAGACATGCGCAGATGAGTTCTCTTTCTTTTTTTTAATTAAGGGGTGAAAATAGCCTTGCTGTGTGGCACGTGCTATTTGCACCCGGGTGCAAATAGCACACACTGCTATGTACACCCGGTTGCAAATAGCACACACTGCTGCATACACCCGGGTGCAAATAGCACACACTGCTATGTACACCCGGGTGCAAATAGCACACACTGCTGCATACACCCGGGTGCAAATAGCACACACTGCTGCATACACCCGGGTGCAAATAGCACACACTGCTGCATACACCCGGGTGCAAATAGCACACACTGCTATGTACACCCGGGTGCAAATAGCACACACTGCTGCATACACCCGGGTGCAAATAGCACACACTGCTGCATACACCCGGGTGCAAATAGCACACACTGCTGCATACACCCGGGTGCAAATAGCACACACTGCTATGTACACCCGGGTGCAAATAGCACACACTGCTATGTACACCCGGGTGCAAATAGCACACACTGCTATGTACACCCGGGTGCAAATAGCACACACTGCTGCATACACCCGGGTGCAAATAGCACACACTGCTATGTACACCCGGGTGCAAATAGCACACACTGCTGCATACACCCGGGTGTATTCGGAGTGTCTATTTGCACCCGGGTGTATGCAGCAGTGTGTGCTATTTGCAACCGGGTGTACATAGCAGTGTGTGCTATTTGCACCCGGGTGTACATAGCAGTGTGTGCTATTTGCACCCGGGTGCAAATAGCACGTGCCACACAGCAAGGCTATTTTCACCCCTTAATTAAAAAAAAGAAAGAGAACTCATCTGCGCATGTCTACCAATGAACGCGAGGGAGCGAAAAGGCGCAAATTCACAGATGGGGAAACAGAGACCATAATAAATGGTAAGCAGAATTTGGTTATTATTTATGTATAAAAGGCCCATCACTCAATTTAACTCTACATTTTAAGATAAATATTTGCTTATTCTGATTAATTTAGCTAGCTAGCTAGCTTATTGCTGGCTAGTACAGAGCCCGGGAGGGGCCGTGGGTAAAAAAAAATTATTAAATCGAGCGAACGATGTAGCAGTTCATGCCAACAATTTCTCTAATTCGTGCGAACGATTTCTTTTATTCCAGCGAACGATTAAGCCAACTCTTATTTCTAGTTCATGCATGCACAGGCAGGATAAACACAGTCTCCGGCGATGTTCATGCCTTCTGCGGTGGCGTTTTAGGGCAACTCTTAATTAGAGAATAAAGTCTAATATAACGAGATTAAAGTCGTAATATTACGAGATTAAAGCGCAGTATTTTGATTTTAATTGTAACTGATTGGCCTGCAGCGCAGGGCACGGAGGGAAAAGAGCACATACCGTCAGTTAGAAACGTAGATAAATGACGGTGATCTCAGGATCTCATAACAGATCATGCATGATCACCGTCAGTTATCTACGTTTCTAACCTGCTGATTATTAATGTTCTAGTGTTACAGCTTTCGGCTCTGCGCTGCGAGATTCCTCTGTGCGGGGAGAGCGCGCGGCGCGACACGGAGGCTTTCCACCGCATTTTAGTTTTTGCTACCAAAAGAACATAAATAAAGTAAATTCCAGTCATGAATAAAGGAAATAAACCTTTAACTGAAACAAGACGACTGTCTCAGTGTGTTATAAAAACCATATCAAATTCAAATATACTGTGAAGCATGATATGCGCGTCAAAGTTATGATCAATGTGGAATAGTTAATTTCTCACTATTTAGTAATATAGGGCTAATGTATTAATTAAATAAACATAATTCATATTAAAATATTCCCAATATTTCCCAGCAGATCTACCTTATAAAGCACCCCGTATAACTGTACACCCAACCAAGAAATACTTTTAGTACTAAATATTCAGTCAGCCTCCAAGGAAATGCACCCCTTCTTAAATCTGGTTACATCATTATTACATTCATGGTATTTACACCCTCTATATGGGAATCTGTGTAGCAAAATATGGTCACCTTTTACAGGTATATAATGATGGAAACACAAAATTGCATTTCATGTATAACATATGCTGTTTCTAGCTTTTATGTCATAAAAAAAGACATAAAATCCAAATAATTATAAAGTAGTTCAAAAAAATATGCACATGAAACAGTGTGATAAAACGGTTTATGTATGTTTCTGAGCTTATAAGTCTGCATTATAATTCTGATAATGATGTATCAGAAAATAGTATGTTTAAATGGTTTCATTTTCATATAATTTGCATACAAGTGTAATTTGTAATACAAATTAGTTGGGATAATTGTTATATGAGATAACATGATACCTGTTTTTGGTGTAATATCATGATATTAATGTCCTACATCTTACAATAACATTTGGTCACACATTTTTATGACATACTGGAATAAATTATCAAATTGATCCAAATCATAATATATACTGCCCACTCAAATAAACATCTTAAAACATTGTATTATTATTATTTTAGGCCAGCTATTTTAATTTTATATAGTGTTACAGATTTAAAGTAGCCTAGTACATTATATGACCCATTCATAGACAAATGTCACACACTGTATTATATAAATTTTTATATCATCTTTATTTCCTCATTATTACAGTGTACAATTGAATATACTGTACTAAGTAAAATATACTTATTTACGTTATATTATTGTTGAACATAAGGAATTAATAAACACAATTCCACATTGATCATAACACGTGATTTATAACACACCGAGACAGTCGTCTTGTTTCAGTAAAAGGTTTATTTCCTTTATTCATGACTGGAATTTACTGTATTTATGTTCGTTTGGTAGAAAAACTAAAATGCGGTGGAAAGCCTCCGTGTCGCGCCGCGCGCTCTCCCCGCACAGAGGAATCTCGCAGCGCAGAGCCGAAAGCTGTAACACTAGAACATTAATAATCAGCAGGTTAGAAACGTAGATAACTGACGGTGATCATGCATGATCTGTTATGAGATCCTGAGATCACCGTCATTTATCTACGTTTCTAACTGACGGTATGTGCTCTTTTCCCTCCGTGCCCTGCGCTGCAGGCCAATCAGTTACAATTAAAATCAAAATACTGCGGCTTTAATCTCGTAATATTACGACTTTAATCTCGTTATATTAGACTTTATTCTCTAAATTAAGAGTTGCCCTAAAACGCCACCGCAGAAGGCATGAACATCACCGGAGACTGTGTTTATCCTGCCTGTGCATGCATGAACTAGAAATAAGAGTTGGCTTAATCGTTCGCTGGAATAAAAGAAATCGTTCGCACGAATTAGAGAAATTGTTGGCATGAACTGCTACATCGTTCGCTCGATTTAATAATTTTTTTTTTACCCACGGCCCCTCCCGGGCTCTGTACTAGCCAGCAATAAGCTAGCTAGCTAGCTAAATTAATCAGAATAAGCAAATATTTATCTTAAAATGTAGAGTTAAATTGAGTGATGGGCCTTTTATACATAAATAATAACCAAATTCTGCTTACCATTTCCTATGGTCTCTGTTTCCCCATCTGTGAATTTGCGCCTTTTCGCTCCCTCGCGTTCATTGGTAGACATGCACAGATGAGTTCTCTTTCTTTTTTTTAATTAAGGGGTGAAAATAGCCTTGCTGTGTGGCACGTGCTATTTGCACCCGGGTGCAAATAGCACACACTGCTATGTACACCCGGGTGCAAATAGCACACACTGCTATGTACACCCGGGTGCAAATAGCACACACTGCTATGTACACCCGGGTGCAAATAGCACACACTGCTGCATACACCCGGGTGCAAATAGCACACACTGCTGCATACACCCGGGTGCAAATAGCACACACTGCTATGTACACCCGGTTGCAAATAGCACACACTGCTGCATACACCCGGGTGCAAATAGCACACACTGCTATGTACACCCGGTTGCAAATAGCACACACTGCTGCATACACCCGGGTGCAAATAGCACACACTGCTATGTACACCCGGGTGCAAATAGCACACACTGCTGCATACACCCGGGTGCAAATAGCATGTGCCTTATTTTTTTGAGCAGTGTATATATATATACATAGACTCCGCATAGTGTAGCTATGTAGAGTCTATGTATATATATATATATATATATATGTCTAAGTTATTGGCAGTACAGTGATGGCTGGAAATCTGGAAAATTAAAACTTAGGACCAGATTCTTCTTTGTTTAGAGCTGTAGACTGATAGATATTTACTTTTCTATATTTTGTGTATTATCCAGGCTCACTTTCAGCAGAGTCTCGGATCTTCATGACAGTGAAAACCAGCACTTCGGCTGTTCTGCCATGTGATTGGACAGTTGTCTCCAGCACTCGGTCATCCAATCAAAGTCCTCACATCGAGTGGAGAACGTTTACTGAGACAGTGTTTGAGCGTCTGGGGGAGCAGCATTATGAGGGGGAGGGGTATGAAGATCGGGTTGATGTTCCTGAAGATAAACTGAAGAAAGGAAACTGTTCTCTGGTTCTGAAGGAGGTTAAAGCTGAAGATGCTGGAGTTTATGAGAGTTACCTGCTGGTGAAACAACAGATAAGATCCCTACAGTCCATACGAGTCTTTATTCAGAGTGTGGAGCTCTCAGTAGACGGTAATTTCATTTAAATTTACTACAGATTTTCAATTTGTTAGCCAGCAACTAAGATCTATTTGATTTGTTCAACCGATCACAATATTTTGTTGTTCCTGGGCTCCCCCTACAGGTGGGGAGTGTAATTTACTTTTACTTCACTGCAGTAAATACAAATCACACTTTAATCTACCCCCTCATGGTTCAGCAGTTTTGAAAAATGACTACAATATATGAAAAGAAATGTATAAAATATTTACATGACTATTGGGTGGGTTTTTAAAGTGTATTTTTTTTGTTTATTTTCCCAAAGATACACCTGAAGAGATTAACAGTGCACAAGATAAACCAAGTGAGTAATTATTTCATTTACTTTATATACTATATTAAATAAAGTAATTTATGTTTTTTGTATGCTTCTGCTGCAAAATTCCTTATGTGTATGTTTTCACTTTTACTACAGATTCACAACCAAGAGGAAGGTCGTTTCCATCAAGTGAGTCAATATCTTCTCTATATTTATCTTTATTGAATAGGTTTAATCAATACAGTTCTTCTGTTCATGGTCTAAAAGCTTTGTAGATGATGGTAAAATTGTAAAAAAAAAAAAAAAAAAAAAGTCAATCTGCCAGACCAAACTAGCGCTAAGTTCATCAGCAAATAAATGCAAACAAAATTTTATTTTTTCATCAAATCTATATCCAACATTGGTCTGAACATTTCATGCTCCTAAACTGATGCTCACGCACTGAAGAGCTGCAGTGCTTCAAATGAAGTATCAGTTTCATTTTTATCTTCTCCAGTTTCCAGTCTGCAGCTGGAAGTATCACTGAGAATGCATTCAATGCAGCTTCATGTAAAAACAGCATGTTATTAGTTTTCGTCCTTGGTTTTGTTAACCTTCCTTTAAAGTTTTCGCTTTTTTACTTTTGATTCTGCAGCAGCAGAATGTAGCTGCACTTGACAATTTCATTATTGATAGATAGATAGATAGATAGATAGATAGATAGATAGATAGATAGATAGATAGATAGATAGAGAGATAGAGAGATAGATAGATATTTTACAGCACTGGCGTAGAAACCGGGGTGAATGGTGGGGCATGTCCCACCCAATATCAATAATAGGTGGATTTATGGCAGAAATTGTTTTAGAAATAAACTTTTATTTTAAGCAAAATCCGAAATCTGCACCCCCGCCATGAAAAGCACCTCCTCTCGGAAGCATGTTTCTAATTAAAGTTAACTAAATCAGTTTTCTTCACTTTCATCAAGAAGATGTTGCATACACGTTGCAGAAAGGGGGTGCTTTTCCTGGCAGGGGTGCAGATTAAGACACTATACTATTGTGCTGAATTCAGCACCCCTGCCAGGAAAAGCACCCCCTCTCGGGAGAGTCTGGAGGTGATTTTTCTTTTTCCTTATTTTTTACGGGTCAGCGTAGCTTAGAACAGCATCTTGGGTATTTCCAGTTTTTAAGTAAAGTTTAAGTAAAGCTGCGCGCTACCGAGAGAGGGGGTGCTTTTCCTGGCAGGGGTGCTGAATTCAGCACAACACCGGCTTTACACGCAAGATCAGTGATGAGAGCAATGAATCACAACAATAACAATACAACAATATAGTGCAGTAAAAATTACTTTTGGGTAATGTCTTTTTCTGGTAACAGTCTGGAAGAGTTTGGGTTATCTAACGTTTGTATTAACTGCTGCCTAAAATATCTATAAAATGCATCTATCTATAAAACTACATTCTTTTAATAAAAGATCAACATTGTAAGAAGTGATTTCAGTAAAATAAAACAAAAACACAGGACCCAACGCTACAGAGTTGCAAACTGTATATATATCAGATTTTTTGTATCTCATAATAAAGAGGAAAATATCAGGTCTGAAGAGAGGCTCTTTTAGTTTTTTATAGAGAATTCACATGGTGCACGCCGCCAAAACAACACAAGCAGTGTTTGTTTCTTCGTCATGAGACAACTGAAACTCATGATTACTGACTGCTGATACTATCTGATGAACTAACCTCGAGACGAGATGTACTCTAAACATAAACTTCCTCTTCTGCTGTAAACAAGTTTGTTGTTTAATTTACCACAACATGACTAAGATAAAACTTTAACTCTGTGAGAACTCCCCCTTCTTAGTGCGTGACTGAAAATCTCATAATGTAAGAAGATGACCATGAATTTTGAAAAAAAAAAAAAACAATAATTTTGCATTACAGACGAGTAAAATTAAACAAGAGTAAAAAAGCAAAAACAAAACTATTGATTTCTTTCTCTGTGTTTTTACATTTTAAATTAATATAATATAATTTTTAAGTCCAGCGAACTTAACAAATTCATATATATATATATATATATATATATATATATATATATATATATATATTTAAAATTAGGATTTTCCTGAAATTATATATTTTATTCACTCAAGTACTGTATACTACAATTGGTTTTAGAAAGAATTACATAATTAATATTATTCCTGCCAACTTAAACCACCAGATTGTGACAGAAGCCAATAGAAAAAAGCTGCCAATAACTTACTAAACTTAGTTATTATAAGTTGGTTCAACTCAAAGATCTCAGTTTGAATAGTACAGTATATGTGCACACAAATGTTCAACTAACTCAAAATAGTATTGAAAAGAGTATTGATTAGAAATATAAAAACTATTGATTTCTTTCTGTTTTTTTTTACAGATAGCAGTGGAGTGATAAATTTTCCCTCACCGATCATCACATTCACCATTCTCACAATCATACTACTGTTCGTGCAATGATTTATAGACCCTCTCTGATGGATCGCCACCTTGCCGCGGTAGAGAGGCTTGAGAGGTCTGAAAATCCCGAGAGCTGGTCTGTCTTTCCCTCAGGACAAAAAGGTTTAAGGGTTCAGATCCAAACTAAGAGCGATCTACCAACAGCTTTCAACACAAAGATTTTAGGAATTTCAGTAGAGAACAATTTGTGCAGTAAGTGTTTATTATCTCAAACACATTATATCATTACAATAAATACAAACAGCAGTTTTACAAAACGCAAAAATAAGTTTTCCTTAAAACAACATCTCCTAATCTCTACTCCTCATCTAATAGAGTTTAATAGAGTTATTTATTTCTAGTTCTCATCATATTAAACATCACCTGGTTTGGTAATAAATTGGTAAATATGGTAAATCAGGTGAGCTGCTGATGGAACTGAATATAAGAAACACATGCTGGCTGAGGAGCATCCAGGAGAAATCTGGAATCTCTATACTTTGTTCTTTGTTGAAAGAGATTTGAGCTGTTTTTTTGTATATATAGATTCATCATTATTTGTTTATTCTTTTTCCTGACCTGTTTCTCGGCCCTTTCCTCTGCACTGCTGTAACCTTGTAAATTTCCCCACTGTGGGATTAATAAAGGATTAGCTTATCTCATCTCACAGGATATAAACATACTTATAGTTAAAAATGAGAATTCCTTCTTACATTTTACTGTATCAATGTTTATTTGCATCTGTTCAAAAATAATGTGTTGCTTTTTTATCAGGTAAAAACACTCATATTGCTGAGATAAATAGATTAATGTAATTTGCTTTGATGCCTAAAACCTTTTCACAGTACTGTATATATTTGTATTTATTAAACTTTGTATATATATATATATATATATCTTTCCCTACAGGTTGATATACTTTGCATTGTTTTTTTTTCCCCTAGGGCAATTTCCCCGCTATTGTAAAGCTGTATGACACATTGAAAAGAAAAAAAGCTTATAAAAGTTTTAAATCCTAGTTTGGCAGATTAATTATATTTGCTGGGTTTATTTTCCTATTTTTCTTCATTCTGTAATATGTACAAACCCAAATATCTACATCTTTCATATGATCGTATTCTATTTTTTTAAATAAATTAAAAATTGGTCCTGATATTCTTGTCTTTGCTGTTCTGTTTCTGCAGAATGTTGCCCACGGTCTGAGATCATGTTCATGTTCTGAGCTGTAGGTAATTATTAGTAAATTATTCTCTTATAATTATATATAGTCTCTGTTCTTAGTGAGAGTTTTTGTAAAATCAATGTGGCAAAACTCATAAATAATTTTTATTAGATGATGTACTGTTGTATATATGGAAGGTACGAGTTCACAGAGACAAGACGTGTATATTTTCCTATTGCACATCCCAAATCTGATTTTCTCACCAGATCTGATGCCAATTTTTAGGCTTCAGCACGTCTCCAGCATCACAGGAGCTATCAAGTAGTTCCAGTGTCTGCAGCTCGGTTTATCACTGAGAATTCTCACTGTATATAGCTCACTGTAAAAAGAGTACGATAGGGGCTCCGAGTGATCCAGCAGTCTAAAGTGCTGGCACTATGTTTGGGAGATTGTTCGCTGGTTCGAATCCCGGTCATGCAGCTTGCCATCAGCTGCCGGAGCCCTGAGAGAGCACAGTTGGTCTTGCTCTCTCTGGGTGGGTACAGTACAGCAGATGGCGCTCTTTCCCCTCATCACTCCTAGGGTGATGTGGATTAGCACAAGGCTGCGTCTGTGAGCTGGTGTATCAGAACCGAGTCGCTGCGCTTTCCTCCGAGTGTTAGCGCTGTGATGCTACTCAGCAAAAAGGTTCAAAAAGAGGCGGAGTCTGACTTCACATGTATCAGAGGAGGCATGTGCTAGTCTTCTTAACCCTCCTGGTTTTGGAGCATCACTAGTAATAGGGGATATAATGAATGCGTGGGACAATTGGGCAGATAAATTGGGGAAATTAGAAATAAAATTATTATAAAAAAAAGAATAGTTTTCAGACATGCTTTGCATTAAGTCTTTGAAATTTCCAAATATTTCTGTAATCTCACATTCTCATAAATTGGATATGAATCAGATTTATGTACCACATATTGAATCAGAATTCAGTGTGTTTTTGTCATTTATACACACATACAACCAAATAGATTGGATTCTGGTCACTTTTACCTGCTGTGTGAATGCAGCCTAATTACTCTATTTGCTCTATTTGTCTTTTAAGTGCACCATTAAAGAAGCAGGAAGACATTCAGGACATTTAATCAAACAATTAATGCACGTCGTTATATTTAAGCAGGAAATGTTTAGGTTGTAAAAGAAGGAACTGATTAAAATGGAAATATTACTGAACAAATGCGAAGGGGAATTTTCTTGCTACTGTAAAACAGTGTGTAATTTAAATTCCAGCTTCCTTGTGATGTAAAAGGAAAAAGAACAGATTAAGCAGTTCAAGTTTCCATCCTTGTGACTGACCTTCATGTATTTTTAGTTAGTGACTATCTAAAAGCTAAAAATAGCATCTGTGTTTTCCCACCACTGTTCTGAGAACTGGAATATCTGAGATGTTATTGATGAGGAAAATATCCACTGGATTAAATATTAATAGGACTTTTTTCATGATGTGGAGATCTGCGCAGGTGCAGCAGCCAGAACAAGCCGAAAATCTAGTGTTTTTGAGCATTACTGGAGTCAATCACCTCAAACTGTTCATGAGGTTTTGTCAGATTTTATCAGTGATGCATCTTGCAAATATGATGCCTCCACCCCCATGCTTCACAGTTAGGATGGTGTTTTGATATGAATTTGATACTGCGGTTTTAAAGAAATAGAGTAATGCCATCTGTGCCAGGGTACCCAAGCTTTATTAGAGGGGGTAGTTGGTACTTCCCACTTACAGATTGGGTTACACAGTGCACCTGGCCAAGGTGTACCGTCTGATCCTGTTCTTATTACACTGTTTCCAAAACATTCCCATTATGTTTCCATCATTAGACTGGTTCCCAAAAAGCCAGGGGCCGGAGAGACGAATGATTTTCAGTCAGTAGCTTTAACGTCAATATTTACAAAGTCTATGAAGAGAACTGTTAGAAAACATCTGATCACAACCACTGGAAATCAATTTGACCCACTACATTATTATATCTTTTTAAAAAGTTTAGTTGAAAATGTGACACTCATATATTATATAGATGTATTAAACACAGAGTGATCTATTTTAAGTGTTTGTTTATTTTATTGTTGATGATTATAAAGCTTACAGACAATAAAACCCAAAAATCAGTGTATCAGAAAATAAGAATATTATATAATACCAATTAAACTGTTCATGAAATTTTGTCAGATTTTATCAGAGATGTTCAAAAATGTATTAAAATGGTAATTGGATTTTGACTTTCCGTATTAAAAAGATAGAAGGCTGGTCTTGTATACGCCATTTAATCTGCCTGCTGGTTTTGAAAGATGGGCTAGAACTGACTTGCCTGTAAATACTATAAAGGTTTTCTGTCTAGACATGCTCTTGTTTTTAAAACAGTATTAAATCTTGCTGACAAGCATAACGACAAGAGGAAGGATAAAAAAAATCCTATCAACAACATATCATTCATCATTAAAGAGTGTGGGTTGTTTAAACACACTGACCGTGTTCTTATATGGTACAAATATCAGAATAGAAGCAGTTTGGTTTGGAACAGAAAGAGTTTTTCAATTTGAGCAGATAAAACATGAAATATCTTGGGTTTATACTGATACTCTGCAATCAAATTAAAGACAAAGTAAATGCAAGAAATGTAATTAAAAATGCAATATGACAGCTGTTTTTTTAAAAACCTGCTCCTCCAGGTTTATTATATGTGTTATTATATTGCTTCATTTCAAACATGCTTAAACCTGTAGCTTCATTTAAAGTTCAGGCTTCAGTAGAGGTAAATAGTAGTAGGACTCTGCTAGTGCATCAATAAAAAGTACCTTTATTTCTGTAATTTAGATGAAACTCAGTTGAAAATGTGAAACTCATATATTATATAGATGTATTAAACACAGAGTGATCTATTTTAAGTGTTTATTTCTTTGGAAGTCAATGTAAAAAGAGTTTATTTCAGGTCATTTTGAAGAGTTTCTATTGGTCCATTCATCAAGAAATTTTGCCACAGTGTAAGAGACAGTTTGTCTGTTCAAATTATGTAGTCATTTAAAAATTAACAAAACTGGAGATAAGTGTTTTTCACTCTGAAATGTGTTTTTGTGTTTTAACAAGTAACAAATAACAAGTTCTATTACCATATTAAGTATTCAATAGCTTTTTTTCAGGCTGTATTTTTAAATACTTGCTCAGTTCTTTATAATGCACAGTACACATACACAAATCACCTTCTGATTACTGCAACTGCACTGGTCCTGCTTGTACCATCCCTACGTTTAATTTAAGTTTCATACATTTTCCCACAAGAATAAAGTACAGAACAGACTGTAATGACTTTACTCATCCTGTGGTTTAGGAAATCAGGACAGGTTTTTAATGGATCACCCGTATCACTCCATAAAACACTAGTGCACACTAGTGCTAGGAAACAGCTTGGCTTGGTGCTGTTTCTAACCAGAAAACAAACAAACAGTGATAAAGTTTCTGCTGGTTACTGACTGGAACACAGTGACTCTCAACTCAACCAACTGAAACCTTGAGAAGCAGAGTATCACACTTCAGAGCTCTTCTCAAATAACTTCTCCTGAGGGCCAAACGTGAGAGTCACTATTACCGCTTTCAGTAATTATTCATTCAAATAAATGAGCTCACACACAGAACCAATCCTGTTCTAGTTTAAAGGATGAAATTTCTGTACTTTCCATTCTTTTCAACGGGACAAATTTGATTTTACCTGGAAGAATCATGCTGTATTTTATTTCCCCATTGCAAAAACGACACATAAACACTGGTACCGAATGCTGGAAAAACTGGGGACTAAAACAACTGGGAGCGGGCAGGAGCGTGCATTAACTGGACTAAAATAAGCGTGAACGTGTGGTAACAGGACTAAAACAAGCGGGAGTGGGCAGGAGAAGGTGATAACGGAATTAAAAGAAGCGGGAGCGGGTGGTAATAAAACTAAAACAAGCAGAAGTGGGCAGGAGCAGGCAGTAACAGGACTAAAACAAGTGAAACTGGGCAGGAGTGGGCGTTAACAAGACTTAAAACAGAGCTCACCTGACTTTTAAAGAGAATAATGAGCAAGAGACACTCTGATTGGTTTATTTTACATTACACCCAAAATTGACCACACCCATGATTAATTAAGAGAATTAGTACATGACTTTTGTGCATTTTGAGATGCACAAGGTGTACTTTTCCTGTTTTTATGATAGCAAAGACACCCTGACACGCCCTAAATCAAGCTGCATGATGCGCCACTGATTGATGCGCTATAGATCACTAAAATAAGGTCTTTAGATTCTGAGCTAGTTTAAGCTTCTGAAGGACGAGATTTAGACAGATTTAGGGCTGGATATTTTTGCTGCATGTGATAAATCCTGACAGCCATGGGTGTAGAAACAGGTTTTATATGGGGCATATTTGGAACTATGAATCAAAGCCCACCTGTTATGGATAGATATATTTTGTTGGGGATTTTTGTATATTAATTATTTTCCCCTCTTGTGCCTGATTAGCAGTGTAGGGGATAAGGTCCTGTATATTTGATCACTTTTTCTCCTGTTTTAGTTAGAGAGGGAAATAGGCTAAGAACTGTATTTAATTTAACTTTTCTTTGGAAGTTTAGTTCTTGTTCTGAACCCTAGTTAATTACGTTTTGTTTGTTATTTTTGGCAAACAACTTATCCCTGAAGAAAATTGCTGCTTAAAAAATAAAACATTAAGGCTTGTATATTTCTGGTTGTGGGTGTTCTTATGTCCCTGTCCCCTAAAATATTAGCTATACACTGATTCCACTGCAGCTCAGGTAGTAGTGACTGTATATCACTGCATGTATACTGACTTACAACAACATTTGTGGATTTACAGAAAAGTCACAAAATACCGGTAAATGATGCAATGCCCTCATTTGCATATTGATTGACAATTGGTCAAACTAAGCTATAAGAAAACAACTATATTTAAATGATGAAGTAAAATTATATGCAAATCCTATTATATTTTAACAGAATGCTGTTAATTTATGCATTTAAGTTTTCAGACACAATATTATATAACACATATTAAACTTGCATAGTGCCTCTTAGCTCTTAGTAGGAAAAATACACCATGTGCAAGAATAAAAAAATAAAAATATAACTTTTTAGTTGCTCAAGTTGAATATATATATATATATATATATATATATATATATATATATATATATATATATATATATATATTAGAGGTGTGCCAAAAAATCGATTCACATAAGAATCTTGATTCTCATTTACTACGATTCAGAATCGATTTAAAATGTCCCAAAATCGATTCTGAGGGGCGGGTTTTAGACTGATTTTGGGCTGGGTATTTTTGTTGGACCTGGCAACCCTGGGGATAGGGCTTGTCCCTTCAAACGGAGATCTTCCAGACACACACAGAGCGTAGGTGTTTGAGAATCACCGGTAAGATGGCAGAACAAGCACTATATTACATTAGATTAACGTGTAGTTTCAATGTTTTATGGCAGAATGCTTCATAACAAGCATAAAAAAGATCGCTAGTAGTTAGTTTCAGTAACTGTTAGCTAGCTAACTAGCTAACTTTCCAGTTCCACCTTAAATAACGCTACAGGTGGCAGCGGGCTGCAGCATTTAAGGCGGAACGGAAAAATAACAATAAGCTAATCAGAGCTAATTTCAGCTCCTCATCACAGAGGAATTAAGGAATGGACAATATGAATTAATTTCTCCACCTCCTGCCCCCTTTCTGAAGAAATACAACCACCTTAAATTAACTAGTTAATCAGCAGCTGCTCCTGAACTTTAGCGCTCCACTGCTATCATCACATCAGCCCAGCAGCGTCACCTACACACCACCGCTAGTAGCCTGGTAATAAAGCAGTGTTATTTATTATTTATTTATTGTTCATTAACGTCATTGTGATATCCCAGTGATTCCTCTGTCACTGAGGACCCACATTCCTGCACATTTTATTGTTTTTGTAACACATTACCTGCTCCAGGACCAGTGTATATTATGGAGGTTTTTTTTTCAATAAGATTCATAAGCCAGAAGCAGAAATTTTTATAATTCAAATCGTTTTGAATCAAAAATCGATTTTGAATCGAATCGTGGCCCCCAAAATCGGAATCGAATCGAATCGTGAGATAGTAAACGATTCCCACCCCTAATATATATATATATATATATATATATATATATATATATATATAATGCAATTACTGAAAAATTTGTATTTTAATCTTTGATTTAAAAATATCTAAAGTCAGGGCTTTTCTAACGTTTTAATTCAGTTGCTTCTGTTTAAGAGCTGCATGTAGGCAGGACTAACTACAGTAGCACATAAATGTGTATAAACGGTTAATGTAGTATTGTGTAAAACACTTATTCACATTCAGCTTCACCGCTGTTCAGAAGCTTAAATCGCGCTACGTTTAACCGGTAGCACCGCAGTTTCCGCCTTCTTTTAACAGATCTGTTAAGGTGATTGGCTGCAGTAAAAAATGATGGACAGCTCGGTCTGTCTGAGGATTGGCTTAATAAAAAGTGATTGACAACGAAAGTGTAGTATCTGATTGGCTGCAGTCGAAAATGATTGACACATGCTCCGCCCTTTAGCCACGCCCACTGTGACTCCGTCCTGCAGCACTAACCTTCTCACAAAAGGAGGTGAGGAGCAGAGGAGAACAGAAGGAAAGAAAGAAAGGAGGAAAAGTAAAAAGGAGGAGAGGTAGAGGATCTGCAGAGCTGATTATAGAGGTAGTCTCCGCCCCTCTTGTGTTTGTACTTGAGTCTGACCTCCTTCAGTTTCCACAGAAAGATCAGGAGATCGTGCTGTACTACTCAGGCTGTTGCAGTATCAGGTAAGACCAGCTACACCACCTTAAACACAACACCACCACGCACTCACTGCTGCCTGCACTAGTCAAGGTGGAAAGGTATGGTGCTAGGAAAGTGAGGAACTGATTCAAGCCTGACTGCTGCAGTATTTAAGGTGGAATGGAATGGTGCTAGGAAAGTGAGGAGGTAACTACAGGGTTAACTGCTGCAGTATTTAAGGTGGAATGGAATGGTGCTAGGAAAGTGAGGAGGTAACTACAGGGTTAACTGCTGCAGTATTTAAGGTGGAATAATGGAACATACGGATACTAATTCAGCTTCAGCTCTAGAACTTCAGCAGAGGTTTAGGTTTTTTTTAAACCTTAGATTTTTTGCAACCTCGGTGCGTTCATGAAATTACAGTCTTAAATGCTTAAAAAATGCAGAAAAAATTATATGTATTATTATTTTGAAAATTACATTATTGGCCTGATTTCAGATCACATGATTGGTTCAGGGACATTCCTAATGTAAATAAATGTAAACAAACAAAGAAAGCAATGATTAATGAATCTTATAGACCTTTATTTTATTCAGTAGAATATAGAACACATTTCAGATGTTAAAATGGAGAAGGTTTTATGACAAAACAAATTAACAAATTTAAAACATAATCCAGTAACACTTCAACACTTATCAATAAAAGTAATTTTGACTTTCAGAGCTTTTGACTGAACAAAAGTTGATTATACATTTTTGTAAATTTAACACAGTGTCCACAGTTAAGGATTGAGCTGAAATGGTCTTGGCGTCAGTTCTTGAGCAGTTTGATTCGGATGTAATCTTAAGCAATATCAGGGGGTTGTAACTTTTTATATATGGATTATTTATGGATGTATTGGTGCAGCCAAGTGATATTAAGTGACCTTTAAGAAGGGTTTATTAAAGGAACATGGATAAAGAATTTGACCTTCTAAACGCTGTAATGGAAAATGCTCAGAGGACATTTTCCTGTCAGGGCGAAGCACACTTATTTACATTTTACACAAAGTGGAATTTGCTAAGGGCGAGGAGGTTTTACATAAGGTAGACATAAGAGTCAGCATTTGATTGTGGCTGTTTTTCCTATGTCTGTTTCATTAGTGCATACTCCAGTGCATTGGGCATCATTCTTCAGGAGTTTAGTCTATTGCTTGTCATCTCTACAGGTAAATGACCGTCTATCTATCTATCTATCTATCTATCTATCTATCTATCTATCTATCTATCTATCTATCTATCTATCTATCTATCTATCTATCTATCTATCTATCTATCTATCTATCTATCTATCTATCTATCTATCTATCTATCTATCTATCTATCTATCTATCTATCTATCTATCTATCTATCAAAGCATGTTAAGTCTTGATTTCTAAATGATGATAAAAAGGCTTTTAGACTACGTTCACATTACAAGCCACATTGATTTTTTTGCTTAGATCTGATTTGTGTATCTTGACGCTTCACATTCATTGTAAATGTAAGTGATCTGTATCTGTGTGTAATGTGAACACAGAATCTGTTCCTGAATCGTCTCACATGCTGCACATTGATACCTGTATAAACGTCTCCTTCTTCACCAACAACGAAAACCCTCATATTAGAGAGAGGAGAGACTCGTAGCTTTATAAAGGGAAATGGATGAGTTAGCAGCTCATATGTGGAGCATCTTTTGCTGGAGTGGAGAGTAAACAGCTGCTCTGAAGTTCATGCTCAGGTCCAGGAGGAGAAAAAAGGCCAGACGGTTTGCTTTTGCTGTGTTTGCAGCTATAGCTGCACAGCTGCACCAAGACATGTGTGTGAGAGAGAAGCACGTAGCGCTAATGCATAAAAGCTAAAAGACGCATTAATTCTGATTTGACCGTTCACATTTATGTCACATATCCGTGGATCACAAATGAAGGTGATTCAAATCTGCTTAGAAAAATTTTAGATTTGGCATGTTCACACAGCCATGAAAAAATCAGATCTGAGCCACATTGAGCAAAAAAAAATCTGTGAGAGAACGTTGACTGCTACAGGCATGCCTCTACAACACACTCAAAGACATTTTGCCTTAAATGCCTTTGACTTAAAGATGATCATTGGACTAATAGAAACAGGATGGTCTTTGGATAAATTGACCATCATCTACACCAGTGTTTCTCAACCAGGGTGCCGTCTGGCTTCATCGGGGGTGCCGTCAAAATATTGAGCCTCACGTGCATATTTCCTTTCCAGAGTCAGCTCGTGTCGGGGTGTGTCCCAATTCACAGGCAGCATACTCTGAAGGATGCGACCCACAGAGGCGGTGTATTACTGCGCAGCTGTGACGCAATCTGTCTTCGAATACAGCCTCTGAAGGATGCAGCCCCTAAATTGGGACACACTGTAAAGTTTTTGTCCCCCACGCGATACACGCGCTATTTTATTTCATATTCCGCCAGCAACACCCCTCGTTCTCACCTGAAGTACTGCGCCAGCACCTGACCGCCCACCGCCCCCCCCCCCCCCCCCCCGCCGTAAACTGGGGTGCCTTGACATCTCGCATATATTTAAAGGGTGTCGTGATAGAAAAAAGGTTGAGAAACGCTGATCTACGCCAGCCACCATCACCTTTATTTGGAGTGGTGTCATGATTGAGAA
Source organism: Astyanax mexicanus (assembly GCF_023375975.1). Lineage (NCBI taxonomy): Eukaryota > Metazoa > Chordata > Actinopteri > Characiformes > Acestrorhamphidae > Astyanax > Astyanax mexicanus. The sequence continues at coordinate 1,731,571 of NW_026040044.1, forward strand.
GCCCTCACTGCTATGGATTAAACCGTGGCATCTTTAGCGGCGTATCCAGGTTCTGTTTGGGATTTAATGATGGTTGAGTTTGAGTACAGAGGTCTCCAAGTGAGCGCTTTATTCCTGCCTTTGAGGTGGACTGAAGAGTTCGCAGTGTAAACTGCAGGTGTGATTAATGATCTGAGGAGCATCTCATACAGTGACTGTCGGTCACCCCTAGGAGTGATAGGAGGAACATTACTAACAGTGATCTCAGTGATCAGTGTGCAGAACATCAGATACATGTGATGCTGCCTCTCATGCAGAACCTCCAACTGCATTTTTCAGCAGGATAATGTTCACCTACACACAGCAAGGGTTTCTTTGGAACATCTCCGCCAGATTGCAGCACTTCCTTGTCATGCCCGTCTCCAAATTTATCACCAATCCAGCATTTATGGAGCACCTGGGACTTCAGCTGCAACCTATGACTGTAAAGCTACAGGATCTACAGGCCCAGTTGTAGATAGAGGATAGAGGATCCAACAGGGTCTAAAGTAGAACCTCCTTTCAGTTACAGAACAGTTTTCCTCAATAACAGAGGTGGGAAATCCTGATTCGGAAAGTATTTGTGATATGAATTTCCCACCACTGGGGATAACCATTATGTAGCATGTTCGTACAGAACAGCTAATAATTGGTTACGTGTAAATGACACCTTGGTAACACCTTAACCAGAGGCTTTTTGGAAGCCATCAGCAAGCTTCTACAGAATTCTGGTTATGTATTTGAATGTTCTAATACACAAAACTGGTTCAGTTGACTTGAGTACTGAGTTTCTCTGGGGATCTACCTGTTTCACAATGTCCTGAGCTCGTTCTTTTTTTCCCCTCCGTTCTCCCTAGTTCAGACGGAATTGATTGCTTCACTATCTGTCCTGGATGCCTCTTCCTCTTCTCCTGCTATTTGCATCTCCTCTTTGTCTTCGCCGTCTGGGCATCTCCCTGTCTGCTGAGAAGACTCTGGTTCCTGCCCATTGCTCGAATTCTGTCTCCTTCAGGCTTGTTTTCCTGACATCTCAATTTCACTATGTGCTTTTTTCCTCAAGGTCACACCTTTTTCCTTCTCCCATCTTAAATCTACAATCAATTTCACATTCACGGTCCATCTAACCCTCTTTCTATCAAACGAAGCAAAACAGACCAGTTTTGTGTTATAATTACTGCAGTTTACCTGTTCAGACTTCTTCCTCTCTCAGTCCTTATGAACCTCTCCTGCACTACCTCCTACTCTCTCCAGAGACTCACACCCGCACAAACCCCTGTTTATCAGCGAATCCGGTTCCCCATCACCAGCATTGGTTCCATATTCACTTGGGGAACATTCTCTCCCTCAGTGGTTGAATCCTAATTATTTTCAGCTCAGAACTGGATCAGCCACCACAGCTTCACACTAATGCTTACCTCCCTTTACAGTTCAGATTTTTGGCCGCCGGTCCTCCAACATTTACTACTGTTTCATCTGAGACCTGACCACAGCCCACAAAATCCTGCTTCTTTTTAGTTTTCAGGATATATTTCTATTTGTTTGTTCATCATCCTCTGTTTCGTCACGTTGTCTTCTTTTGGAGGGACCTGGCTTGAGAACTATCTCAAGCTGTACTGAACTGTGCCCAAAGCAGCATATATATATATATATATATATATATATATATATATATACAGTGAGGGAAAACAAGTATTTGAACACCCCACAACTTTGCAAGTTCTCCCACTTAGAGCTTACAGAGCTTAAAAGATTCCTGTAGTTTTTCACCAGGTTTGCAGGTTTTCACCACACTGCAGCAGGGATTATGGCCCATTCCTCCTCACAGATCTTCTCCAGATCAGCCAGGTTTTTGGGCTGATCGCTGAGAAACACAGAGTTTGAGCTCCTCCAAAGATTTTCTATAGGGTTTAGGTCTAGAGACTGGCTAGGCCACGCCCGAACCTTGATACACTTCTTATGGAGCCAGTCCTTGGTTATCCTGGCTGTGTGCTTTGTCTCATTGTCATGTTGGAAGACCCAGCCATGACCCAGCTTCAATGCTCTAACTGAGGGAAGGAGGTTGCTCCCAAACTTTTGCAATACATGACCCCAGTCATCCTCTTCTCTCCTTAATAAAGTGCAGGCATCCTCTCTCATGTGCAGAAACACCCCCCGCACCCCCCCAAATCATGATGCTTCCACCCCTTTACAGTAGTGATGGTGTTTTTTTTGGATGGTACTCATCATTCTTCGTCCTCCAAACAGAGAGTGGAATTAAAAAGTTCTATTTTGGTCTCATCTGACTACAGAACTTTCTCCCATGACTCCTCTGGATCATCCAAATGGTCCTGGGCAAACTTAAGACGGGCTGGACGTGAGCTAATTTAAGCAGGGGACCTTTCTTAGGATCATTGATTTGCCACGAGGTGGGATCTTGCATTGAGCCCCAGTTCGAGGGAGATCGACAGTCATGTTTAGCTTCTTTCAGTTTCTAATAATTGCTCCAATAGTCGATCTTTTGTACCAAGCTGCTTGAAAATTGCCCTGTAGCTCTTTCCAGTCTTGTGGAGGTCTACAATTTGTTCCTCACTAACGACCTCGCACCCACCTCCACCCCATTACCACCCTCATCTTCATCACTCACCTTAGCTGATCTCAATCTCAAGCTGTACTGAACTCTGGCCAAAGCTTCATGAATTATTGTTTGTTTAGAGCTTTAGCGTGATAGATATTTACTTTTCTCTATTCTTTGTATTGTCCAGGCTCACTTTCTGCAGAGGGTCGGCTCTTCATGACGGTGAAAGTGGACAGATCAGCTCTTTTGCCGTGTAATTGGAGAACTATACTCGACAATCTGTCATCTGACCAAAAACCTCACATTGAATGGAGAACATTTGCTGAGACGGTGTTTGAGCGTCTGGGGGAGGAGCATTATGAGGGGGAGGGGTATAAAGATCGGGTTGATGTTCCTGAAGATAAACTGAAGAAAGGAAACTGTTCTCTGCTCTTCAAATACATTAAAGCTGAAGATGCTGGAGTTTATGAGAGTTACCTGCTGGTAAAACGGCCAAAAAGATCCCTACAGTCCAAACGAGTCTTTATCCAGAGCGTGGAGCTCTCAGTAGATGGTAATTTCATTTAAATGTACTACAGATTTTCCATTTGTTAGCCAGCAACTAAGATCTATTTGATTTGTCCAACCGATCATGAAATTTTGTTGTTCCTGGGCTCCCCCTACAGGTGGGGAGTGTAATTTACTTTTACTTCACCGCAGTTAATACAAATCACAGTTTAATCTACCCTCTCATGGTTCAGCAGTTTTGAAAAATGACTACAATATATGAAAAGAAATAGACTGTCAGGTGGGTTTTTAAAGTGTATTTTTTTTGTTTATTTTCCCAAAGATACACCTAAAGAGATTAAGAGTGCACAAGATAAACCAAGTGAGTAATTATTTCATTTACTTTATATACTATATTAAATAAAGTAATTTATGTTTTTTTGTATGCTTCTGCTGCCAAATTCCTTATGTGTATGTTTTTACTTTTATTACAGATTCACAACCAAGAGGAAGGTCGTTTCCATCAAGTGAGTCAATATCTTATCTATATTTATCTCTAACTTATTACTTATTACTAATTATATCGAACTACTTTACTGGATAGATGTAATCAATACAGTTCTTCTGTTCATGGTCTAAAAGCTTTGTAGATGATGGTAAAATAATAAAAAAAAGTCAATCTGCCAGACCAAACTAGCGGTACGTTCATCAGCAAATAAATGCAAACTAAATTTGATTTTTTCATCAAATCTATATCCAACATTGGTCTGAACATTTCATGCTCCTAAACTGATGCCTAATCTCAAGACACCACATCTAAACTTCCGCCATCTGCTGTAAACAAGTTTGCAGATACAAACATGTTGTTGACCACAACATGACTAGGATAAAACTTTAACTCTGTGAGAACTCCCCTTTCTTAGTTTCTGACTGTAAAAATCTCATAACGTAAGAAGATGACCATGAATTTTTGAAAAAATACTGCATTACAGATGAGTAAAATTAAAAAGAGTAAATTCAAATGAGAAAATTTTAAAAAGCGAAAAAAACTATTGATTTCTTTCTCTGTGTTTTTACAGGTAGCAGTGGAGTGATCAGTTTTCCATCGCCGATCATTACATTCACCATTCTCACAAACACACTATTGTTCATTATCTAAAAAAAGGGCAACCGCTCAAGAAAAAAAGCTTTAGTGTAGAGCCTTTGATCTATATTTATTCTACAGTCATATTTGTTTAACATATTTGTTTTCACCAGTCACACAGGACGCAGTAACTGAATCGTCAGAAATCAGGGACTACTTTACAAATTTCACTGTAAATAGTGTAAATAAATGTATAGTAAGAGAGAAGGGTTCATGTGATGCTTTGAAAATCCTCTCTGATGGATCGTCACCTTGCCGTGGTAGAGAGGCTTGCGAGATCCGAAGATCCCGAGAGCTAAACTGTCTGGAGCTTCTGCTCCTGTTAGAGTCACTCAGGATAGGTTTAGGGTTTAGGATTAGGATCCAGACTAGGAGCGATCTACAAAACATTTTCAACAGCAAAGCACAGAAACGCTAGATACGATAATAATGACACATGATATTGATATATGATATTATACAGTGAAATTGAGAGAAGGTCCCTAAATGTTCATCAGGCAAGTGGCAAGCTTTTCTCTTGAGTTTATTTAAAAATGCTTTAAAATATATTTTAATCCATTCTTTATATTTTAAAGATAATCTTTATTTTTTTATAAGCATGATTTTTTTTCTGTTATTCTATGATATATGAAATGAATTATGTTTCTCTTTGTGAGGCCTACATCTTTTATTTGTGCCTGTAAATTCTATTTCTGTTATAAATAAAATTAAAAGTTGAATTTGTCCTGATATTCTTGTCTTTGCTGTTCTGTTTCTGCAGAATGTTGCCCACTGTCTGGGATCATGTTCTGAGCTGTAGGTAATTATGTGTGGATTATAATATTTATAAAGAGCCTCTGTTATAAGTAAGAGTTAATTATCAATCATTTTTAATAGAGGATGCACTCTGAGGCCCTTTGGACAGTAATTCACAGATAATTCACAGTGCATTCATAAATGGTGATCCTTGTATGTTTAAAATGGAAACAAAGACAACACAATAAATTACAAAGAAATAGAGATTCCGTCCACACCCCCTCTCTTTCCCGTTAAAATGGAATATTCCATCCATGCAGGTGAACCGCGAACGCGCTGCTTGTGAAAGACGGAATTAAGGTGAAATTAAGTGTACAAGTGGGTTGTGAGCGAAGCCATGAAGCGCCATTACCCAAGTGGCACTACAAAAAGAAAAAAGAAGGAAGAGGCGAAACTAAAAACAGATGCTCTTCCAAACTGATAAGCTTTTTTTAGTGTGTCAGCACCACCGGACCCGAACGTTTTGGTGGAGGAGGAGGACGAGGAGGTGCTGTACTAAGGTTGTGTAGGTAGGGTAAATTCTATTATTTTTAGAAAAATAACAAACGAAAATAAACCCAAAATGTTGACAAAAATATAATCTGACGAATTCCAAAACATAGAAACGAAAAACGTTAAAATTGTATTGATATAACATAATATAATATAACAGCTGGATCAAACAGTTTAGCGTCAGTCATTAGGAAAGCGCGCGCGCTCTCTCTCTCTCTGAATTCAGCGCGAGGCTAGAAATAATTTGAAAACTTAGTTTAGTTAAATAAATTAAGATGAGTGAGGACATATAATCAAAGTTAATCAAATATTGTCAAATATAAAGGATAGGTTGAGGTTTTAGTGAGCTGTTTCAATTATTTGAAACTGAAACTAACTGAAACTGATATTATTCTGCACTATTAGATAGCTTTTGATTGTGTTTTAAATGAGTTTTTATTTTATATTAATTATTTTTTATTCATTTTAAATATTTTTAGTATTTTATTGATCAAACACCTTTACACAAACTCTGCCTCCTCTCATATTTTCACTGTATATTTTGATGTGATTGATTCTTTATCATTAAGTTCAGTTACAATTCTAGATAAAAATTACTGATTGACTCACACAAATGCTCTCAGTCACACTGCTTTACTTTTTTTTGGCATTCCGATGTATATTTTATTTAAATATATGTTTATTGATTGCACATATAAAAAGTACAATTAGCATTGAAAGCTTCAATTTTCTTTTTTAACTATTTTTTAAATAAATATTTTCCATTTTGACATATATGGTGTTATATCTGAAACTTATTTCTCGCTTATTAATGTTGATGGGCCCCCTAGCTAAATTCGCCTTGAGCCCCCAAATTGCTAAGTCCGCCACTGGATGCACTGTTGTGTATATATGGAAGGTACAAAACTGGCAACCCTGTTGCACAAGGCATGTATATTTTCCTATTGCCTATTTCCTAAGGCTGGATTCACACACACTGTAAAACCCAATAAGTTGACTAAACTCAAATATATTCATGTAATATAATTTTTAAATACAGTGAACTTAACAAATTCATATACATGTATATTTAAAATTAAAATCTTCCTGAACGTATATATTTTATTTGCTCAAGTAGTAAGAATTACATAATTAATATAATTTCCTCCAACTTACCCAGATTGTGACAGAAGCCAATATTTACAAAGTCTATGAAGAGAACTGTTAGAAAACATCTGATCACAACCACTGGAAATCAGTTTGACCCACTACATTATTATATCTTTTTAAAAAGTTTAGTTGAAAATGTGAAACTCATATATTATATAGATGTATTAAACACAGAGTGATCTAATTTAAGCGTTTATTTATTTTATTGTTGATGATTATAAAGCTTACAGACAATAAAAAACAAAAATCAGTGTCTCAGAAAATTAGAATATTATATAATACCAATTAATAATTACCAATCATGAAATTTTGTCAGATTTTATCAGAGATGTTCAACAATGTATTAAAATGGTAATTGGATTTTGACTTTCCGTATTAAAAAGATAGAAGGCTGGTCTTGTATACGCCATTTAATCTGCCTGCTGGTCTTGAAAGATGGGCTAGAACTGACTTGCCTGTAAATACTATAAAGGTTTTCTGTCTAGACATGCTCTTGTTTTTAAAACAGTATTAAATATTGCTGACAAGCATAACGACAAGAGGAAGGATAAAAAAAAATCCTATCAACAACATATCATTCATCATTAAAGAGTGTGGGTTGTTTAAACACACTGACCGTGTTCTTATATGGTACAAATATCAGAATAGAAGCAGTTTGGTTTGGAACAGAAAGAGTTTTTCAATTTGAGCAGATAAAACATGAAGTATCTTGGGTTTATATTGATACTCTGCAATCAAATTAAAGACAAAGTAAATGCAAGAAATGCAATAAAAAAAAATGCAATATGACAGCTGTTTTTTTTTAACAGCTACCATATTGCAGTACGTAAGAACACCAGTTCAAATATAATAAATGTGTTATAACTCTTGTGATAGTCTTGTGGACATAAGGCCATATATTTCATTACTCATTGACCACACAGTTAACGCTCTAGCTAAATTACGCCCACAAGACTCACAACACTTTATGGTTCTTGTTCAGATAGCTCATGCAGCTGTTATTATATTGCTTCATTTCAAACATGCTTAAACCTGTAGCTTCATTTAAAGTTCAGGCTTCAGTAGAGGTAGATAGTAGTAGGACTGTGCTAGTGCATCAATAAAAAGTACCTTAATTTCAGTAATTTAGATGAAACTCAGGTGAAAATGTGAAACTCATATATTATATAGATGTATTAAACACAGAGTGATCTATTTTAAGTGTTTATTTATTTTATTGTTGATGATTATGACGATTACAGCCAATGAAAAAAAACAAAAATCAGTGTATCAGAAATTTAGAATATTATATTTTGGTGTACAGTGTGGGCAGTGTGCCAAGTCCTGCTGGAAAATGAAATCCACATCTCCATAAAAGAGTATAAAGTGCTGTAAGATTTTATGAAGATGTGGATTTTCATTTTCCAGCAAGACCTGGCACACTGCCCACACTGCCAACACTGAGCACCAAAAGTACCAATTGTTTCATTGGCTGTAAGCTTCATGATCATCAACAATACAAGAAATAAACGCTTAAAATAGATCACTCTGTGTTTAATACATCTATATAATATATGAGTTTCACTCAGTTTTGAACTGAATTACTAAAATAAAAAGTAACTTTTCAAAGATATTCTAAATTTTTTATAATGCACTAATATATACAATATATATATAAAGACACAGACAAGGAACACCTGGGGAAGATAACAAGAAGATGGGGTTAAAACAGTAAAATAACAGGGCCATGTGTTTAAAGGGAATATCAGATAATAAAAAAGCAGGCTAGAGAAACAACAGACAGAAATAAAGAATATAAAATAATAAAGACAGGAACAGAAATCTAGAAAAGAAGAAAACGAGACAGACATGAGCTAAGCTGTGGAAATGATGCTGACAGCTAAAGTCAGCTGTTGGTTAAGGGAGGGTTTGTTATATAAAGAGGTGTGGAGTGAAAACTCTAGCTGACTAAACTAAAAACAAACCCTGTTAAACACTGTGTGCAAACAAGTGATGAAATTTGTTCATTTTGACGACGTGCAGCAGAAGAAGAGATGCACATCTAGCACGTACAGCAGATAGCTTTTCCTTTTTTTGGAGGGAAATTATCTTGTAAATATAAAAATCTTCAATATAGAGCTAAATAATAAGTGCTGGTTGCAATAAGATTGCAGTATCATAGCTCTTTAAATGTGTACAACCAATCACAACAATCTCTCTAACATTGTTGCAATTAAACAACTTTACATGTTGCAATAGTTTTGATAGCTGTGAGGTTGATCTGATGCACTTTATTTTGTTGGCATCAGTTTTACAGTATTAATATAAGTGTTTAGAGGCTGGATGCAAATGCAAGTCAGTGTTTCTATCATTGGCCATTACCAAACAAAACAATCAAACAAAAGACTAACAAGGTCTAAGAAACAAAGAAACAAACTACAGAAAATAAACCAAAAACTTTGGTTAAACATGGTCTAACTAAAAGCATGACAGAGAACAAAGGAATGCCAGGGGTTTACTCTATATACAGCCTGGAAAACAGGGAACACCTGGAGCAGGAAACAAGGGGGCGGGGTAACAAACAAGACAGCTGAGAACACTTGTATTTTTTTGCATGAAATAAGTATTTGATTCTTAATATTTGGTACAGAAACCTTTGTTTGGAATTACAGAGGTCAAACATTTTCTGTAGGTCTTTGCCAAGTTTGTACAAACACTTGTCCTACTCCTCCATTCAGATCTTCTCCAGGTTTCAGGACTGTCATTGAGCAACTCTGAGTTTCAGTTCCCTCCAAAGAGTTTCTCTTGAGTTCAGGTCTGGAGACTGGCTACCTTTTAGTTGTCCTGGCTGTGTGTTTTGGGTCATTGTCATGATGGAAGACCCAGCACTGACTCGTCTTCAATGCTCTTAATAAGAGAAGGAAGTTGTTGGCTAACATTTTTTGTGATACATGACCCCATCCATCCTCTCTTCAATATGAAAAGCGCCTCCTAAAATATGATGCCTCCACCCCCATGCTTCACGCGGTTAGGATGTACTCATCATTCTTGCAGTGGGATTTTTCGTGCCCTGCAGGATTTTAATCTATGACAGCATAGTGTAGTTATTATATTGCGTCTAGTCTTTCTGTCTTGATTTTTTTGGATCTTTTTTATGGTAAATTTGATACTGCGCCTTTTGAAAATCAAAGTAACGCCATATGTGCCGAGATACCCAAGCATGATTAGAGGGGGTGGTAGGTACTTTCCACTCACATTGGGTTACACAAAGCACCATAACATCTGCCGCATGTGGTCTGTATAAATGTGTTCTTGATGTGGGTTCTATAAAGCTGTTTCTGTGTGACGAATGATTTTTTGTCAGTAGCTTTAACTTCAATATTTACAAAGTCTATGGAGAGAATTGTTAGAAAACATCTGATCACAACCACTGGAAATCAGTTTGAACAACTACATTATCATATCTTTAAAAAGTTTAGTTAAAAAATGTGAAACTCATATATTATATAGATGTATTAAACACAGAGTGATCTATTTTAGAAGTTTATTTCTTTTATTGTTGTTATTGATTATGAAGTTTACAGCCAATGAAAACCCAAAAATCAATGTATCAGAAAATTAGAATATTATATAATAAGACCATAATTGGTACTTTTGGCACACAGTGTGGGCCGTGTGCCAAATCCTGCTGGAAAATGAAATTTGCTGGAACATCTAAGTGGAACCTATAGATCTACACTCATCAAAATTTCACAATCTAAAGACAATCTAATGGGCACTCAATTCCTGTTTTCCCTTCGATAAGGGCAGCAAAAAGGGCACTATGTCTTTTTCAACACTCTAGAGGCACTTTAAAAACACATTCTTTAAAACAGAGAAACTGAAAGCCTTCAGTCCCCAGTTAAGGTAAATTTCTTGTTATTCAAATGTCATTTCAGCAAGCTACTGGTTACTATCTATGTTACCAAGCACTTGGTAATGCTTGTAAAGGAAAAACTAGCCTTTATTCTATTCTTTAATAAACCGAAGCTTTATTCAGATCTCATAGAGCTTCTTGCTGGAGCTGGTTGCGTGCGATGAACTTAACCCACGCTCTGATGATTACTATAATTATCTGCACAGCATCATGCTATAATTAGGACGCCGGGGCACATTGCTTCCTTTAAAAAGTCGAGTTTATTCGAGTAAAGACAGTCAATTATAGTAGTACATACATGCAACACAGCAAGAGAGGGAAGTCCCTTTTGCACCAACAGCAAATGTGTGAAGAACATTTGCTCGTTAATATCTAGACTAAAGTGTGCCGTAAGATCACAGTGTACGAGAATACTGACTAGAGTATACCGTCAGATTACAATGTATGAGAATATATAATATATATAATATATAAGAGCCAGAATCAAGCAACTAGAACACATAATGTTTCATACCTTAACAGTCAGGTTCATATAGACAATCTATAAGGATTATCTGACCGTGTAAACTGCCGTTATCTGCTGGCGCCTCGTGTTCCTGTTTAACCGCTCTTTATCTTTAGCTCTGTTCTTGTCTGTTAACCCAATAAAAGTGTATTATATTATTGCAGTGATGTCACTCAGCAGGTGTGGGTTAGTGAGCTGGTCTAGTTAAGTGTAATGTAAACAGGTGTTCCTCTGGTACCTGGTGGTATATTTGCTAATTAGCCTTGGCTTCTTTATCTAATCCTCTGAGTGCCTGTTCTCTCAGTCTGCATCCCCTGAGTTTAAATTAAATTTCTATGTTTGGTTGATCTCAGTATTGGGAGTAAACTGCTGGGCACTATGGTTTCGATTTAACTGTAATAAATAGTTAAAACATACATTTATTACAAAAGAAAATAATGTTTCTTAAATTTGCTTTGGCTTTTATCTGTTAGCAGACAGTATGCACCTAAGATAATTCACATTTTATCTGCTCAACTTCATTTTAGCCCGAAAACACATTACAGAAATGGCTTCTCTCTCAACACACCTGACTCAACTAATCATTTTTTTTGTTTCTATTTATTGTTTTATTGGTTTTAAAGTAATTGCAATATACAAGAAAATGGCACGTTTATCAATCTCAACAAACAAGCAAAAAAACATTTGTTGGTAGCACATCAAAGATAAGGAGCACCAGTGTTATAAGCACTAAAAGATTATACGAAATAAATACCCTCGTGAAAAAAAACACTTAATTGCACTTAAAATATGCAGTAAATATATTAAGTACATATAATATATTAACAACCCCTGTAAAATAAGCAGAACCAGGCTTAAGAAACACAGCTGACACTGCAAGTGGTTGCTAAGAGGTTGCTAAGTGGTTGCTAGTTTGTTACTATATAATTACTAAAGAGAGGCCAGTTTTGCTAGATGGTTAAAAGGCGTTTTTTGTGAAGTTGCTAAATGGTTGTAATGATGCTCCAGGTGGTTGTTATGAGGTTGCTAAATGGTTGCTATGATATTCTAGGTGGTTGCTATGAGGTTGCTAATGGCTTGCTATGAGGTTGCTATGATACTCCAGGTGGTTGCTATGACGTTACCAAGTGGCTGCTATGAGGTTGCTAAACGGATGGTATGATGCTACAAGTGGTTACTATGAAGTTGCTAAATGGTTACTATGATGCTATAGGTGGTTGCTTTGAGTTAGCTAAGTGGTTGCTACTTTGTTACTATATAAACACTAAGGAGAAGTTAGTTTTGCTAAGTGTTTAAAATATGCTTTCTGTGGAGTTGCTAAATGGTTGTTATGATGTTCCAGGTGGTTGTTATGTGGTTGCTAAGTGGTTGCTTTGATTCTCCAGGTGGTTGTTATGAGGTTACTAAGTGGTTGCTTTGAATCTCCACATGGTTGCGATGAGGTTGCTAAATTGTTTCTATGATGCTACAGGTTGTTTCTATGAGGTTGCTTAATGGTTGCTATTATGCTCCAGGTGGTTGCTAAGTTGTTGCTAGTTTTTTACTATGTAATTAATAAGGAGAATCTAGTTTTGCTAGCAGGTTAAAAGGTGGTTTTTGTGGGGTTGCTAAATGGTTGTAATGATGCTCCAGGTGGTTGTTATGAGGTTGCTAAGTGGTTGCTTTGATTCTCCAGGTGGTTGTTATGAGGTTACTAAGTGGTTGCTTTGATTCTCCAGGTGGTTGCGATGAGGTTGCTTAATGGTTGCTATGATGCTCCAGGTGGTTGCTAAGTTGTTGCTAGTTTTTTACTATGTAATTAATAAGGAGAATCTAGTTTTGCTAGCAGGTTAAAATGTGGTGTTCTGTGGGGGTTGCTAAATGGTTGTAATGATGCTCCAGGTGGTTGCTATGAGGTTGATAAATGGTTGCTATGATGCTCCATGTGGTTGTTAAGTGGTTGCTAGTTTGTTATTATATAATTACTTAGGAGAAGCTAGTTTTGCTAAGCGTTTAAAAGTGGTTGCTAGCTTCTCCTTAGTAATTATATAGTAACAAACTAGCAACCACTGAGCAAACACCTGGAGCATCATAGCAACCATTTAGCAACCCCACAGAAACACATTTTAACCTGCTAGCAAAACTAGCTCCTCCTTAATAATTATATAGTAACAAACTAGCAACCATTTACTAAACAGAAACTAGTTTAGCTGAGTTAGTGTTTGGTAGGATGTTTGAGGTGCTGTGGTATTTTGTGTGGTTTATATGGTGTTGCTAAGCAATTACTGCATATATCCTGGGTTATTGCTTGTTTGTTTGTGAGCGTTTTTGCAGTAGTGTTGTTTTTCCACAGGCGTCAGTAAACAGATGGAGCTGCGTGTGAATGCAGGGAGTTAAACTGAACCTGGTGTTGAATTTACTATTGTTAAATTTGTCCTTTTTGCACTTTCACCCATCTGTCACCTGTTTCTACAGAGCTTATCTAAAGCCTACTATCTGGTTTCATTTCCATTAGCTGCAGAGAACACTTATATAACCCACATTGTATATTAAGAAAAGTGAAAGTATCACTGCTACTGTGTTTGATCTGTGTATCTGTGGGTCTTAATCTTTTAGCTATGTAAAAGCGAAAGCATTTCCATTTGTCTTTTGAAAGGTGTGCTCACTTACAGTGGTGTAAAAAAGTATTTGACCCCCTACATATTTCTTTTGTTTTCGCTTTTTAGTGATACTGATACTTTTCTGAATGTCAAACAAACTTTAATATCAGACAAAGATAACCTGAGAAAATATAAAAAGCACTTTTTACATGATAATTTAATGTATTAAAGGAAAAAAACTATTCAAACCAATGTAACCCTGTGTAAAAAGGCGGCAAGAACTGTAATCAAGCTTTACTGATAACTGATGACGAGTATTTCTCATCTCTGTGGAGGAATTTAGTTCCACTCTTCTTTACAGAATTATTTTAATTCAGACACACTGGAGGATTTTCCAGAATAAACGTCTAAAACTGTTTAAGATCATCTCAATCAATCAGACTTTAACTAGACCCGCCAAAACCTGCATTTAGTTTATTATTTTAATCCATTCAGAGACAGTGAACTTCAGCAGTTTGTGTGATTTGGGTCATTGTCCTGCTGCAGAACCCAAGTACTCCTGAGCTTGAGGTCAGTAAGGAACTGATTCTCCTTCAGGATTTTCTGTTAAAAACAGCAGAATTTCTGCTTCCATCAATTACAGCAAGTTATTATTACTATTACAGCTCCAGATCATCACACACAAATACTACCACCACCATGTTTTACTACAGGTCTGGCGGTAATCAGGCCTGGTTGTGGTTGGTATTTAAATTAAACTCAGCTTTTCAAAAAGTGTCATTAATCATTAATCATTAATTTATGGGGGGCAAACACTTTTTCAAATAGGGCCAGACTGGTTTGGATATTTATTTTTCCTTAATAAATGAAATCATCATGTAAAAAGGTGATTTTTATATTTACTCAGGTAATATTTGTGTGTTAGTTAGTTTGATAATCTGAAAATGTACGTATGACAAAAATGCAAAATAAAAAGAAATCTGTAAGGGGGCAAATACTTTTTCTTTCCACTGTTTTGTTTAGTGTATAACGCACATTTGTTTTTTTAATCAAAAAGGTCAACTAAAGGGAAAAGACCAATCCTACTGTGTTTAATCTTACAGAGAGATAGGGTTGCAAAATATTATTTTAGGTCTAACGCCAGGAAGAAAGTCCATATCTGTAAAAGTGAAATTATTCAAATCTGCAAAAGCTCAAAACCAGGAAAGGACCACAGAAAAGCTTCCTAATTGAGTGAACTACCTAGTAGTGGTAGTTAATAGGACCTAAGGGCAGAGTAGACAAGACTGAAAATAGATTGATTTGAAGTGAAATTAAGCAGTGGTGTTCCTTACCTCTAACAGCTAATGCTTTAATTAGGATAATTCACTCATTTTCATAAAAAAATACATGTTCAAACTTTATTTAATATTTCACTTCTTTATTATATTAAAAGATCATCACATTAAACACAATAGTTTTACATAACATTGAAACATATTGCAATTTTTGTTCTGGTGATAAGAAACGAACACTATGATATAGCTTTATAGATCTGTGTATTTCACATTTTTTATATAATTAGGTTTTATATATTTGACAAAAAGCGGCAGATGAGAGCATGTTGGTAATGTGCTTTGATGTTTAAATATAAAAAAATATAAATAGCAAAGTGCTTTTCAAGTTCAGTTCAAGTGCTTTTCTCTTTTTATTTTTTATTTCCCAAACTGCAGGATGTGAAAGAGAGAAAGATTGAGAATAATCATCTGTTAAAATTCTCAAACAGCAGAATGTCTATATCTGCTATATTAAGCTACAGTTATTAAGTCTGTGTACTGAACATACATATAAATAGTTATGAATGTCAGAGATAAATAAAACTAATAATGTATAGTTACTGTGCAGATTTTTAAGTATATTGTATTGTATAGTTGATTGCTGAAGGCTCTGGGCGAGGTGTTTTTTGCTGTACGGCTGACTCCTGACTTTTGTCGGGGTTTATCTTGATCACTGGCGCCGCCAAGACAGAAATACACCAGAAATGTACCTGAACACACGTAATTTCCAGACCACCACGCCCATCAGTGTAGACATATTCCTGAACTCTGACGCTAGGCGTGAAAATAGACTGTTAATGGGGTGTAAGATAGTAATGTGCAAGAGTGCATAATAGGGCTTTCAGTCTTCTTTCATTTCTATGAAAGACAAACAGAACTTTCATTTCCAGAGAAACCTGTTTTAAACGGTTACAGGGAACAGTCTGTGTAAACATATATATGTATAAATATATAAAGACTGTATAATACACACATCACATGTTGTCTGGTTTCAGTATCTCACTTTTCCAGCTAAGCAGATAATTTTCCCCGGATAATTTGCTGATATTACCACATTCTTATTTTTCCCAGAAATCAGTTTTATCGTAAGTAGGCGGGGCTACACTTAGTTGCATTAGATGGAGTATTAGTGTTGTTGGGTTGTAGTTAAGTTGCCAGATAGGTAACAAGCTGGTTAATCAATAATACTAATATTGATCATTTTGACTTTTCTCTGCTGTGTGAGCTACATAGTGTCACTCCCTGACAACGTTCATGCTCTCCGAGCTTCTGATTGCACTCACCTGGGGGCTGTTCCACGAAGCAAACTAACTCAGTAAGTCAGTATGGATGAGTCTGGCTCATTTTGCTCAAATTTTTGTTCCACGAAAGAGACTAGACTTAAGCCTGGTTCAGTTACTATAGCAACATATACATTTATAAAAAACCTGCTCTGTACCAGGCTAGAGTTAACGCTTAGCTTAGCTTAGCTTAGCTGCAGCGCTTCTATTGGTCATCACCACGGTTTTATCACATTGCAATTTATTGGTTCAATCTTAACAAATTCAGGCCAGTGTAAAATGAAATCCAGTATTTAATCACAGTTATTTTCAACAAAGATTTATTTGCATAAACTCTAGATCACAAAAACACATGTATTAGTATTAATGATGCCCAGGTACTTTAGATGAAGTTACTTTTAATCTTGTTCCGATTCATTGAAGTGTTTATATAAATTATATATTTGTTCAATATAAATAATATAAATGTTTGATTAACTTAATGATGCAAAAATCGAATGGATATAGACAACAACCTTAAAGATATTTGCATACAGGTGATATAAATTAGCAAAAAAATGTAGGCTATAAAAAAAGAGCAGCCAACATTAAAGCCTGTACGCAGTGATTGAGAATGGCGACCATTTGTAGACAATCGTGTAGATGAGTAGATTTTGGAATGCCAATGAATGGATTAAAAAATGAGCTCACACATTTAATCGGTCTCCAGCTTCTCTGGCTTTATTAATACAAGAAGTGTTCACTTTCCTTGTTATTATGTTTTTATATTCATTAAATAGACGTATAAATAACTCTTGTTCAGCAGGAGAGAAAAAGCAGCGCGTTTCTTCACCTCTTTAAACATTTTTCTCGGCTTTTTCAGGGCTCGATTACTGAGGCTGTTTAAATACCGTGTGCGCGTGTGTGAGACTTGATTACAAAAGCCTGGCTTGAATTAGTGGGAACAGGTTGAGTCTGAGTTGCGTTAGTGGAACGGAACTAGCTGGAAGTGAACTGTAACTCAAGTGAGGATTACTTAAATAAGTGCTGCTTTTTTAAGCTCGCTTCGTGGAACAGCCACCTGATCTATCTTGTATAAATACCACCCTGTTTTTATTGTTCCATCTTTCTCTAGAGTTCTCTACCTCTTATACTAAGCGTTTATTTTGTCCGTTTCACATTGTTAGCAATCTATTTTTGTGGGTTTTTTTTACTATTCTTTTGTTTTGCCCTTACCATCATTTGTTTACCGTTGCCGAACCTATTTTCATATTTAGACTACACTTTAACTGTTGGATTCACAGAGTATGAACCTTTTTTTTGCATGTTCACACTTTTTTTTATACTGACTCTGCCTGTACGTCTAACACTTGGGTTAAAATAAATATATATATATATTTATATTGGTATCTACATACATGTATCTGTCCTTGGTTTGGCCTCTTGTGACACATAGCCTTAAATGTGGTGGATTTTTTTTTATGTTTTTCAGGAAGCTAGAAGGTGAGAACTAAAAAACAGTAAAAATCCCCCTAAAAAACTTGTCTAATTCGTTAAGGTCAAAGAAAACATTTTTACAACAACAACAAAAACTGACAGACTGATTATCAGCACTGTGTTGTGAGCAGTGTTGTTGAGTTGTGGTCAAGCTTTTAGATAGATAACTATTTAGTTACTTAACATTATTTTTGTTTTTTTATTGATCTAATTTTGTTTTAGCGCTTTTTATTAATTTATTTTATCTTTTTATTTGTTTTGTTACTGCTTTTACTTTTGACCTTTACATTTTTATTTCATTTATTTTCTTCCTTTTATAAATATATATATATATATTTTTTTTTAATAATTAATGTAATTATTCTGCGTATTTATCTCTTTGTTTTATTGCTCTAAATTTTAGCCTGTTTGCATATCCTTTTATTTTTAATTATTTAATTTTTTGTTAATTAAATCTTACATTGTTTGCTTGTTTTTATAATTTAAACTTAATTTTCACTCCCTGTAACTTTATGTAAAAGCTCAGCTACATTGAAATTGAGGGTTTCCCTCAATGTATTTAGCAAGTGAAAATAAAGGTTGATTGATTGATTATTATTATTGATCATTCTTAAAACTGTTAATAACTCAATATCACTATCACTATATAAACTATGAGACTATGTAGCTCATATAGCAGGTAAAGAGGACCTAAATCTGATTTATAAAGAAATCCCAACGTTTTTTTTGGTCGTTCTCACAATGTTTTTTTTTATTCTCGCAAGAATCTCAACAGATGTGAAGTTATGAGTTCAGGCTGCAGCTGAGCTTCACAGAGAATTCGCTCGAGTCTCACTGTTAAAAGATCAGGCTATTTAGACAGAGAATTTTAGATTTTAGTTTTGTTTTTTCTCAGATCACTGCTGCTATCAATTTTCCAGATTACTAACAGGCCTTTTTCCTTCCTCTTAAACATTAAATTCACATGAATTCCTACTGAGTCAGACATGAGCTTGTCTGGAAATGAGGCTTCCATATATTCATACCCAACAGATCATCCAATCACTTTTCACTCAATACTGTTTTAATGCAGGTTCCTCCGCTGTCCGTTTCCGTTGAATCAATTGGTAAATCAGAGTGAAACTTTCTAAGCACCCACACAGTACCAGTGAAGAACTTTAAACATTTATTTCACATCATTTTCCATTCTGCCAGACGTTAACTCAGACACAACACTGTAACACAAGTATAACATAAGAGTTAAAATATTCACACCTTGGTCTCTTATCAGCTTTAATATCTGAGAAACATTCCCACAGTTCAAGGATTCAAGGATTCAAGGAGATTTTATTGTCATTCGCATCTTATGTGGTACATGAGGTGGAACGAAATTGTGATCTCACGATCCAGTTTACACCCAGGAGCTGTTATTAAAATAGATATATAGATAAAAGTACAATAAAGGAATACAATAAAAATAGAATATACAAAATAGTTAAAGATAAATACCCCAATGAAATGAAATAAATAGAAAGAGTAGACAGGTTGCAGCAACAAGTCCAGAGTGCAAATGTGCTATAGCAGCATGAAATGAATTAGAGCAGTAGAAAATAAAGTGTCTCAGTGCGGGTAAAGTGATCGTGTTTGTACAGTAATTGTCCTTGTGTGTCAGTGCAGTGTGTTGTTAAGTGGAGTTTAAGAGTCTTACAGCTTCCGGAATGAAGCTGTTTCTCAGTCTGGTTGTTTTGCACTTGATGCTCCGCAGCCTCCGTCCTGAGGGAAGCGGGACAAAAAGTGCGTGTGCTGGGTGGGTGGGATCCTTCCTGATGCAGGTGGCCCTCTTCCTGCATCTGGAGGTGTAAATGTCTGTGGTGCTGGGGAAGCTGACTCCAACAATCCTCTGTGCAGCCTTCACCACCCTCTGCAGTGCTTTCCTGTCTGCAGCAGAGCAGCTTCTATGCCACACGTTGATGCTGGAGCACACGACGCTATCCACCACACATCTGTAGAAGGAGGTGAGGACTACGCTCCGAGTCCAGCTCGTCTCAGCCTCCTGAGGAAGTAGAGCCGCTGATGTGCCTTCCTGACCAGAGTGGAGGTGTTGTTGCTCCAGGTGAGGTTGCTGCTCAGGTGCACACCTAAGTACCTGTAGCTGTCGACCACTTCCACCGCAGATCCTCCAATGTGCAGGGGGAGGTGGGCATGCTGGCCCCTTCTGAAGTCCACAATCATCTCCTTCGTCTTCTTTACGTTGATGCAGAGGTTGTTTTCTCTGCACCAATCCTCCAGGTGTTCCACCTCCTGCCTGTAGCTTGACTCATCTCTGTTTGTGATGCATCCAACCACTGCTGTGTCGTCCGCAAACTTCACAATATGACAGCCTGGATGGAGAGGTGAGCAGTCATATGTGAGCAGTGTGAACAGGAGGGGGCTCAGCACACAGCCCTGAGGGAAGCCAGTGCTGAGGATTATGGTGGGGGAGGAGATGTTGTGAATCCTCACAGACTGCGGCCTGTTGGTCAGGAAGTCTAGGACCCAGTTGCACAGCGAAGAGCTCAGTCCAAGTGAGGAGAGTTTATTTATCAGGGTCTGAGGAATCATGGTGTTGAAAGCGGATGTGAAGTCCACAAAGAGCATCCGAACATAGGAATCCTTCTGCTCCAGGTGGGTGAGGGCAGTGTGGACCACGGAGGAAATGGCATCCTCTGTGGATAGTTCAGTTTATAATGAAGAAGATCTCCTCTGAAGTATCATTATAATGTTAAGAACGTTCCTCAGACAGCGGAATGAAAAACAACATGTTATTATGATCACAGTAGAGACGTCCAGACAACTGGTGATTCTCATCACATTCTCCTGATTATATTATTTCCACCAGCTTTAGAGCATCAGAGGGAGAGGGTCATTACTGGGATTAACAGGTCCTTATCAGAGTTGATCAGATGTTTTAGTGAAGGTTGAGCTGATGTTTTTACTGAAGGTTGATCAGATGTTTATTATGGTCTGTTAGAAGTTGGGTTTGTGTTTCTTCACCTCCACCATGAGGTGGTGCAGGTTGATGAGCTCGGAGCGGACGGCCAGGCTGCGGAAGGTGGGCTGGGAGAGGATCTTGTGGAAGCCGTGGTAGTACTGGATCAGCTGAGTCAGCGCCCCCTAGTGATCAAACACACACACACACACACACACACACACAACACTCAGTTAAATACTGCTGTTTCACATGGAGATAATTAAACAGTCAGACCAAGCGCTTTTTAATTATTTTTGAGTGTATAGACTTTAAATATATTCACACCTAAGATATCTTTACAAACATTTAGACTAGTAGTTTAGACTAGAGTGTTTATGAGTTGAAAGCATAAGAATATTGATGATTTGAGTTCATTACATGACTTATAAATTATTACTTTGATAAAATACATGGAGAAACAGCATCAGGTGGATTTATTTATTTCTCTTGATAATCAATAATCACACCTTTAGGATACATGTAGATACTAAAAACCTAAAGACACTCAGAGCAGCCTATACCTTTCAGTATTTTAATCAGGACACACAAAGAAAACTATATACAAAATACAAACATTTTAACGTTTTACTCTAAATAAATAAAAAATTAGTTTAGTGTAAAATAACTACTTAAATTAGTAAAAATGTGCGAGTAAAATAAAAACTATATAAAGTAGTGCGCACACCATACCTAGCTTTAGTTTGAGTAAAGCAGGTAGTTTCACACTTTTGAGTCTTTATTTACTGATATTATTTGGTTTGAAACATCATATAAATATGTTTGAAGCACTAAAGGTAAATAATATTGGTTGGGGAAGGAGATTTTTCACTTTTTTAGGTGTTTTTCTCTCAATGGGTTTCTTGTAGATTTAGCTTTACCGCACTGGGATGTGATCACTATTTTTAGAAAGAGTAAGCTCCGCCCTTTCTAACCATATATGGATTATGTTTATGTGTGAAGGGATTCCTGAGTAATTAAGCTGAGAACACAAGGTGAGATTTTAGACGGAAAATCTGTTTATAGGGTTTTAAGGGTAAAGGCTCTGAGTGGTCCAGCGGTCTAAGGCGCTGCGACAATGATCGGGAGATTGCTGATTCGAATCCCAGTCATGCAGCTTGCCATCAGCTGCCGGAGATGGTGGTACCTGAATGATGCTGGTGCCGTTTTTGAAGTTGGTGAAGGATCTCATCACATCTTGACTCAGAGCTTCTACTGACTGTTTCCAGCTGCTGGAGAATCCTCGAACCAGCTGAGTGATCCGAACTGATACACAGAGAATAACACAAACAGAGAGATCCAGTTTATTCTAATCTAATTCTGTTTACATACATTATAAAAAATCCCTTTAATCCCAAAGATGATCAGTTTTCCCTCAAAACCTGTCCCATAAACACTCCAGCTAAAGCTAATATTTACACACACACACAGCTCACACGAACATAGAAACCCCCTCTACTGTGTGTGTATATATATTTTATGTAAATATGTAATTATTTACTGAAGCCTGAGGGATTATTGTGGTTGCTGGGTAAGTCCGGTTCACTAATGGGAGTTTCCTTTAATGAAAGAAAAACTATAATACACAGATACACTAATTTATGTATGAAAATATACAGTACTGTACAAGAGTTTTAGCTTTTTTATCTCAGCAATATGACTGTTTTTACCTGATAAAAAAACACCACATATAATTTGAACAGATTTCTTCTGGATGCTCCTCAGCCAGCATGTGTATATTATATTATGTTCAGTTCCGTCAGCAGCTCACCTGATTTACCACTAATTTACCAAACCAGGTGTTGATTAAAATGAGAAGAACTATAAAAAATAACTCTATTAAACTCAGATTAAAAGGAGAGATTATGAGATGTTGTTTTTGCTTTTTGTAAAATTGCTGTTTGTATTTATTGTAATGTTAGTTTACGTTTTACTGAGATAATAAACAAACACTTACTGCACAGATAAGAAGCTTTTTCTTTAATGAAATTCCCCACAAATGCCTAAAACTTTTGCACAGTACTGTATGGAAATATAAGTACAGTACAAGTACAGATTACTGCACAGGACCTGAGTAGATTAAGAGAATTGGAGAATAAATAAATATGTAGAAAGTGAGCAAGGTGCTGTTTTAAAAGTCTGGTTATCAGTGTTTTTTTTTGGTTATTTATTTATGTAATTTTATTTTTTGTTATTTGTGCAGTGTTCTGTAGGTGTGTGAGGGTTCTGAAGTGTTCAGTTCCTGTACAGCGATTGAGTAAAAGCTCTTTTTTTTTAAGTCTGCTTTTCCTGGATGTGTGGTGTTTTATCTGATGACCTGTGGTACCTCTAGCTGGGTGTTGTTTAGTAAATCTCACGCTCACTAAAATCAGGGGAAAGTTCCAGAGCGGTCACCAGTCTGTGGAAGTCTGCCCTGTTTAATAACAAACATTTAAAATCTAAATACCATCAACAGCAGTGCTTACTTCACACATCCCTCAATGCCATTGCTTCGCGCCATACACATAGACTGTGTATAGCTGGACAGAGCACCGTCTCTCTAAAGTGAAGCCACGGGCGCCGAGTAGTCCAGCAATCTAAAGCGCTGCCACTATGAGCGGGAGGTCGCATGTTCGAATCTCGCTCATGCAGCTTTACCATCAAGCTGCCGGCGCTCAGAGGGAGCACAATTGGCCCTGCTCCCTCCGGGTGGGTACAGTAGATGGCGCTCTCTCCCCACATCACTGATGTGATGTCTGCAGCACAGGGCATCTGTGAGCTGATGTATCAGAACCGAGTCGCTGCGCTTTCCTCCGAGTGCCCGGCTGCTCAGCAATGCTACAGCATCAGCATCAGCATCGGAGGAGGCGTGTGCTGGTCTTCACCCTCCTGGTGTGTTGGAGCATCACTAGTGATAGGGGGGAGTCCTAGTGAGTGGGTTGGGTAATTGGCCATGTAAATTGGGAAGAAAATGGAAAAAATTAGAGTTAAAAAAAAAAAAGTGGGGCGCCCCCTGCTGTTCGGCTGCAAAAAGCTGTGTAACCCCACCCATCCCCATAGGTTTCAATGGCAAAACAGAACAACTTTCAATCACGTTTTTTTCCAATATACTGTAATTCTACCTCCTTTATTTAAATGCAGCAGCTAGTGTAACCTCTGCTTATATTGTTAAATTTTTATATCCCCACAGAATTCGTTTTTTAAAACGTTATTCAGCTTTATTCAAAAAAGGTGTGGTTATTGTAAAAGGGCTGGTTATGGGCGGGACCAATAACAGACCGTCAGCTGCAGCCTGTGACCTCGAGGCAGCCCTCAGGGGCGGGGTTATTCAAATGAGTAGGCGGTCTCTCCACAGTCTTTCTCCCTCCTCTGGTCTCTACTGCGCAGACAGGATCGGCAACATGGAGGAAGATTTTAGCTTCATTTTTATTGAATGAATGTGAACAACGACACGGCGTCCATTTTTTTTACAGTCTCTGATTCGCGCTCAGTCAGCTAAGAATGGGTCTGATTGGTTGTGAAAATTGACTTCAGACTTTTGCAACACGATCTGCTTCTCGAGATGAATCAGAGGAAAGCAGAGAAAGACGTGGCTGAGTTAAAATAAGGTGCGTTTTATATTAAAATCAGCAGTTCTGCTCGCGCACTGAGAAAGAATCATTAATTAACTCATTAGGACTCCCCCATCACTAGTGATGCCCAAATACACCAGGAGGGTGAAGACTAGCACACGCCTCCTCCGATACATGTGAAGTCAGCCACCGCTTCTTTTCGAGCTGCTGCTGATGCTGTAGCATTACCGAGTAGCATCACAGCGCTAACGCTCGGAGGAAAGCACAGCGACTCGGTTCTGATACATCAGCTCACAGACGCCCTGTGCTGCAGACATCACCCTTTAGTGATGTGGGGACAGAGCGCCATCTACCCACCCGGAGGGAGCAGGGCCAATTGTGCTCCCTCTGAGCGCCGACAGCTTGATGGTAAAGCTGCATGAGCGGGGGTTCGAACCTGCGACCTTCCGCTCGCAGTGGCAGCGCTTTAGACCTCTGGACCACTCAGCACCCTCCAGGCTGAATTATCTACTGTTTTTCTCTGAACTCCGTGCTCCTCCGCTAATTTTAGTCCCGTCCGGACGCACATCTCTGAGTTTCGTCTCCTCGCCTTTAATAAAATAGATATTTTCTATTCTATTCTTTGGGCACACCACAGTTTCCACGGAGATCCACGTTAAAAACACAACAGCGAGTGGAAATGGAGGAGCTACTGAACGCTGTGATGTCATGTGACATCAAAAAAAGCCTAAAAACTCACTGATCCTCCTGTTTTTATAATTACAGTCTGGATGCAGAAGTAGAAGTGTGAAATATCTTTTACAGACGTCCCCCTAAAAAATTTCACACAGGACCTATTTTAGCTGTAACTGTTGATGTTGTTGTCAAGCTACTTTTGTGGAGGGTGGAGTGGGTGGATGCTGGTGTTTCAGGGAGTCTCCGTGTCTATGTTACCTTCTGGCTCTCTAACTTTAGGTAGGCTGTTTTATTAATTGCCCACCCATGATAAATATATTGATTTATTGGAAATTTACCCTCATCGTTCTTCAGTTTGTCCAGCTGCCCTTTCTCCATCAGAGCCTCGCTCTCCTTCACAAACGTGATCATTCCTCCAAACGGTGGAGCTAAAATCTCCTCTATAAACTCCTGAGAGAGATAAGATAAGATAAACCTTTATTAATCCCACAATGAGGAAATTTACAATGTTACAGCAGAGGAAATGACAGGAAAACAGATCAGGAAAAATATATATATAAACAAATAATAATAATAATATATATAATAATAATAATAATATATATGCACAAACCAAAAAAAACAACAACATACATAAACTTTAAATAGCTATAAAACACAGTGCAGGTAGAGGCAAAACAATAACATGGGCTTAAATAAAGCCTCTTAATAATATATATAAAAAAATCTATATTATAACAAACATAACAAAAGAAAAATCTAAATATATATAAATATATATAAATATATATATATATAAGATTACAGAAAATATTAAAATACTAAAAAATAAATACCAAAAAATACAGTATATATATATATATATATATATATAGAGAGAGAGAGAGAGAGGGAGAGAGAGAGAGAGAGAGAGAGAGAGAGAGAGAGAGAAAGAGAGAAAGAGAGAAAGAGAGAGAGAGAGAGAGAGAGAGAGAGAGAGAGAGAGAGAGAGAGAGAGAGAGAGAGGAGGTTTATCAGGTGAACTCCAGTGAGTCACAGTGTTGAATCACATCTTCAGATGATTCGGATCAGGGAAAATACTGAACTTCTGAAAGGAATTCTGTTCTGATTCATTCAGCAGTGATCTGAGGTTTAAGAATTTAGGGCGGAGTCCCGGCTGTGCTCTAAAACAACACTAACAGTGCAGTGTTTTTACTGTACACTAATATTAATAGTACGGGTTTAGCAGGTTAATACACATAAATATCAATTTACTAACCCGTTTAGTACTTACAGGAACAGCTGATGTGTTTCTGTGCAATCATTTTTATTTAATTTAAATAATACATTTTTTTTATTATTTTCCATTGTATAGTATCAGTCAAATTTTAGACACACCTCCTAAATGTAATGTTAATTACAGTTTAATATTAAAGAGATGAAAATGATTAAGGGACACATACTGAATTCTGTAGTAAAGAGTATAAAAGTGTTATTGCTCCACATTAATCTCCTGATCTAAACCTGATCAACTGAGATTAAGGTGATTTGAGGTGATTTAATTGGGATGAGCTGGAGCTTCACAGCAAAGTGAAGGAAAAGCAGCAGCTATTGTTCAGCACCTCCAGAAACTCCTTCATCTTCAAGACTCTGAGAAAACCATTCCAGGTGACTCTCCCTCATGAAGACACTGAGATTAAAATGCAGATCTGAACTCAAATATAAAGTAGAATCTAAAGAATAAACCTGATTCTGATTTATTATTAATAATAATTCAGCATGTGTTCCTGTAGAGCTTTAATATAGTCTTTAATATTACATTTACCATGTAAAAAAATCATAAAAAGAAAGAGAAAACACACTAAATAATAGGAAAACCTTTCATTGGTATTATATTTGATGAATATAATATTTTATATTTTGTATGTTTGTATATATGTTGCTATTTATTTTTCTAAAATTGTTCCAGAATAAATTAGTATCATATTTTACGGTACAAAACTGTAATTTCTCTCCTAAAAACTGTTTATTTAGTAAAGCGCTTCTACCACCTTAAAATAAGACTACCTTTATAAAGGATTTATAAATGGTTTGTAAATTAGATTATTACTTATTATTGATTAGGCTGTAAATGCCTTAAATACAATTGATAAGCATCAGATAAAACACATCAATTAAAAAAGCAACAGTGGCAACTTTGTCATTTAATTTATGGTAAATAGTTAAACATATTTATAAATATATTAATATGGCAGGTTTAATGCTGATTGGTGGTTTAATGGGTTTTAAAATATTTGCAACCTAATTATTAACCATTAATAAGCCCTTTATAAAGTTAGTCTTACTTTAAAGTGTTACCAGCTTCTGTTTATTTACAGTAAGCTTAGATTTCCAGATTTCCACTAAGGCTGGGTGCAGCAGCATTAGCATTAGCAGCTAACCGCAGCAGCTAGCGTTAGCCGTGGATGGCGCTAGTAAAAACTGTCTGATAGACCTACACTGAGGAACCCTGAGTGTTTGTTCCACGTAGCTTATTTTAACTCAGTAAACACGCAGACTACAGTCTGATATACTCACCTCTGAACAGCGAAAGAGCTAGCACTGTGGTTAGCGGCTAATGCTAATGCTAATGCCCTAAATTAAGCTGCATGGTGCACGATTAACGGTTCATATATTGATCACTAAAATAGTGCATTTAGTAATAAAATTTCTGTTCTGAATCGATTTGAGCTGATTAAATGTTTGTAAATCACTATTATGATTAATTTCCCAGAATTCCTGGTTCTGTTTACCTGTGTTCTGGCCAGGAGAAGCTGCTGAAATCCTTCAACTTCTTTACTGTCATCAGCTGCTCTCTCCTACAATAGAACACAATATATACCACAACATATCATCAGACCACGCCCACTCATACAGAGCCACCAATCACATAGCTTCACATACATGATATACATGTTTAATTCTGCATATTTCTTTCACTTCCGTTTCCGCTAAACTGAACAGGTTTTGAGTTTGTAATTAAAAGATAGATATGAGAGGATAAAACAGACTTTTAATTTTATTTTTTTTATATTTTTAACATCTTGATCTATTCATGTACTTAAAAATTGGCAAACATTAATTGAACCCATTCATTTAGCAGTTAGAAAATCATACTAAAACATGAGATTAACAGGTGGTTGCGTAAGTGGGTCTTGTAAGATTGTTAGATTGTTAAAACAGTTTATAGGTCTAAACGTCAAACATGGTGGAGGTAGTATCAGTTCTTACATTTATCTGAAATTGTTCCAGATTTTTGTTTTTGAAGCGGCACTTTAGGGACAGCAGGACAAATACCACATAAAATTAGAAACAAATAAAAAATATTTAACTTTCTTAAAATGTGACCTCATAGTGTCAATCTAACGGTAAAATATGTGTACATTTTTTGCATTGTACATTTAAATTGGCATACATTTTTAAAAAGTAATATTTTTTAAAAGTGTATTATAGTTATTCATTACTCATTTTGTCTAGTATTTTTCCTACGGTCCATAAAAATGCCACAATGAGTGTGGCAGGATTATGCCTCAATCTCAGTCAAATATAAAATATAAAAATTTCAGTACAAATTTTGGGGCTGTGAAATATTTTTAAACCATAAAAAAGCACTGAACAGTAAAACAATTTAAAACATCCTGTGGTAAATAAAAAAGTTATTATTTCTTTTTTGTTTTTATTTATTTACTTGGACTGGTTTATAACTATGTGCAATAGTTAATGTGCAATGTGCAGATTCCTCTAAAAACTAAATCGTTTCAAAAACTCTATACTCTATACCTAAAATACTTAATATTTAGGTATTCAAAAGAGATATTTCTCAAAAACTCAGCTTAGACACACGTTTAATATCAATTTACAATATATTATTATTAAAGGCAATTAGAGTAATATATTACAGTATTAAAATCAGCCACAATGCCTTTTTTCTCCATTTTACAAATAAATTACATTTAGTGTGTATTAAAATTATCCTTGAAGCTACAGTATTAATATATTTAAACATGGCTCCTCAAGTTTTTTTGCACCTCATATCCAGAGTTTTAGGGAGTTTAATCACTTTTATCACACCAGAATAAATAATTTTGTACTCAGGACTGATTCTGGGCTCGTTAGGGGGATGAGAGGAACTTTTCTCTGAGCTGTAGATCAATTACGTAACTCCATTCGTCTCTTTTTTTAAGTGAATAATTGTCGTTTGCTACTGTTTTTCTATTTTACTTGGTTAAAAAACACTCATACGGTGAGGAACAGCAACAGGAGCTCCTCAGATAAAGTGCTGTTCTTACGTTTCTCCAGGCAGGACAGAATGTGTTATCTTGTTATGCTAACTGACTAATCTTAAAGATCTCCAGGGTGAGATTTGTCCACAACGATTGTTTGGGTTGTACAGATCCTCAGGTTGTGGATAGAGAGCACGCAATTATTATATATATATTTTTTTTATTAATTAAGTTTTTATACTTGTGTATACTTGTGTTCGCCTACTTTTTTTGTGCACCTCGTATCCAGAGTTTTAGGGAGTTTTATCACTTTTATTGCACCAGAATAAATTATACTGTACCCAGGACTGTTTCTGGGCTTGTCTGGGGGACGAGAAGAACTTTTCTTCAAGTTATATATATATATATATATCACATTACATTACATTACATTACATTACATTTGGCAGACGCTTTTGTCCAAAGCGACTTACAATAGTCAAGTACAATGTAAAATAAGTTTAAAGGTAAAACATCTTTGGATAGGGATAAAAGGAGGACAAAGGGGAATAATAGGATAGAGGAGTGAAGGAGGGGAAGAAGGAAATGAGGTTAGAAGTAGTTAGTGTGTTAGAGGTGTTAGGAGAGTAAGTGCTCTTTGAAGAGCTCTGTCTTCAGGAGTTTATTAAAGATAGTGAGAGATTCTCCTGATCTGGTAGTAGAAGGTAGTTAGTTAGAGGTGTTAGGAGAGTAAGTGCTCTTTGAAGAGCTCTGTCTTCAGGAGTTTATTAAAGATAGTGAGAGATTCTCCTGATCTGGTAGTGGAAGGTAGTTAGTTAGAGGTGTTAGGAGAGTAAGAGCTCTTTGAAGAGCTCTGTCTTCAGGAGTTTATTAAAGATAGTGAGAGATTCTCCTGATCTGGTAGTAGAAGGTAGTTAGTTAGAGGTGTTAGGAGAGTAAGTGCTCTTTGAAGAGCTCTGTCTTCAGGAGTTTATTAAAGATAGTGAGAGATTCTCCTGATCTGGTAGTAGAAGGTAGTTAGTTAGAGGTGTTAGGAGAGTAAGTGCTCTTTGAAGAGCTCTGTCTTCAGGAGTTTATTAAAGATAGCGAGAGATTCTCCTGATCTGGTAGTAGAAGGTAGTTTGTTCCACCATTGGGAACTCTGTATGAGAACAGTCTGGATTGCTTTGTGTGAATGTTTGTTTGGTAAAGCGAGGCGACGTTCATTGGAGGAGCGCAGCGGCCGGGAGGTAGCGTAAGCCTTCAGGAGCGAGTGCAGGTAGGAAGGAGCTGTTCTGTATCACCTTGTAGGCGATTGTAAGAGCTTTGAATTTGATGCGAGCATCAACTGGTAGCCAATGGAGCTCAATGAGCAGCGGGGTGACATGTGCCCGTTTTGGCTGGTTGAAGACCAGACGTGCTGCTGCGTTCTGGATCATCTGGAGTGGTTTTACTACACAGGCCGGGAGGCCAGTTAGCAGGGCATTGCAGTAGTCGAGGCGTGAGATGACGACCGCTTGCACCAGGAGTTGGGTGGCCTGTTGCGTCAAGAACGGTCTAATTTTTCGGATGTTATAGAGCGCAAAGCGGCAGGACCGAGCAACTGAGGCCACATGGTGCGTGAAGGAGAGTTGGTCATCAACCAGAACACCCAGGTTCCTAGCAACCTTTGTCGGTGAGAGAGAGAGAGAGTCGATGCTTATAGAGAAGTTGTGTTGAAAAGATGGTTTTGCTGGTATAACCAGAAGTTCATTCTTTGAGAGATTTAATTGAAGGTGATGCTCCTTCATCCATGAGGATATGTCAGAGAGACACTGCGATATCCGTGCAGAGATTGAGTGATCTTCAGGTGAGAACGACAGGTATAGCTGGGTGTCATCAGCAAAGCAATGGTAGGAAAATCCGTGTGAGCGGATAACCTGACCAAGAGAGGTGGTGTATATGGAGAAGAGAAGGGGTCCCAGTACCGAACCTTGGGGAACCCCAGTGGATAAGGAGCGGGCTGAGGACAGCTGTCCTTGCCACGACACCTTGAACGAGCGCCCAGTGAGGTACGATCTGAACCATGACAGCACATTGTCTGCGATCCCCATGTTCGAAAGTATAGTTAGCAGGAAGTCATGGTTGACAGTGTCGAAGGCGGCCGAGAGGTCCAGCAGAATGAGCACTGAGGACTCACCTGCAGCTCTAGCAGTTTTCAACGCTTCAGTCACAGACAACAGAGCCGTCTCGGTAGAGTGTCCTTTTTTGAAACCAGATTGGTTCTGGTCCAGAAGTTCATTCTGGGAGAGGAAGCCAGAGACCTGATTTAAAACAGCTCTTTCTAGTGTTTTAGAGAGAAAGGGTAGCAGTGAGACCGGTCTGTAGTTGTCAGGGCGGGGTTGAGAGAAGGCAGAGAGTGTCAGTGGCATCATTTACATTGAGTGATGAAAATGAGCCTGGTGGAGGCATATTGTCAGTCACCAGCGAGGAGAACTGGTCTGCTGAGAGATCTCGAAGACTTCGGCGGAACGAGACCGTAGTAGGAGTAGCTGTGGGTTTATTTGAAATATGAACATTGAGTTTCATAAAGTAGTGGTCTGAGACGTGCAAAGGAGTGACAGTTAGAGAGTCGGTGTCACAGTTACGAGTGAAGATCAGGTCTAGATGTTTGCCAGCTTTATGTGTTGGAGGGCTGGGGACCTGCTCCAGTTCGAAAGACTGCATGAGGGATAGGAAGTCTGTGAAGCTGGTACTGTCATGGTGGATGTTCATATCCCCTAGGATGAGCATGGGACAATCTTGCTCAGGGATAGAAGACAGTAGCATGTCAAGTTCATGTGTGAACTCGCCCATTTGTCCAGGAGGACGGTAGATAACAATAATGGCAAGTTTTGCTGGAGTATTAACCAGTGTGGCATGATACTCAAATGTATTGAATGTGTTTGCCGGTAATAGTGGAGTATGTTTTAAGCCATTAGCGATTAATAGGCCCGTTCCACCTCCTCGTCCAGAGAGACGAGAAGTGTGGGAGAAGGAATAATAATTGGAAAGAGCCGCCGGAGTAGCAGTATTTTCAGGTTTGATCCAAGTTTCAGTCAGTGCCAGCAGTTGTAATTACTGATGATTCGCATAAGAGGCGATAAAGTCTGCTTTATTAACAGCCGACTGGCAGTTCCATAGCCCAACAGAGGTAGTAGTGGGCGTGGTTTGTTTTAGTGGACGCAGGTTAGTATGGTCCTGGCGCCTGTTTGTGTTTTTACGCCTTCTGTGCGTGCCGGAAATAACTGAGATGTGTTGGGAGCACATTTTAGGAGGCAGTGGGACGGGCTGCCTTGTCGGTGGCCTTGCTCGGTGGACTCGCGCAGGTAGACTCGCAGGTCTTTACCCGCGTTGGTCTTCACACGAGAGGGTCTCAACAGCTGACGCCTTCGGCTGACGCCTCGGCGAGTGTGAGTGATGTAATAGGATTCTAGATTGCGCACAGCTGCGGGCGATATAGGAAATCAGCGCCACCAGACTGTCTTTTAAAGCCGTGAGTAACGCCCCCGAGGTCCGCAAACAGAGAAAGTGTGAAAGAGGGGGTTTGCCACGCCCCGCTCAAGTGAGAATCGCCCAACCTTGTCCGAAAAAAGCGCGCTGAAAAGCGCGTTTGCTGTTGCTGCTACAGCGTATCTGAAGTGAAAGTAAAGTAAAAAAGTAAAAGAGCAGTCTGGTGTAGCTTGAAGTTCCTGCTAGCCCTGCTAGTGTGCCCTTGTCTTATAGAAACATATATATATATATATATATATATATATATATATATATATATATATATATATATATATATATATATAGTTCTATATAGTTATAGTTACTATATATAGTTATATATAATTCTGAGAAAATAATTGCTGTTTGCTGTTGTTTTTCCTATTTTACTCGGTTAAAAAAACTATTATACTAATATTGTGCGGAACAGCAGCAGGAGCTCCTCAGATAAAGTGCTGTTCTTATGTTTCTCCAGGCAGAACAGAAAGCTTGTTATGCTAACTGGCTAGCATTAGCATTATACTTGTGTTCGCCTACATATTTTTCCACTGTTTAAAACATATAAACATATAAAGTGCTTTCTTTAGAGGGAACCGTTCACACAGTGATCAATAACTCCTAATTAATAATTCAGATCATTAATAAAGTGAGATAGAGTTTGAGTTTCTCACCATCAGCACCCCCAGCATCATATCGTAGTTGTTGATGAGGAAGATCAGCTGATCTTTTCTGGAGGGAAACTCAGCCGCCATCTTCAGCACGAAGTTCTCCACCTCGATCTGAGACAGGAAATGATGTAATAATATTTAATATCAGGACATGATTTCATCAGTTATTAAAACCCTGCTCTGATTGGTTAATGCCGGTACCTGGAGCTGACCCAGCAGGGCGTTGGTTCTCTCGTTGGGGAAGGTCTGGTTTATACTCACTATAGCGGAGGAGAATTCAGCGTAGCGCCGGGTGATCTGCAGAAATAAAAACATGTATTAAATAAATCTCATATCACCTTTATTTAGTGATCTATAAGCGAACCGTTAACCGTGCAGCTTGATTTAGGGCGTGTCTGAGTGTCTTTGCTATCGTAACGACGGGAAAAGTACACCTTGTGCAGTAGGGCTGCAGCGATTAGTCGATATAATCGACAATGTCCATTATTCAAATTTGTCGACTAGAAATTTCATTGTGAATTAATCGTTAATTTGTAACAGTACCGCATTACACTAAAGCTCACACAGTCTCCAAAATCAGATCAAACCTGACTGATTACATATTTAATCACTTAATATTGTAATTTCCACGTTTAAACAGCGTTCAGATATTTAAATGCCATTTAAATCTCAAATTCAGCTGTTTTTCTATCGTTTCTATTGCTAATCGAAAAAATAATCATGCACTTTATTGGAAACTTGAGCTCACTGGACATTAGATGAGTGCAATATTGTATCATACATAATAATATTATTAAAAATTAAGTTTTTTTTATAATTGAAAACAAGAATATTCTCTATATTTACTCTTAAATATTTCTTTATAGTTTTTATGCACGCACAAACATGCTGTGCTTTAGTGATTTAGTGGTTGATTTCTGTTGCTACATTAGTTTATTTTGTCATAAATGGTGCTCTTATTATATTACATTATATTCAATAATAAATAATCAGCAGAAGTAATCGTTGAATAATCGACTAATCGAATAAATAATCGTCAGATTAGTTGACTACCAAAATAATCATCATTAGTTGCAGCTCTAAATGTACAAAGGAAAAGTCCTGTACTAATTCTCTTAATTAATCATGGGTGTGGTTAATTTTGGGCGTAACGTGAAATAAACCAATCAGAGTGTCTCTTGCTCATCATTCTCTTTAAGAGTAGATCAGCTGAGCTCTGTCTTTGGTGGATTGCTATTGTAACGGTGCAGCTACCTGGACGTGTAAAGTACTGTAAAGTAAACATACTGATTTAAACAGAAAGAATTCTAAAGCTTTAAACTAAAAAATCATGTTTGTTTTAAGCTTATAGAGTTTATACTGGATTTTGTAAACATTTTTTAGTTTGTTCATAAAAAAAAAAGATGCCTTTTTAGAGGACACTAGCCGTGTGCCGTATCGTATCGTACGCAATAATATCGCCAGCATTTTTAACTATGATATTATAACCTGAAATATGATGCCATATCACCCACCCCTAATTATCCCATCAAGGTTCTACTTTTATACTGTTTTTATCAAAAGAAAAATTCACACTGTTCTCATTTCCCATTATATATCTACTAGAGACAGATTATATCTGTCCAGTATCATTTATTTTACTTTAATCCTGGATAAATATGGAGATATTTAGAGTGTATTATTATTATCATCATAATATTCTGGATCATTGACTTCTTTTACAAATCTGATAAAATTCTTGTATCGTTTAATATCTTAGTTAGCCGTATCATATTGCGTGCAATAATAAAATTCAAATTTTTTTTTTTAATTCAGTGTTTTGTCATTTCGCCCAAAGTATCGTTATCGTTAAAAAAACATGAAATATCGTGATATTATTTTAGAGCCATATTGCCCACCCCTAGAGGACATTAATTTATTATTTACTTTGTGATAAAATGCCATGTTTTGATATTGAAGTTCCAATAATAATGTATAAAAATGTATAATAAAAATTTAATTGCCAAAATATCGAATCGGGAGTCAATATCGGCACTAGAGCCGGACGATATCGAGGATAATATGAACCTAAAATAATATCACAATATTTCAGAGTACTTTTGCGAAAATGATACACTTGGCGATGAAACACAAGACTGACATCTTTATTAATATTAAAGTAAATATTATTATTTTAAATAGCATTATTTTTATTATTATTAAACACAATTTATACATTTAGCAGAAAATCTATAAATGTTTGTTTCATAAACAGTAACAGTAAGACTCTTATTTTGCATAAAAGAATAATAGCATCTCAGATTGGTCCAGCAGACTAAGCGCTGCCACTATGATCAGGAGATCACTGGTTCGAATCCCGTTCATGTAGCTTAACTAGGCATCAGCTGCTGGAGCCCTGAGAGAGCACAGTTGGTCTTGCTCTCTCTGGATGAGTAGAGTAGATGACGCTCTTTAATAATAACAATAATACTAACAGCATGACAAAATGAAAAATAATAAAAGAAAATCTATCAAAAATATAAAATATAGCATATTTACCGCATATAAACTGTAAGGAAACTATTAAACAGTAAATACAGTAAATAGCAAAACATAATAGATTGGGCTCAATCTAATATTACAATAACACAGTATTGATTTTTTTTTTTATTGTGTCTGATTTTTTTACGATATTAATGTGTACGATGCGATACAGCTTATGTCTAATCGATAGGCACTAGACATCCCTAGTGTGTGTATGTGTAGTGTGTGTGTGTGTATGTATTCATACGTAGTGAGGTCTGGTATCCAGTACTCCCAGTTTCTGAGGGTCGGTGTTTCTGATGCTCTGAATGTTCATCTCCAGAATCAGCTCAAACCTTGGCCACAACATCTCCAACACCGCCTCCCAGTACCTACACACACACACACACACACACACACCAGGAGTAAAGCAGCATAAAGTTATCCAAAAGCAGTGTGTAAGACTGGTGGAGGAGAACATGATGCCAAGATGCATGAAAAAACTGCAGTTTATAGAATCATTTTACTCAAATATAAACCTATAAATAGCAAAATCAGAGAAACTGATCTCTTCATTTTTACAGAGCTGTAAATATAATATAAATATAATATAAATATAATATAAAGAGTGTGTTACTTGTCGAGGGCGGGGATGTTCCTCTTGGCTGTAATGGCTTTGAAGCGGAGGATGATGTGAATACAGAGGAACACAGCGATGCTGTCGTAACAGTCCGACACGTACGCAGACATGTTCTTCTACACAGAGATCAATAAAACACACATTACATTACATATCATCATTAACTATATTCACTACATATACATATATATATATATATATATATATATATATATATATATATATATATATATATATATATATATATATGTATATTGTGCACAGAACAGAAAACACTTTCAACATCAAACATCATCTACATGATTAAACACTGGATCTATATTATCCTGTATTAACAGCGCCACCTACTGGTGTTTTAGTAGCAACAGAAGAGTTATTTTCTTCCAGTAACTGGCCACTTTATTGGAAACTTGAGCTCACTGGACATTAGATGTGTGCAATATCGTATCATACATAATTATATTATTAAAATTCTGATTTTATATTATTAAAAACAAGAATATTCTCTATATTTACTCTTAAATATTTGTTTATAGTTTTTATACACGCACAAACATGCTGTGCTTTAGTGATTTAGTGGTTGATTTCTGCTGCTACATTATTTTATTTTGTCATAAATGGTGCTCTTATTATATTACATTATATTACATAATAAATAAATAAATAATCAGCTCTGCCTGCGATCTCCAGCCTCCGGACTACACTACCCAGAATGCACCACACATCGACATCACTCCCACACCTTTCTCCAGAGCACTAATTAGTCTTATGCTGTTCATTCACTACACGACTTTGAAAGAAACTAGATTCTTTCTGAGATTATTTCCCATCATGCTTCTGGAGTTTACATAAAATACAATGCTAGAATCTGGAGAGTCCTGACATTTAAAACGAGGCATTAATAACTTAAAAAGTGCACAAGAAGCTTATTAAAAAACACTGTTTACATCCTATAAACACTACTAGCTTCAGCTCCGAGCGCCGCCGTCACTGTACTGATAATGACATAGACATATATAGACATAGACTCCACATAGCATAGCAGCCGGCGCCAAGCAAGGAGGTGTGGAGCTACTTTGAGCTGGATAACGGTGTAAAAAGTGGTTTATCAGGGTAAATTACGTACCAGGAACATGCTGAGGGTCTTCCCCATCACACTGTTGAACAGATCCAGCGCTGAATTTCCCGCCACCATGAAGAAATCAGACAGGAAGAGGAACTCCCTGCAGCCGTTATCCAGCAGAGCGTAGTGCTGACTGCGGAACAGGGTCTCATACGGGAACTGCACACACACACACACACACACGAAATCACTCATTAATCAATTAATTCATCAATTAATCCATTAGTTAATTAACTTATTTAAATAATTACTTCATTATTTCCAGCCAAAACTTACTGAAGGTGGTTCCTGACATACTGAACAATACTTACAAGGCCTCAATCCGACCCAGATATCAAATATACTCCTTTTATTTATCTGACTGTTTAAACACTGTTTTAAAGAACAGCAGCAAATTAATAATAAATAAAAATAAAATAATTGCAATTAATCACAGAATACTGTTTAAATGTTTTAATCGACTGAAACCAGTAAATATATTATGTTACTATAATATTATATTATATTATATTTATTTATTAAAGGTCACAGAAAATCACAATCTGATCACATGATCACATGATCACATGACTACCACACATACCTTGTTTATGAACAACACACACACACCTATATTTGGTAAATCCCAGGTATTGATCACGAGTAAACAAATCACACAGTGACTCACACTGACACCATGTGACCAAACAGGAAAGTACAGGTAAATACACGTGGTCATGACTGGTGTGTGTGTGTGTGTGTGTGTGTGTGTGTGTGTGTGTGTGTGTGTGTCAGTGTTTTGGGTTTTCATTGGGTTTTTCTGGGTTTTTCATTGGCTGTAAACTATATTCAATCAACAATCAAATAAATGAAATCTTAAAATAGATCATTCAAAGCTTCACATTTTAAACTGAATCACTGAAATAAAGCAACTTTTCAATTATATTCTACTATATATATATATACACATATATTATACTATGTGTTGACCTGTTGATGTATTTCTTTTATTTTATTTATTCTTCCCTTTTGTTATTCTTATTTAGTTTATTATTTGTTTTATTTATTACTCCTTATTTCATATATATTTGTTCCATAATTTTATTTATATATTTTGTTATTTTTAAATAGTTTTATTTTGTATTAGTTATTTTTATTACTATTACTATTATTTTTATTATTACTTTGTGAAAGTTTTAGCTTAAATTTAACTTTTTTTTACAGTAATCTTATCTTTTTTCTTTTAATTTATCAATTAAACCAAGTTTTTATTATTATTATTATTATTATTATTATTATTATTATTATTTTATTTATTTATTTATTTATTTATCACACACTGCTTCATTCAGTCGGGCCCGGCTGTTATCCGATCTTCTCTTAGTACCAGTTTTACTTAATCTCATTTATTCTTAACTTTTATATATATATATATATATATTTTTTTTTCTAGTTTTAGAGTTTTGTATTATTGCTATAATTATAATTATTGCTACAAAAATAATTTAATATAATTATTGCATTATTTTTTATTACTTTCTTTTATTGCTATTGCTATTTTTTGGTTGTTATTATTATTATTTTATTTTATTTTAATTTCTTATCAATTAAACCAAGTTTTAAGTATTATTATTATTATATTTAAATTTTTTGATCACACACTGCTTGGTTCAGTAGGCACGGGTTGTTATCCGTTACTCACCCGGCTGTCCCCCCGCTGGGCGGCGTGGGGGATGAGGATGGGACCCTCCAGCTCGGCGGGGCTCAGTACCGCCCCCCGCTGTCCCAGAGTGAAGATAGTGTTCCTGCTCTTCAGAGACGGTTTAGAGAAGAACCCTGCTCTGCAGTTAAAGATCACAACCAGAACCAGACCACACTGCAGACCATAATATCCTATATATACCACAATCATCAATTATACATATATATTATAATCTACATCTATATTCACTCAGCGCAGGGTAGACAGTGTTCCTGCTCTTCAGAGACGGTTTAGAGAAGAACCCTGCTCTGCAGTTAAAGATCACAACCAGTACCAGACCACACTGCAGCATCATCAATTAAACATATATATAATAATCTACATCTATATTCACTCAGCGCAGGGTAGACAGTGTTCCTGCTCTTCAGAGACGGTTTAGAGAAGAACCCTGCTCTGCAGTTAAAGATCACAACCAGAACCAGACCACACTGCAGACCATAATACCCTTTATATACCACAATCATCAATTAAACATATATATAATAATCTACATCTATATTCACTCAGTGCAGGGTAGACAGTGTTCCTGCTCTTCAGAGAGGGTTTAGAGAAGAACCCTGCTCTGCAGTTAAAGAACCAGTACTCTCAACAGACCATAATACCCTTTATATACCACAATCATCAATTATACATATATATATATATCTATATTCACTCAGCGCAGGGAAGGATATCTTTCTTGGCCGTGTCCTCCACCCCCATCAGATCATCCTTATCTGCTACGTCTTCATACTGAAAAAAAAAGAGCAATCAATGCAGTGTTACCATATACAGCTCTTACAAAATAAGAGCACTTCAGTTTCTGAATCAGTTTCTCTGATTTTGCTATTTATAGGTTTATATTTGAGTAAAATGAACATTGTTGTTTTATTCTATAAACTACAGACAACATTTCTCCCAAATTCCTAATAAAAGTTCAGAAATCAATATTTGGTGGAATAACCCTGGTTGGTTTTTAATCACAGTTTTTTATTTCATGCATCTTGGCATCATGTTCTCCTCCTCCACCAGTCTTACACACTGCTTTTGGATAACTTTATGCTGCTTTACTCCTGGTGCAAAAATTCAAGCAGTTCAGTTTGGTGGTTTGATGGTTTGTGATCATCCATCTTCCTCTTGATTATATTCCAGAGGTTTTCAATTTGGTAAAATTAAAGAAACTCAACATTTTTAAGTGAAATCTTATTTTTTTCCAAAGCTGTACAGTAGCTTGCAAAAGTATACACACCCCTTGAACTTTTTCAAGGGGTGTGAACATTTCTTCACCATACATCCACAAGCTTAAATGTATTTTATTGAGATTTTAAGTGATATACAAACAAAGCAGCACATACATGCGAAGTGAAACAAAAATGATACATGGTTTTTACAATTTCTATCAAATAAAAATCTGAAAAGTGTGACGTGCAAAAATATTCAACCCCCTTTACTCTGAAACCTCACAATCTCAGTCTCTAGATGATCAAAGCTGTAATTGCAGTGAAAGGTGACACAACTAAGTACTGATATAGGGGGTTGAATACTTTTGCACATCACTGTATTCAGATATGGGTAAATAAATGATGCCCAAAACGTTCCTCACCTGAACTTTGAGGAGTCTGCTGCTGTAGGATTTGAAGTAGCTGAAGTAGATCTTACTCATGGTGTCCACATACTCGTCTCTGATCTCCTTGGCTACTGTCCTTTCATTCGCCAGCAGGAACTGGTAGAAGAACCTGCAGGTAACAGAGCAACAGATACAGCCTGATTGTTATTGGATCACTGTGAAACATTCTCGTTTTCAATGGAAAGAAACGTTCCTAAACGAGTTAGGAAATATCGTAATTAAACAGGACATGGATGAAACTGGCACCAATCAGTCCACAAGAATGTGCATGGTGTTGCAAAACCTTGTGGAAGATTTTATTTTTACAAGGTCCTTTTCAATCTATATACATGTCCTATTTTACCACCTTCAAAGTATCTCCAGACCATCATGCTTCATGCATCCACCTCCACCATGCTTCACAGATTGCATCAAGCATTGATCATACATCTTTTTTTGTTCCTGTGCTTCATAAATGTTCTTTTGTTTGATCTAAAGACCCGAAACTTGGGTTAATCTGTCCACAAAAGCAATCTACCAGTTTTCCAATAAAGTCTTTTTCTTTAAGCCAGTGTGATATATGGCTTTTTCTTGGTAATTCTGCCATGAAATTGGTGTTTTATAGGATCCATTTACTCAATTATCAAACTGTGAGACATCTTTCTCTCAAACTGTAAGCTCATATTTATATCATATGTATGTATTTTATTATCTATTTTATATTTTATTCTCACTTAATTTATTTTATCTTACAAAATAATTGCACTTTGGGTGGAACTAGACTGTGAGAATACAATTCCGTTCCACCTCATATACCAAATGTAATGCTAATGACAATAAAGTCTCCTTGAATCCCCGAATCCTAAGATATTTATCTTTTTGCACAGTTGTGCATCGGGGTCTACCACTCCTATTTCTTTCTTTGTTAAAGCCAGTTTGTGCTGCTCTCTGGAGGGAGATATTTTCAGTTACTTTGCACATATATCATATTACGTAACCTTTCATTTTGATAAAACAACAATATATTGATATAAAATAGTTACTTTTGATCCTGTACCTGTATTTCAGCAGTGTGTTCTGGGGGATTTGGTAGTTGGTCATGGGCTTTCTGAAGGAGTAGATCTTCTGCAGGATGAACTCACGGATCTTACTGACAGCCTGCAAATCAAACACATATATTAAAAGTAAATTAAAATAACTGAGTGTGTTCTGAGTGTGTTTTCATGCCAATTACATTAAATACATATTATTGTATATGTTTATATTGACAATTTAAATCTAAATATAAAATCCCTTTAAATATTTAATGTCCGTAAGCTACAGGAGGATCATCACCACCATAACCCCTCCAGTGATGTTCATATATTCATATATATGATATATTAACATGATTAACGCTAATGTTAACCTTGATCTTGAGGCGGTCGACGATGTCCTGGATGTCAGAGCAGGCCAGCGTCTCTCTGAAGCTCAGCTCTTTAGCGAAGTTGATTTTATTGTTGAGCTCATGAAGCTGCTCCAGAAACTCCTGCTCCGTCACCGGACTGTCCAGAATCACCCTGAAATCACCAACATCACATAAACATCACAGCGAGAGACACATCAGCAAAACGCCCGTCCTCAAAGGACCAGATGTAACTTATACATGTGATAAAATGTAATATAAAATTCATGTAACTACTCCTTAATGTTAATTAATGTTAAAAAACTCTGATTACATTACAGTTCATGCAAGAAATACGTTTGCTTGTTGCTCTGTTACAACGTAAATCCTTTTAATTTTTTAACTTAGTGTTATAAAATTCACAAACTCCATCAATCAATGATCAAACTTTTGAAACAAATTATAACATTAACTTTGATCAAAACGTTTGATATACTGAAAAGAGGCTCAATTAGTATAAAATCAAACATTGTAAGCGGTTAAAAACATGTGTGACAGATGTAGCATTTCACAAAAAAATGTACTGCAGCAGCCTTGGATCAAACTAATGAGAAAGAGAGAGAAAGAGAGAAAGAGAGAGAGAGAGAGAGAGAGAGAGAGAGAGAGAATACCCTCTAATAATTAACATTCAAAAAAGAGCCATAAACTTCTGGAAGCACATTAAATCTAGTGACCCCCACTCACTCCACTATAAAGCACTGACCTGCCAAGAGCTGAACATCCAGAGGAGTCCCCTAACCCAGCTGATCCTGAATCTCACTGACCTAACACACACCACCCAGCCCCACTACACACTCGCCCAAAACATTAAACCCAACCAAATTATTACCCAACAAAAACAGAAATACATCACACACTGGACTGAGACAGTAAAACAGCAGCACAGACTGCAGTGCTATTCGGCTCTGAACCGAGAATACACTCTGGCAGATTACCTGACAGAAATTAAAGATAGAAAAC
This sequence comes from Astyanax mexicanus, assembly GCF_023375975.1. Taxonomy (NCBI): domain Eukaryota; kingdom Metazoa; phylum Chordata; class Actinopteri; order Characiformes; family Acestrorhamphidae; genus Astyanax; species Astyanax mexicanus. The sequence continues at coordinate 1,774,865 of NW_026040044.1, forward strand.
TGAGAAAGATGTTGAGCATGTACAGACTCAGTGAGCACAGCCTGGCCGTGGAGACCGGCCGGCGCAGGCAGAACTGGACACCCAGAGAGGCCAGACTGTGCTCTCACTGTGAGCTGGCAGTGGTGGAGACAGAGCTGCACTTCCTCACAGAGTGTCCAAAATACCACTCCATCAGGAGTTTATATTATAGGAAATTTAGCAGCGTCGCCCCCGAGTTCCTACACTGCACTAATACACACAAACTGCCCTACATACTGGGAGAGAGCAGAGAGCTGATCACACTCGCTGCCCAATACATTACAGCCTGTCACAACCTGAGAGACAACCAGTGAGACCGTCCACCAATCACTAATATCTATACTTATATCTGTAATACGTTCTGTACTATTACTTTCACTTCTATTAATCTAACTTTAACATGCTTTATTACTACTTTTACTTCTTTTCTTTATTAATAACTCAACCTTTTTAATATTACTGTTTTTTTTGTTTTTTTTCTCTCTAATCTGTAGATTTACTTTTTGTTATTATTGTTAGTATTTATTTATTATTATTTTTATTATTTTATAACATCTGCTTACTTGTATTATTAATTGCTTTGGCAAAAGTGTATGTAATTACATTCATGCTAATAAAGCACCTCTGAACTGAACTGAATACAATTTCATTCCATGCACCAAATGTAATGCTAATAACAATAAAGTCTCCTTCAATCCTTTAATTCTAAGATATTTATCTTCCTGCGCAGTTGTGCATCAGGGGCTACCACTTCTATTTCTATCCTCATTAGAGTCAGAGAGAGAGAGAGAAATAGAGAGAGTTTATAAAGAATACACGTCCAGTTACACCTCTACTGGGACCTTTCCAGCTCAAGTTTGACACGTGTGGCATAAACCATCAGACAGGTAAATAATACAGGATATAAGTGCAGTAAAAGCTGAGTAACGTACGAGATCATGGTGCTGGGGACCACCAGCTCGTCCACCAGCTGACTGAGCTGACTGCGCACCGCCTGCCTGTTCTTCAGCCTGATGTTCATACTGACCGACTGCTGCTGCAGAGTCTGAATCTCACTGCTGATAGACGACAGATCACTCTGAAACCCACTCAGCATCTCCTCCATCCTCTACAGAGAGAGAGAGACAGAGAGAGAGACAGGGAGAGAGAGACAGGGAGAGAGAAAGAGAGAGAGAGAGACAGAGAGAGAGAGAGAGAGAGAGAGAGTGAGACACAGAGAGAGAGAGACAGACAGAGAGAGAGAGACACAGAAAGAGAGAGAGACAGAGAGAGAGAGACAGAGAGAGAGAGAGTGAGACACAGAGAGAGAGAGACAGACAGAGAGAGAGAGACTTTTTTGACTTTTAAAAACGCTTTATTAAAAACGTCAGTTATGCATGATCACAAACACACCTTTACGCAAAAATTAAAGGAGACAATCGTTTGGATTACCATGAAAACAATAATTCACCTCCCTCCACCAGTACACAGCCCCCCGCAATACACCACCTCATCTCAAACTCCAATTCATTTCGTGTGCTCTGATAGAACAAGAACTCAGCTCGAACCCGAGACTCCACCAGAGCTCTAAACAGTGCTGAAACATCACAAATCCTGCCTTCTGACCTCATTCTCAACGTCTTCCAAATGGCTAATTTAGCCTGTCCCAGCAAAAAATTAACAAAAACACATTTAAGACTGTTAGCTTTAGTGTATTTACACCCAAAAATAAACAGAACTTTTGTAAATGTCAACCCCACCCTTTGGAGTACCTGATTTAAAAGTTCAAAAAGTGGTGCCAGTCTGGTACATTCTATAAATGCATGGAACACAGTATCAGGAGCCTGACAGAATAAACACTGAGGAGACACAGCTGGAGTGAGTTTAGAAACGTGTGTATTAGTAGGTAAAACACAATGCAGCACCCTCCACTGAAGATCTCCAGAGCGTTTAGGCAGAGGAGCCTTATACAAAAGCCTCCATGACGGTTTCAACTCATCAGGGACTGAAAGACAAGTTCTCCATTTAGAGTCCACCCTCCCCTGCAACACAGCGAAAAAATCAGATTTCACGCAACTCCGGTACAGTGCCCTCTTCCCAGCGCTAGAGAGAGATATGTTCAGTAACCCTTCAGAAGAGAGAAGACAGCCCACCCTACTCTCCTCCCCCTTAAAAACATTTGGCGTAATATCCAGCTCCGGAAAACTCAAAGAGTCAGGCTCCCCAGCAAAACAACTGGATAAAAAAGTCTGATAGGACTGAGAAAATGAGCCTCGCACTGCATTTAAAAAGAAATTAACCAAGCGCTCAGATTTCAGGCCGACAGCAGCTTTAATTTCAGCAGCTGATCGCCATTTCCCCACAGCCAGATCCACAGTATCCCTGACCCTGACTACTTTCGCTCTGATAAAAGCAGCAGCGGTTGAACTTAAACAGTTTACATTGCAATTAAAAAGGGGATTAGAAAATAAGGGTTCATCCAACCCAAAATGAGCCCCATCTTTCCTTCCCACGGTAAATGAACCCCAAACATCAAGCATAGAACCATAAAAACCCGGCACGGCAATTTTCTTTACATCATCATGAGACATAAGAAACAGTTCTTTATCAAGGCCCAGCCCCCCCATTGTCCTGAGCGTTGCTAGTCCAAACTGAATCCATGGAGTACTTCCATCATGATACAGCAGTCTTTGGGCTGATTGTAATCTCATGGCCTTTACCTTATCAGTAATTTGTATCAGTCCCTGACCTCCCTCATCCAGAGGGAGATATAGCACTCCAGGAGGAAGCCAATGGAACCCATGCCAGAAAAAGTCAATGCAAGCTTTCTGGATACCTCGTACCATAGAAATAGGAGGATCCAGAACTGTCAAACGGTGCCATAGCATAGAAGCTATTAAGTTGTTAATTACAAGCACTCGTCCCCGATATGACAGGTCAGGAAGAATCCACTTCCATCGTTGTAGCCTGCCTATAGCTCGGTCGTCCATTCCCTCCCAGTTTTTTTTCATGAAGGTTTTAGTTCCAAAGTAAATGCCCAGTATTTTCAGTCCATCTGATCTCCAGGAACACTGCTGGGGAAGTGAAGGAATTGCCTGATCCTGCCACTGACCCATTAAATATGCAGCACTTTTGGACCAGTTAATTTTTGCTGAGGCTGCTGCTTGGAACATCTGGAGGCATGTCGCCATCCCCGCAACATCTTCATCAGTTTTTATCAAAATTGTGACATCATCAGCAAATGCACTTAGGGTTACTTTTTCCACGCCTGCAGCACATGATCCTACAGGCGCTATCCCACTGAGCTGTTTTCTCAATGCTATCAGCAAAGGCTCAATAGCTAGAGAATACAGCAGCCCAGACAGACCACAACCCTGCCGAATGCCACGGCTAACACTGAACGGTTTGGAGAGTCGGCCATTAATTTTCAACAGACTATAAACATCTGTATAGAGCAGCTTAATCCAAGAGACGAAACCCTGGCCAACCCCGAAGGCCTTAAGAGTGTCAAATAGGTAAAGATGATCCACTCTATCAAACGCCTTCTCTTGGTCCAACGATACTGCTCCAATATTCATCTCCTCCAATTCTGCATGGCTGAACAAATCCCTCATAAGGAAAAGATTGTCAAAAATAGAACGCCCGGGAATGCAGAATGATTGATCACTATGGACAATTGACGCTATACAGCTTTTAAGCCTGATAGTCAAAGCCTTAGACAGAATTTTATAATCAAGCCCGAGAAGAGAAACTGGACGCCAATTCTGTAAGCACTTAAGGTCACCCTTCTTGGGCAGCAGGGTCACTATGGCTCTCCGGCAACTAAGAGGAAGAAGACCCACTTCCATGCTTTCCAAGAAAACAGAATGTAAGTCTGGACCGAGCAGAGGCCAGAACACTTTATAAAATTCTGCAGTCAGTCCATCAAGTCCCGGGGCCTTGCCATCAGACTGTGCATATGCAGAGGCCGTGAGCTCCTCAAACGACAATGGGCCTTCTAACACTGAGCTTTCCTCATCCGACAGATGAGGCAGGTCACTCAACAACCATTCCCTGGCCGCCTGGTCACAAGGTTCAGCAGAAAAAAGATCCTGGTAAAACAATGATGCATGTCTCATGATCTCGTGTCTATCCACAGTCTCTCTCCCATCTGGCAACCGCAAGCAAAGGAAGGCTTTTTTCTCTGTAGACTTTTTCTCCAGGCCGAAGAAAAAGGAAGATGGAGCATCCATCTGGTTGAGCCTTGTGAAACGCGCTCGCACCAAAACTCCTCGGCCACGCTCCTCCAGCAGATTTTTAAGCAAAATCTTCTTCTGCTCAATGTGTTCAGTGCCGCCTGGATCACTTGAGCCATCCACTCCGCAACTGGACTTTAAAATGTCCTTCTCGAGTTGTTCCATCTTGCACTTAAACAGGTTCGCATTTTGAGCAGTATAATTTTGGGAAAAACATTGGATCTGAGACTTTCCAATGTCCCACCATTGGGCCAGGGAAACAAACTGATTTTTTCTCTCTCTCCAAGCCTCCCAGAAAAAAGTGAAAGATTGCTTGAACAAGTGGTCTTGCAATAATTTGCTATTAAAGTGCCAGTATAACCGTTGTTCAGTTACAGAAGAGAGTGACACAGAGACAGAAATAAAGTGGTGATCAGATAGTGGAAAAGGAGAGATAGAATTACCAAAAAATCTGGTCTTATTGCTGTTCTGCACATAGAACCGGTCCAATCGAGCCCCTGAAATCCAATTTACACTTGTTTTCACCCAGGAATATTGTCTCGTCATTGGAAAAGCCTCCCTCCACACATCAATTAAACCATGATAATCAATAACAGCCTTAAGGGCAGCTGTTGACCGTGGATGTGGTTCCCCATGATTCCTGTCTAAATCAGGAGTAACAGTACAATTAAAATCACCAGCCAAGACTATTACTCTTCCAGGAGAAACAGCTTTAATCGACTCGGAGACTGTCCTAAAAAATGCACAACGGTCTACACCAACAGTAGGTGCATATGCATTAAATAGAGTGAAAAGGAGTCCTTTAATTTCCACATCAAGCCTTAATAACCTCCCTGCAATGATCTCAGTCATAGTGGTATTAAGCCCAGGGGTAGCATTTGTAATTAAAATACCAACTCCAGCACTATTATATGATCCATGACTGAGGAAGGCCCGGCCTTTCCATTCAGCTTCCCACTGCAACTGATTATCATGATCGGTGTGAGTTTCTTGCAAAAAGAGAATGTTAACTTTTTTGATTGTTACATACTCAAACAGAGTAGCTCTTTTTATAGCATCACGGCAGCCATTAACATTTAAAGATCCTATTTTAATGCAAGCCATGGTGCTTAGAAACCAAAACAAAATATGGAAAAAAACGTAAACCATACAGATAAATTAAACTCTTTATTTACGGTGCAGTTTTCCTTTAACAGTGCTTACGATTTTCTTCAGCCTATATCGTTTTTGTTGATCTAGTTCTTCCAGGGTTGCTTTTCTCATTGCTACAGCACATGAAGCCAAAAACATTTGTAAATCTGGGAAAGAACGCTCGATGCTGGGTTTACGCTGACCTTTAGTGTTGTCTAAAAACTGATTAATCTGGGTAAGTGAGTACAGTGCAGTCCTAGAGCTAGAGCTGAACTCTACTGAAGCCTGAGAATCAGTTAAAGCACCCACATCCCCTTCATCTAACACACTATCCACTCCCTCACACTCCATATCAGACTCTCCCACCACAGACCCGAGGTCCAGCTCAGAGAAAGGAGCACTACACTGACCCAGCTGAGCTCCCTCACCGGGGGCATCGCTCTCCTGCGCTCCCTCCATCTGAACATTACCACCATCCCCGGGATCACCCTCAACCCCCCCGGCCTGAGACTGATCCTCAGCGGACTGAACAATAATAATCGCGCTCGCGTCACTGAGAGACACTGCACCAGCCCCGCTCTCGCGCTCCGGGTCAGCGGGAGCTGCGCGATCAGTTACCGGATCAGTATGCGCGCTACTCTTCCGCACGGAGTCCACCGGTACGGCTCCAGGTTCGCTCTCGCGCGCTGAAGGAGCCGGACCTGCGCGCTCAGTGCTGGGCTCAGCACTGGGCTCCTCCGCGGCCCCGGCATCCCCCCCCGCGCCGGATACCCCGGAATCGCCCAGCTGAGCACCAGAGTCAGTGGCATTATTCTGGGGGCACATCTGCCTAATATGACCAAATTCCCGACACAGAAAACACCGCATGGACTCAGAGCTGATAAATAAAGTGCAGCTCCTTCCATCCACCGGTACAGACACAGAGACATTTAAAGGGTCATGCCGCGGGTTTAATATAACAGACGCCTGGCGCCGAAACGACTGCACATGTTTAAACTCCGCGCTCTTACAGCCAAGAGGAATCGTCTTCACTGAACCGACCACTTTACCATATCTCTCCAGAATGTTTTTTAACAGTTCGTCTGAAGCTACAGGTGGAACGTTAGACAGCACGACGCGTTTAGACGGGCTGGACAAAGCCAGAACCGGCACAAACTCGTCTTTAATAACGAGACCTGTTTCTATTAATTTATTCACCATCTCCACTTCAGACAGAAACACTACGATGGCTTTATTCATTCTGGAAGCTGATTTAATATTCCTAGCTCCCACTCCTGCACTGACAGCAACCAAACAATCCTCCACTGATACAGAGGGATCCGGGAAACACTTACACCCATGTCTGAAAGTCAGCCGCGGGGAAAATCCCCCGGGAGCCGCCATAACGACGGTAAACACGGAGTCACACCCTCCCTAACACTTCCACAACCCCACCAACACAATTAGCAGAACCAGAAATAATAGAAAAGTTTAGAAAAACTCACTCACTCACTCGACACACTGCCAAACACCCGCTCCCTCACCCGGCATGCACACACACGCTCACTTCCGCTCACGTGAGACAGAGAGAGAGAGAGAGAGAGAGACAGACAGAGAGAGAGAGAGAGAGAGAGTGAGACACAGAGAGAGAGAGACAGACAGAGAGAGAGAGAGAGACAGACAGAGAGAGAGAGAGAGACAGAGAGAGAGAGACAGAAAGAGAGAGAGACAGAGAGAGAGAGACAGAGAGAGAGAGAGTGAGACACAGAGAGAGAGAGACAGACAGAGAGAGAGAGAGAGAGAGAGAGAGACAGACAGAGAGAGAGAGACAGAGAGAGAGAGAGACAGAGAGAGAGAGAGACAGAGAGAGAGAGAGACAGAGAGACAGAGAGAGAGAGAGAGAGAGAGAGAGAGAGAGACAGAGAGAGAGAGAGAGAGAGAGACTTTTGACTTTTAACACCACTTTAATTTAAACATTGTCCACAAAAAATCAGCAAATAGAACTATAGTTGATTAAAAAAAAAAAAATAAATCAATCAGTGTGCAAAAATCTCAGCTCACACGTTCAGTACAAACCCTCCAAACTCTTCTGGTTCACAAAGCAACCCCCCAGCTCCCCACACAGCAAAGAAAAAGTCCACATTGTCAATTAGGCTATAATAGGCAAACTCAACACGGAGTCTCTTCATTATAAACCCCCTAACGATCAGAACCGGGTCGGTACCAATCCTGTTCTTCCTTGTGCACCAGATAGCTAACTTAGCCACACCATACAGAAAGTTCAACAGCACCACTCTGTCCTTTTTCACCACTGAATACTTAGGGCCATAGATAAATAAACTCTCAGTAAAAAAGCCTAAAAACTGCAACCCCCAGTCTTTAATTAAAATCAAAATAGGACCCAACCGGCGACACTGAAGAAAAACGTGAAAAACCGTCTCTGACATCCCACAAAACGGACAGCCATCACCTAGTGAGGGATCAATCCGTGCCGCGTGCCTGTCCTCCACTGAAGGTCACCCACCCTCTTCTCAGTGGGTCTCTTGTACAAGGACCGCCAGCTACCTTTAGGGGAAGAGTCGGTCTGAACAACCTCTGTCCACTTAGTCTCTCGCAGGTCTCTCAGGCTCGAAAAGTTCAGGGCTTTAATACAGCCATTATACAGTGCACCTTTCTGGAGAGTGCTGAAAAGTCCGAGACTCAGTTTTCCCAGTGACAACAGCATCCCCTGACCCTCCTGCCAGTCATCCCAGCCCAGGTCCATCACCAGCTCAGGAAAGTCACTCTGGTCAATCTGACACTGTTCATCAAGGTTGACGTCCAAAAAGTCACACAGGGAGGCAGACAGGTCAGACTTCAGTCTGTTTAAGACCTGTTTAAACAGGCGCACTGACCTATGACCAGCCAAACCTGCCAACTGTTCCTCTGTCACCCAGTCCACACCCCTCCTTAAATGGCAAACCTTAAAAACACCTTTTTCCAGCAAACCAATCCTCAGAGCCCCCGAAACCTGGTTGAGAGATGGAAAAAGGGGGTTAAAAAACAGCGGCTCCTCAAAAATCCACATGGACGGAGCAGCACCACTCTCCCGGGAAAAGGAAAAGAGCTGCCACGCCTCCACAGCCGCTAGATAAAAAGAAGTCAGACCACGTAAATCCACTGCCCCCAGTCGAAGAGAGAACAGGTGTCTGTCCAAACCCATTCTACCAGCAGTCCTAAGGAGAGCACAAGCGACATCCATCCAGCTGTGATGATCAAGGTACAGCAGCCTTTGTACTGCCTGCAGCCGCAAAGCAGCAACCCTGGAACGAATGTCAATTAGACCCTGTCCACCCTCCTGTACAGGAAGGTACAGAACTGCAGGTCTCAGCCAGTGTTGTCCACTCCAGAAAAAGTTCACCAGTGCCTTTTGAACTGCATCGATCAGCAGCCTTGGTGGATTTAGCACTGTAAACTTATGCCATAAAGCAGATGCAATGAGGTTGTTGGCGACCAGAACACGACCCCTATACGATAGCTGGGGTAGCAACCAAGACCATTTAGACAACCTGGCACGGACATTCTCCTCTACACCTTCCCAGTTCCTAGCCATAGCCTCGTCGGTTCCCAACCACACCCCTAAAAACTTCAGTCCAGTCCTACTCCACTGAATACCCACTGGAAGTGGTGGTAAAGGCTGCTCCCTACTATTAGGACCACACCACAATGCTTCTGTTTTATCCCAGTTTAGCTTGGCTGAGGTGGCTGAACCATAAACCTGCAGGGCAGTTTTTAGGGACACAACATCCTGCTCATGCCTAATTACTGCAGTAATATCATCAGCATAGGCAGAAACCTTAATAAAACAAGACTCAATCTGTAAACCAGACAGTCTCTTTCTGAGCAGACAGAGTAGTGGTTCCACTGCAATGGCATATAGTTGCCCAGACAGGGGGCAACCTTGCCTAATCCCCCTGCCAACTGGAACAGGAACACTCAATCCCCCCCTCACCTTGATCAAACATGCAGCACCCGAATACAACAGTTTGATCCAAGAAATAAAACCATCCCCAAAACCAAAAACTTTCAATGTAGAAAAAAGATAGTTATGATCTACATGATCAAAAGCTTTTTCTTGGTCAAGAGACAAAAGACCAAAATCCAATTCAGACACTTTTGCATAGTCAATCATATCTCTTAATAAAAATAAATTGTCATAAATCGATCTTTTGGGGACACAGTAAGACTGATCTTTGTGTATAATAAAATCTAACACTCCTTTTAACCTGTTAGCTATACAGCGTGATAAAATCTTATAATCAGAACATAAAAGTGACACAGGCCTCCAGTTTTTCAGAAGGCAGAGATCTCCCTTCTTTGGTAAAAGAGATAAAACAGCACGCTGACAGCTTTTTGGAAGAACACTGGCTTCAAAACTAGCCAGCAAAACTTCAAACAAGTCTTTCCCAATGATTCCCCAGAAGTCCTTATAAAAGTCAATTGGCAAACCATCAACACCAGGTGCTCGCCCAGAAGTGAGCTGGTGAACAGCCTTGGTGACCTCATCGAAAGATAATGCAGCATCCAGATCCTGCTGCTGCTGTTCATCCAGTTGAGGTAGATCCTCATGAAGAGAGTCCAAACACTGTTGATCCAGAGGACTGGCCGTGAATAAATTAGAATAAAAACCCACAGCCAGCTTCTTCACCTCAGTCAGATCTGTTGTAACTGTCCCATCCTCCCTACGAACTGAGACCAATGTCTTATGTTGAGGAGTAGATTTTTCCAGATTAAAAAAGAATGAAGTAGGAGCATCCATTTCCTGCACAGACAGGAACCTGGACCTAACTAAAGCTCCTTTCGCCTTCTCATTCAAAATATCACTTAGTTCCTGCAGCTTCACAGTAAGATCAGCTCGCAAATCACCCACATTCTGCTGGATCATTGCGCTGTGTATCCTGGTAATGTCCCGCTCCAGTACACCAACTGCACTTCTAAGTCTTGAGGTAGAAAAAGCAGTAAAATCTTGACAAAAAACTCTAATCTGGGCCTTTCCCACTTCCCACCATTGCATGAGGCTCTCAAATTGAGACTTTTTCCCAACCCACTCTGCCCCAAAAAATTTAAAATTTTCACAAAAAATCTTATTTTTCAAAAGCGCCTTATTAAAATACCACATACAACTCCTGGGGGATTGAAAAATAAAATAAAACTCCAAAGTACATAAGTGGTGATCAGAAAAAGAAGTGGGCTGAATACTAGACTGGCCCACCATGTTCCTCACACCATTAGAAACATAAAATCTGTCTAAGCGTGCAGCAGACACTCTCTGTTCTGACATTTTTACCCAGGAGTACTGCTTAGTTGTGGGATGTTTTTCCCGCCAAATATCAATCAGATTAAAATTAGAGACAATGTTGGCCAGAGTACTAGCGGATTGAGGATGAGGCTCCTCCCCATTTCAGTCCTTCATAAAATCCAGAGTACAGTTCCAGTCCCCACCCAACACAATAGTGTCACCTGAGGAGAGTGACAGTAACAACTGACTCAGTCTAGCAAACAGCTCACTTCTATCTGGTCCCCGGTTTGGTGCATATACATTAATAAAAACAAAAACATGGTCATACACCTTAGTTTTAAGCAGAAACAAACGCCCAGCCACAACTTCATTAACAGACAGAACAGACATTACAGACGACTGCGCTAGGAGGAAACCCACACCAGCACTGACATTCGAGCCATGGCTGAGATAAAAATCCCCTTTTGACCATAACCCCCAATCAGATATTGTGGTCTCATCACTGTGCGTCTCTTGTAAAAAACAAATATTCAATTTTTTAAGAGTAAATAACTCTGAGAATATGGCCTGTTTACTTCCATCTCTAAACCCGTTAACATTTAATGATCCCACTCTAAAGACCCCCATATAAAGAAGAGAGATAGATAAGAAACAGTGAAGCAAGAGACAAAGAACGAAAAACGGAGAAACCCTCTCCCCATGTGCTCTTTGACTATACATTATCTCGGTCGGAAACCAGACTTTACACGTTTAGCCATTTGAATATTGGTCAAATGCTTTTTTAAATGGTATCGGTTCGTCTTGGGCAGAACATCAAAACCGACAGACTTCTGTGCCTTTAAAACTGAACCTACAAACTCGTCCAAATCTGAGAAATAATCCTCAACCGCAACATGCCTACCTTTAGTTTCATCCAGGAAAGAATTAATCTCCTCAACAGAGTACAAATCCTCCCCAGTGCACTGACTTCCTCCCGCACCAGACACCTCAGACATCCTGTCATCCTCCATCCCCTCCTCCGCCAGAGACACCACTGAACCAGCCTCAGACTCATTTACCTGATCACTCAAACCAACCACCACAACCTCTTCACCCACCTGAGAACCACCACTACACACCTTAGAACCACCACTCCTACCCACGTGATCCTTTGGAATACTGTCTAGCTGTACACCATCCGTGCTACTTACCCAAATACTAGTATTACTACTAACTTGAGCATCAGCCCCACTACACACCTGAGCACCAGCCTCACCGCGCACCTGAGCACCAGCCTCACCGCGCACCTGAGCACCAGCCTCACCGCGCACCTGAGCATCAGCCCCACTACACACCTGAGCACCAGCCCCACTACACACCTGAGCACCAGCCTCACCGCGCACCTGAGCACCAGCCTCACCGCGCACCTGAGCACTAGCCTCACCGCGCAGCTGAGCACCAGCCACACTACACACCTTGACACCAGCCACACTACCCACTTCGCCATCACTATTCCTCCTGTGATCAGCCACCCCACTTTGTGTAGCACTAAACACTACACTCCCCTTATCCCTACCTACACCTTCACCATGTTCAGCCTGCTCCTGATCACCCTCACTAACCACAGCCACTCCCACCAAACGCTCACTCACCTCTCTCCTGCGTTTAACCCCGGCAGCTGTAGCAGCAGAAGACCCCTCACCCGAATCTTCCGTAGCGCCAGACACAGCAACCCCCTCCGGAGCGCCGCTCAGCGCGGCCTCACCCACGGCCTGGGTCTGCTGCGCCTTCCTCTGCTCATTTAATGGACACATGGCCCGTTTGTGTTGAACACTACCACACTGAAAACACTTCAGATTGTCCGTACTGGCGTACACCATATAGGAACTCTCACCGTGAGGCACACGAAAAGAGACCTCGAGCGTCTTATCCGCGCTGTTTAAAAACATCAGCACTTGTCTCCTGAAAGACAGGACGTGCTTCAGCGCCTCGTTCCTACAGCCGAGCGGAATCAGCCGAATCTCAGTCACCAACTTCCCGAAGCGACCGAGCTCCTTCGAGATCGATTCATTAGAAATGAAGGGAGGGACATTGGAGATGGTGACTCTGGTCGCCGGTGTAGAAAGTGGAGACACCGGGACAAAAGTCTCCAAAACCCAAATCCCCCCCTCCACCAGCTCATTAACTAACCGCGCATCTTTTATAAACACCACTGCATCTTTATTCATCCTAGACGCGGAGTAGATCTGTTCATGGCCAACTTTACCCCCCACCGCGAGCAGCACGTCCTCCAGTGCAGCCTCGGCCGGCGGGACACACCTGAACCCGTTTGAGCGGGAGAGCAACGGCGCCTCCGCCACAAGGCGAGAGGCCATGGCGGGCCCCCCCCGCACCGCTCTCGCGGTAAGCGGTGTACCGTGATCAGTGAACTCAGAACAATAGAAAACCCAGAAAGAGGGGAAAAAACGAAAACCACACTCTCACCTCCACACACACCACCGCTCCCTCACACACCCGCACACGCTCCGCCCACTCCCAGCATGCAGAGAGAGAGAGAGAGAGAGAGAGAGAGAGAGAGAGAGAGAGAGAGACAGAGACAGAGAGAGAGAGAGAGAGAGAGAGAGAGAGAGAGAGACAGAGAGAGAGAGAGAGAGAGAGAGAGAGAGACAGAGAGACTTTTGACTTTTAAACCTCACTTTAATATCACAACATGAAAAACAGAAACACAAACAATTCTACAAACTACCCATAAATTCAAAAAGTCTCAAATATGATGCTTAAACCCCACAAAAATAGCAAAACAAAAAGCAAAAAAATGTTAGAAAGATAAATCCAAAATCTCCTCATTAGGAACACACAAAACCTCATTCTGCCCCAACACTCGGTTAAAAGTCAGCATATTATGAGTCAACTTAAAAAAGGCATATTCCACCCTGAGCCTGGACTTTACTGCTGTTCTCAGCAGCAGCTCGGGGTCCAGTGTCCCGCTCCCCTGGAGTTCATTCTTTCGGGAAAGCCATACTGCAAGTTTGCTCTGACCAATCAAGAAATTGATCAGGCAGATCTTTTCCTTATTAGCAGCCACATACTTAGGACCAAACACATAAAGAGTGTCTGACCACAACACGCCAAGAGCACTGCACCACAGCTTCAGCAGGGCTAGCATCCCTGAGAGCCGAGTACACCTTAAAAACAAGTGCTCAACAGTCTCCTCACTGCTGCAGAAGGGACACTGCTTTCCTGTAGTGGGGTCAATGTGCGCTATGTGTCTGTTCGTAGCCACAGCCCCATGCACAATCCTCCACTGCAAATCTGCAGTGCGTTTTTCTATTGGAGGTTTGTATAGGGATCTCCAGCAACCTCGTGGAGAAGAGCCTGGTGCCAACAACCCTGACCATTTTGACTCCTTGAGACCAGAGAGATTGTCTTTATGGAGAACTTTGACACAAGCTCCATACAAGGCCTTTTTAGACACATCACTAAAATTGTCCAGACATGGCAGTGTAAAAGAGAGGAGGGCCCCCTCCTCCTCACATGAGTCCTCTGTATTAAAAACAATAGGGAGTGATGGGAAAAAATCATGGTCTGCATCTGAGGAGCGCTCTAAACCATCTCTGAAAGAAGCAGGCAGGGCTGATATCACCTCTCCCAGGACTCTCTGCAGCAATCGACCAGAGAGGATGCCAGTCTCTGCTCTCAGGACATCGCTGGACTTCCAAGACCCTCGCGACCTCAAATGTCCCAGTTTGACAGACAGAGAGAGAGAGAGAGAGAGAGAGAGAGAGACAGAGAGAGAGAGACAGAGAGAGAGAGACAGAGAGAGAGAGAGACAGAGAGAGACAGAGAGAGACAGAGAGAGAGAGAGACAGAGAGAGAGAGAGACTGGGAGAGAGGTCATGCTTCAGATGAGCTCCTGAACTTTCTTTTATTTTTTCTATTTTAAAATGAGATAGAACTTAGAAAACAACACATATTAAATCATAGTTAGGTAGTAAACCTAAACGGATAATTTTTGTTTAAAAGTTAGTCAATTTGGTTGAAATATATAAAGAAATCTTACAACTAGCTTAGCTTAGCTTAGCATAGCAAATCTAGCTCACAAAGTGTCACAGAAGAAAAGAAGAAGAAAAGAAGAGGACAATACCTGGAACAGAAGCAAAAAAGGGAAGAATAGAGAATTAAAATTCGATTCTGTCTGATAAAGAGGAAAAGAAGACAGCTACAGAATAATATCTACAGAAAAGCAGGGATCTAAGCAGCTAAAGAACAGAGGGACTGGATTCACTAAACCAGCAGACAGCTCTGAGTTTTTCTCCACATCAGGGGTAAGGAAACACCTACCAGAGATAAATACTGTGGATGATCATTTATTACAGAACTTTAATCAGCCTTAAACAGTAGATATTTTCTGCTTTCCTATCAAACTGCTAAAGTTTTTAGCAGAGCTGCTAATCCTGAGACTGAGACAGTTAGAGGGGCCCCTCACCATAAACTGTTTTGGCATTTTTTTAAAAACGCTACACTGTGTGAGAATGGCTGGAGCAGCAGCAGAGCCCCGCCCACAAACATTCCACTTCCCCACAGACACTCTGTCTGAGAGCAGCAAACAACAGCACAAGCTGAAAACACAGAGAGAAAACCCAGAAACCTTATTTAAAGACTGCAGTGTGATTAAAGGGAAAACCACCACCACCAACCTGCTGTTTTACACACAGGACACAGACGTGTGGCATGCTGCTATCTGCAGTCACTATAAATATGTGACAAAACGTGGAATCTGCAAAGGCCGTCAGATCTACATTTTTGAGGATAGTGAAAGAGAATCAGACAACAGAATCCTATCAATCAACCTGTATCAGAATGGAACAGTGATGATACAGGGAAGTGAGGCTGCACTCACACAGTTTGAGAAGACCTTTCCCACACTTAAAACTCAGTGTAAAAATGAGAGAGCACCAGATCCCAGCCTGGATCTCCCACCTGAAGAGCACAGTGCACAAAGAGAACCACAACCCCTCCACAGCCACACCCCTACTGTAGAAGACACGCCCCCTTCAACCAGCACTGCCCCTTTTCCGAGTCCACGCCTCCTCAGCACTGTAACCCAGCTCAGAGACAGTCTCTCTATGATGGAGGCAGAGCTAATTGGGCTCAAGGAACAAATGCAAACTCACATCTCCACAAATTCAGATTCTGAACCTCTCAGAGATCAGATCAACCAGACAAAACACCAGCTGAAAGTAGCTGTGCAGGATCTGAGAAAAGAAGTCCATGGCCTGCTTAATGACAGAGAGGTTCTGAGAAAGGAGCTGGACGAATATAAAGAGAGTGCACAGAAAGAGTTTGCAGACCTAAAACAGGAGCTGAACCAAGAATTATTGAGCCTCGGACAGGAGATACACCTCAGAGACACAGTCATAGAGTCTCTAAAAGAACAACTAAAATCCCAATCATCCCCCATGAATACTGCCCATACTAAAGATGCCCAACTCACCCAAAGCTCCTCAGACACTGCTCATAACCCCACCAGGTCAGAGGACACCCAGACACCGCTCACCACACAAAGAGAACATACTGAACCAATTGCAGAGACTGCCACAGTGCCCCAAAATCACCAAGAAAACAAAACTCATACCGCCCCAATCCGAGACCCCAGAGCCAGCAGACCTTCTGCATCACACACAGATGCAGAAGTAGCAATACTTATTGACTCAAACGGAAAGTTCTTACAAGAAGAAAAACTTTTCCCAGGAAGGAAAACTACGAAGATATGGTGCCCAAGAACAAGAGACGCCCATCAAATCCTGTCTGGCAACATCCTTGACAAGCCCACCTGCATCATCATTCATACAGGCACAAACGACCTTAGAGCTGAGCAGGAGAGAGTTGGTGGATTAGTGTGTAGAGTAGCACAGAGAGCTGCAGAAAACTTCCCCAGTGCCAAGATCATAGTCTCCACCCTCCTTCCTCGCAAGGACTTTCATCCAGCCACCATCCAGAAAGTCAATGCTGAAATTTCAAGAGGATGTTCCCTGATCCCTAATGTGCACCTGGCCCACCACTCCAACATCGGCCCCCATCATCTTTATGATCACGTGCACTTAAACAGAAACACTGTTAAAGAATTTGCCAAAACTTTGAAAGACGTGGCACTGGGTCGACAAAGACATGTAGGTCCTAAACCCATGTACAGAGAAGGAGAGCATGCAGCAATGCAAAGGTTCCACACAATCACAAGGAGCCCACCCACACGTAAACCCCCCCAAAGGCCACCGCCTGGACTCCAGCGATACCAGCTCAACTTACCTCAGTCATCTCAGCATGTCCCACCTGCCAGACCTGCACCCCGGCCTTCACCACCCAAAGCAAAGCCCCACCACCCACCAATTTCATCAACCCACCAGAACCAACCAGAGAGCAGAGCTACAGAAGCCCCACTGCCCCAGACTCACAACCCACAGCAACAGTGCAGCTATGCAGATGCTCTCAAAGGAACCCACACCAAAAAGGACATGGGTGAGATCAAGCAATTACTGCAATATATCTGCACCAGACTTGTGTAGGAACTACAAAAACTAAAAAAGGAGCAGAAAAATGTAATTAAAAAAAATGTTCATGTTCATGTTTTAGCACTTGATTGAATGGTGTATAATTCTCTCATGTACACAGATCATTTACAAATTTAATGTTTATGTGTCTATCTCATTTTAACTGAAAAAATAAGAAGGAAAACTATGGCATCATTTTCAATATGTATGTGGAATATCCAAGGCTTAAACTCATCAGCTTTTGGCCTAAAAAGTCTAAACAGAGACTTTCTAGACTGTATCAAAAACCTTGACATCGTAATCCTACAGGAGACATGGTGTAAGGCTGAGATGGTCACTCACTGTCCTAAAGAGTACAGAGAAATTATAGTACCGCCACAGAAGCTGAGCACAATACGTCAGGGTAGACGCTCAGGGGGGATAATAATGTGGTACAAATCAAATCTTCATTTAGCTATAGAAATTCTAAAAACAGGGAAATATCATATTTGGATTAAAATCAGAAACATTGTAATCTGCTCACAGTAGGACATTTTCCTCTGTGCCATTTACATTCCTCCCCCAGAGTCCCCATACTACACCGAAGACATGTTTTCTGAGCTAGAGAAGGAGGTGTGCCATTTCCAGGCCCAGGGAAATGTGCTTGTTGTGTGGGGACCTGAACGCCAGAACAGGGACACAGCCTGACTTTATACCCTCACAAAAAGATCATTCTAACTTATCATATCTTATTAACAATAATTCTTTTTACCTTCCCAGAAACAGCCATGACAGCGTAGTAAACAGAAACGGAAGAGACCTCCTGCAGCTCTGTCAAAGCCTGGGTCTGTACATTGTCAACGGTAGGACACGAGGGGACTCTTTAGGAAGATACACATTTTGCTCACCTCTTGGGAACAGTACAGTAGATTACATGATCACAGATTTAGATCCTTTCTCTCTCAGTGCATTCTCTGTTAGACCACTAACCCCTCTGTCTGATCACAGTCAAATTACTGTGTTCATTAAAAGGACAGAGACTAACAGCACAGCACACACTCAGCCCAGTAAGCTGTACAACATCCGGAGACCGTACAGATGGGCCCAAAACAGCACAGAAGAGTTCCAGAAAACAATCAGCACCCAAGAAATTCAAACTCAGTTAGACACCTTTCTGGATACCATATATTATCACAGTAAAGAAGAAGTCAATCTGGCAGTAAAAAATCTAAATACAATATTCAAAAACACATCAGAAAAGGCTAAATTAAAAATTATTAATACATCAAAACCTAAGCTTAAAAAAGAAGATAACTGGTTTGACCAGGAGTGCCAAAACATACGTAAGGAACTAAGGAAATTATCAAATCAAAAGCACCGTGACCCAAACAACAAACAAACATACGCCTTCTTTACTGTGAGACATTAAAACAGTATAAACGTACACTCAGAACCAAAAAAGCCCAGCACACTCACAAACAACTGACACTAATTGAGGAGTCAATCAAAACCAATCAATTTTGGGAAAACTGGAACAACCTTAAAAAAAGAGACCGTGAAGTATTGGCTATACAAAATGGAGATATTTGGACGAACCACTTCCAGACACTTTTCAGAAAAATAGAGACAAATTCAAATCCACAGCAGAATAATAAAAACAAAAAGCTTAAAGAATTAGAATTAGCTGTTAAAGACAATCAAAACCCATTAGACTTCTCAATTACTGCGCAGGAACTTAAAGAAAAGATTAACAAACTAAAACCAAAGAAAGCAAGTCGGCCAGACGGCATACTAAATGAAATGATAAAAAGTTCAAGTTCTAAATTACAGCTGGCAATTGTGAAATTATTTAACCTGGTTCTGAGTGTAGGTTACTTCCCTGAAATCTGGAACTATGGACTTTAAAAATGTCAATCTTTAAAAATGCCAATCTTTAAAAATGGAGATAAATTCGACCCCAATAATTACCGAGGCATCTGTGTGAACAGTAATCTGGGGAAGTTGATGTGCAGCATCTTAAATTCTAGACTTTTAAACTTCCTTATGGAGCACAATGTCTTGAGTAGAAGTCAGATTGGATTTTTACCAAATTTCCGCACCACTGATCATATTTACACCCTACACACCCTAATTGATAAATATGTTACCCAAAATAAATCCAAAATGTTTGCATGTTTTATTGACTTTACCTGGCAGTAAATCTAAAAAAGACAAATATTTTAGTATTTCAAAAAAGATCCAGATCTCAGGGGCAAAAACACATATTTAAATTAGGTACAAATAATATTGAATATTCAAAAAACTACAATTATTTAGGTATTACAATCAGTTCATCTGGAAACTTTACATTGGCAGTGAATGAACTGAAAGGAAAAGCACGCAGAGCTTTCTACGCCATAAAACTACAAATTCCTGTAGAAATTCCAATTAGAATTTGGTTAAAAATATTTGAATCTGTAATTCAACCTATTGCCCTTTATGGCAGTGAAGTGTGGGGTCTGCTTACAAACCAAGAATTTAGTAAATGGGACAAACATCCAATTGAGACCCTGCATGCAGAATTCTGTAAAATTATTCTGAAGGTTCACAGAAACACCCCAAACAATGCATGCAGGGCAGAATTAGGCCAATTTCCACTGATTTTAAAAATACAAAAAAGGGCAATCAAATTCTGGACACATTTACAACACAGCGACCCCCACTCTTACCATTATAAATCTCTGCAGTACCAAGAGTTGAGCAAAGACACCAGTCCCCTCACTCAGCTGGTCCTGAAGCACAGTTCTACACTCACACACATTAACACACTTACACACACAGCTCTAACACACACTAACACCCCACACACTCAGGACCAGACACCAATCAGATTCAACCAAATTACAAAACAACTCCAACAAAACTACATCAGCTATTGGGAAACTCAAACTAAATCTCAGAGTAAACTACAGTGTTATTCGGCCCTAAACCGTCAGTACAGAGCAGCGGAATACCTGAGCACCCTGACTGACCCCAAACTGAGGTCCACCCTGACCAGGTACAGACTCAGTGCCCACAGCCTGGCCATAGAGACGGGCAGGCACAAGAAATCCTGGCTGCCCAAAGAGCAGAGAGTGTGCCCACACTGCCCACTGAACAGACCAGAGACAGAGCTGCACTTCCTTACAGAATGTCCCAAATATTCCCAGATTAGAACCCAATTCTACACCAAATTCACCCACAAATTACCTGCATTTAAAAACATCCCCGATCCAGAAAAACTCCCCTACCTGCTGGGGGAACACAGTGAGTGCTGCACTCTGGCAGCGCAGTACGTCCAGGCCTGCCACAGCCTGAGGGACAGTGAGTGACCACAGATACACTGCTGTACAGAACTACAAGCTCTATTACTCTTTATTATAAATTAGGGGTGTCACGATCTCGATATTTTATCGAAATCGAATCGAAATGAGGTCACGATCTCGAGTATCGAAGTCAAAAAGAGGATCGACGATCCCTCCCGCGCGCGCTACGCAAATAGCGCAGCGCGCTACGCAAATGGCGCGGCACCAACACAGCGCATCCTATTCATTTAAATAGAGATAGCCACTGCATGAGCGCAGTCGGCGGGAGTGTGATCACTGTTTTTATCTGTCCAACGGGGGAGGGGGGGCGGGGGTTGGGCGCGCAGGTTTTGTATCTGTATCTAACGGAGGGGTGGGTGCGCGCAGGTGAGAGCGTGTGAACTCGCTGAAATGCGTGTGTCAGTGTGACTTGAGAACACTGACTATAGATCACAGTGAGGTGGATTAAAAATCTTAAACTTATAATTGACTACACCTGTTGCTTTCCATTGAATTAAAAAAACATCTTTCTCTCAGATAAAGTAAACACAAGCGTGTTTCTGACTAAAATAAAAGCTTTTCAGGAGAGATATAAGTTATGTGTAAATATTTATAAGACAATACCCACATCACTTATCTAACCAGCCTGTACTGATTTCTGCCCCCCAATAATGCTTTCAATAACCTCTTGTAACCCCTGGGAGCCAGGGGTTACACTCCAATAGCCTTTAATAGTCTTCAGTAGCCTTTAAAAGACTTACCTGGCGGCCGTGGTGTGTCCACTAAACTCCGTAGTTATAAACATCCTGAGGTTAGCAGCGCGCTAACTGACCTGTTTATAATGTAATCCGAGCAGTGACTCCGTGTCGGCTGTTCTAACCTGCTGCTGTTAGCTGCTTGGGCTGAAAGATGAACTGTAGTGAGCTGTATTATCCGGTTAGTGGGGTTAAAACCTTTATTTGTTTACAGAAACAGTAAAAACGGACTGGCTGAGCTCTGTAGCCCGTGGCTGGGCTGTACTGAAGTAGTGACTGAGTGAAGAGAGCGGAGCTTGTGCTGCTGCTGCTAGTGGTTGGATGAAGAACTGCAGCTTCATGTAATGAGCAGTTTCACCAGCCATCCACACACAGCTCTGATAAACTGCTTGTTTTAATAGTGCACACTGTTGCTACCAAAAAAAGTCACTAGATGGCATTACCATATATATCTTAATAAATAATAATAATAATATTTATAATATTTATAATAATAATAATAATAATAATAAATATATTATTTAAATTTTATGAGGCATAAAATAATAACAAGAAAAAAAAACAAGAAAATCGAGAATCGAATCGAATCGTGACCCTCAAATCGAAAATGAAATCGAATCGAGGATTTAGAGAATCGTGACACCCCTATTATAAATCATATGTTGTTTTTTTTGTTTTTTTCTTATAATAATTCATTTAATTGTTTACTTAAACTTGTTCAAATTTACCTGTACAGTTATCTTATGTTAAATTTTGTCAGGAATATATATATATATATATATATATATATATATATATATATATATATTTGTTAATCACAGCTTTGGCAATACAAATGTGAAAATTTGTCATGCTAATAAAGCAACTTTGAATTTGAAATTTGAATTTGAGAGAGACAGAGAGAGAGACAGAGAGAGAGACACAGAGATAGAGACAGAGAGAGACAGAGAGAGAGACAGAGAAAGAGAGAGAGAGAGAGACAGAGAGAGAGAGACAGAGATAGAGACAGAGAGAGAGAGACAGAGAGACGTTTGACGTTTAAAACACCATTTATTTAACACTTACTTTAGAAAAAACACAAAAAACTAGAACAAACCACAAAAAAAAAACAAAGAAAAAACAAAAATGTCTACAAATTAAAAACAAACCCCCCCTCATCATCAGGTTCACAGATACACCCCCCAAGCCCCCACATAGCAAAGAAAATGTCCACATTATCAGTAAGGCTGTAGTAAGAATGTTCCAAAACCAGTCGCCTTAAGACAAAACCCCTCACCATCAAAAGAGGGTCAGTTCCCCCACATCCCTCCATTTTATTTTTTCTGCTGCACCAAATAGCCATTTTTGCAGCTCCAAACAAAAAGTTTAAAAGAATTACCTTCCCCCTTTTTGAAACGGAGTACTTCGGTCCATAAATAAACAAAGCTTCATCAAAAAACCCTAGAACTGCTAGACCCCAAGTCTTCACTAACTGTAGAATCTGGCCTAAGTGTGAGCACTGAAGAAACACATGAAACACCGTCTCAGAAACCCCACAAAATGGACACCCATCCCGAGCTGAAGGATCAAGTCGTGCCGCGTGCCTGTTTGTGGCTAAACACCCATGGATGATCCTCCACTGGAGATCACCCTGCCTTTTCTCAATGGGCCTTTTATATACAGACCGCCAGCTACCTCTTGGGGACGCGCCTGTCCCAATAACCCCAGTCCATTTAGTGTCGTGCAGGTCCTTTAAAGAGCGAAAATTAAGCATTTTGGTACATGCAAAATACAGCGATTTTTTATTCAAATCACTGAAGTTCCCGAGAAGTGGCACCTCCAGAGAAAGGAGCATCCCAGACCCATCTTGCCAGCCCTCCTGCTCCATTCTGACCATCAACTCTGGAAACACGGCCAAACCATCCTGACAGGCCTCCAAGTCCGTTGCCTCCAAAAAATCTAATTCAGAGACAGACAGGTCAGATTTCAGAAAGTCCAGGACCTGAGACACAAGACGGACAGACCTAACACCAACAATTCCTGCCAACTGATCCGCGGCTATCCACGCTGAGCCCCTTCTCAGGTGACGGACTCTGCTAATTCCGGTCTCCAAAAAACTGTTCCTCAGCACCCCGGACACCTTGGACATTGTTGGCAGAACAGGGTTTAAAAACAAAGGTTCCTCAAAAAGCCACAGAGGGAGCTGTCTTGGTCTGCCTCACAAATGAAAAAATCTGCCATGCCCGCAGAGCCGCTGAGTAAAATTGAGTGAGTCCTCCAAAGTCCACTGTATTCAAAGAAAGGGAAAAAAGATGTCTATCCAGACCCATGTGACCAGCTACTTGTAGAAGAGCACAGGCCACATCCATCCATACATGGTGCTGATGATACAGCAGTCTTTGTACTGCTTGCAAACGTAAGACAGCAACCCTGGAACGGATATCCATAAGTCCTTGTCCTCCTTCCTGCACAGGAAGAAACAGCACTGCAGCCCGGAGCCAGTGCTGACCACTCCAAAAAAAGTCTACTAAAGCCTTTTGGATGCAATCGATCAGTTCCTCTGGTGGGTTCAACACGGTAAACTTGTGCCACAAAGCCGATGCAATTAGGTTGTTGGCTACTAGAACACGCCCCCTGTATGATAACTGGGGTAGCAACCATGACCATTTAAGCAACCTGGCACGAACCTTCTCCACTAACCCATCCCAGTTCCTAGTTACAACTTCCCCAGTGCCTAACCACACCCCTAAAAACTTTAACCCTGTCCTTCTCCACTGTACAGCCCCTGGAAGCTGCGGTAAAGGTCTATGTCCCTCTGCACCACACCAGAGGGCCTCCGTCTTATCCCAGTTTAGTCTGGCAGAGGAAGCTCCCTCATAAACTTTTAAAGACTCTTGTAAAAAAGAAACATCAGCATCATTACATATCACAACTGAAATATCATCCGCATAAGCAGATAGCAGAATCTGACTGGCTCCGATATGTAGACCTGATAACTTCTTTCTCAGCAGACAAAGAAAAGGCTCAACTACAATTGAATAAAGTTGTCCTGACAATGGGCAACCTTGCCTAATCCCCCTACTGACTGGGACTGGAGTACTAAGACCCCCTCCTATCTTAATCATACATGTTGCATCAGTGTACAATAGCTTTATCCAGGATAAAAACCCTTCCCCAAAACCAAAAACTCTTAAAGTGGTAAACAGATAATTATGGTCAACACGATCAAAAGCCTTTTTTTGGTCAAGTGAGAGAAGACCGAAATCAGAACCAGACACCTTTGCAAAATCCAACACATCTCTAATAAGAAACAAATTATCGTAAATAGACCTCTTTGGAATACAGTAAGATTGATCAACATGTATAAGTGTATCCAAAAACTCTTTCAGTCTATTAGCAATACAGCGTGATAGGATCTTATAGTCTGTGCAAAGGAGCGACACAGGTCGCCAGTTCTTTAATAAGCAGAGATCACCTTTCTTTGGCAGAAGCGAGAGAACAGCACGTTGACAGCTTTTAGGTAATACTTTAGCACTGAAGCTAGCTTGCAGAACACTAAAAAAGTCTCTTCCAATAATACTCCAAAAAGCCTTGAAAAAGTCCACAGGTAGGCCATCAATGCCTGGTGCACGTCCAGATGTAAGCTGATGCACAGCACTGGTAACCTCCTCAAATGTCAAGGGTTGATCCAAAGCTTGACTTTCCTGTTGACCCAACTTTGGTAGATCTGCGAGCAACACCTCAGAACTTTGCTGATCTGTGCCCTCAGCTGCAAACAAGTCAGAGTAAAAATGTACAGCAAGCCTCCTCATTTCAACAGGGTCTGTGGTGATGGAACCGTCATCTTTGCGTAGGGACGCCAAAGAGTTACATATAGAAACAGACTTTTCCAAATTAAAAAAAGAAAGTAGTGGGAGCATCCATATCATTAATAGACAGAAATTGTGACCTTACTAAAGCTCCCTTCACTCTCTCATTTAAAACAGCACGTAACTCCTGCTGCTTTGTGGCTAAAAAAGGCTGCAAGCCAGGTGTAATCTGATTGATCATACGATCCTGAATCATCACAATATCCTTAGCTTAGCTGTGGAGCAGGATGTGAAACTCTGGCAAAATATCCTGATCTGGACTTTGCCTATCTCCAACCACTGCATGAGACTGTCAAAATCACTCTTTTGCTGAACCCATTCCCCCCAAAACACCTTAAAATTCTCACAAAACCATTTATCCTGCAGAAGCTTCCTATTAAAATACCACATACATTTACTTTGAGTATTAGAAACAGTTAAAAAGTCCACAGTAACTAAATGATGATCAGAAAAACATGTAGGTAGAATCTCAGCCTTACTAACCCTATGTCTCACATCACAAGAAATATACATCCTATCAAGTCAAGCTGCATAAACCCTTTGAGCAGACACCTGTACCCAGGTGTATTGTCTAGTTAAGGGATGCTTTTCTCGCCACACATCTACAAGATTATAAGTAGATAGAAGAGTAGATAAAACAGTCACAGAGTGGGGATGAGGCTCTTCTCCATTCCTATCCTTAGTAAAATCCATAGTACAATTCCAATCCCCACCTAAAACAGTAATATCCCCAGAGGGTAAAGACTGCAGAACAGTATTTATTTTATTAAAAAACTCAACTCTGTCAGGTCCTTTATTAGGGGCATAAATGTTAATGAAAAGAAAAACATGATCATAAATTCTAGCTCTGATCATCTGTGCACGACCTGCTTCTATCTCTTTCTTAGACAAAACTGTGACTTGTAAGGATTGTGAAAAACTATCGCTATTCCACAACTAACATTAGAAAGATGACTTTGATAAACGTCTCCTCTAAACCACAACCCCCAATCATCTGCTTTATCATCACTATGGGTCTCTTGTAAAAAACAAACATCCAGCTGCTTCAAACTAAACAGCTCAGAAAAAAGAGACTGTTTACTCCTATCTCTTAGCCCATTTACGTTTAGAGAGCCCACCCTCAAAATACCCATGAATACAAGAGAAGCAAAGAGACAGTATAAAAGAGAACGGGAAAAACTGACAGAAAAAGCCCTCTTCCCACATGCTCTGTGCTCATACATTTATACGGCCATGCTCAGAACCAGCTTTAGCACCAGGCCTCGCAGCCTTGGCTTTTCGAACAGATGTTATGTGTTTTTTTAGACGAAACCTTTTCTGTTTTGACAGAACGTCAAATCCAACATTTTTCTGTACCATCAGCGCTGAACACACAAACTTATCCAAATCCGGGAAAAAATTACTAATCTCTACAGACTTACCTTTAGTTTCATCCAAAAAAGAGTTAATCTGTTCAACAGTATACAATGATTCACTACTAAACTGACTACCTGCTCCTATATCAGAACACTCAGACAGTCTGTCCTCTTCCTCCTCCATCAACATATCCTCCTCTACAGACACCACAGATTCAGACTGCGACTCACTCACTGTTACAGAACCAGCAGCACTGCCCCACTCACCACTAAGCACAGCCAACTCACCACTGGGCCTAGCATGCTCACCACTAGACCCAGCTAAAACACCACTGGGCCTAGCATGCTCACCACTAAACCCAGCTAAATCACCACTGGGCCTAGCATGCTCACCACCAGACCCAGCTAAATCACCACTGGGCCTAGCATGCTCACCACTAAACCCAGCTAAATCACCACTGGGCCTAGCATGCTCACCACCAGACCCAGCTAAAACACCACTGGGCCTAGCATGCTCACCACCAGACCCAGCTAAAACACCACTGGGCCTAGCATGCTCACCACTAGACCCAGCTAAAACACCACTGGGCCTAGCATGCTCACCACTAGACCCAGCTAAAACACCACTGGGCCTAGCATGCTCACCACTAAACCCAGCTAAATCACCACTGGGCCTAGCATGCTCACCACCAGACCCAGCTAAAACACCACTGGGCCTAGCATGCTCACCACTAAACCAAGCTAAATCACCACTGGGCCTAGCATGCTCACCACCAGACCCAGCTAAAACACCACTGGGCCTAGCATGCTCACCACTAGACCCAGCTAAAACACCACTGGACCTAGCATGTTCACCACTAGACCCAGCTAAATCACCACTGGGCCTAGCATGCTCACCACCAGACCCAGCTAAAACACCACTGGGCCTAGCATGCTCACCACCAGACCCAGCTAAAACACCACTGGGCCTAGCATGCTCACCACCAGACCCAGCTAAAAGACCACTGGGCCTAGCATGCTCACCACCAGACCCAGCTAAAACACCACTGGGCCTAGCATGCTCACCACCAGACCCAGCTAAAACACCACTGGGCCTAGCATGCTCACCACCAGACCCAGCTAAAACACCACTGGGCCTAGCATGCTCACCACTAGACCCAGCTAAATCACCACTGGGCCTAGCATGCTCACCACCAGACCCAGCTAAATCACCACTGGGCCTAGCATGCTCACCACCAGACCCAGCTAAATCACCACTGGGCCTAGCATGCTCACCACCAGACCCAGCTAAAACACCACTGGACCTAGCATGCTCACCACCAGACCCAGCTAAAACACCACTGGGCCTAGCATGCTCACCACTAGACCCAGCTAAATCACCACTGGGCCTAGCATGCTCACCACCAGACCCAGCTAAAACACCACTGGGCCTAGCATGCTCACCACTAGACCCAGCTAAAACACCACTGGGCCTAGCATGCTCACCACTAGACCCAGCTAAATCACCACTGGGCCTAGCATGCTCACCACCAGACCCAGCTAAAACACCACTGGGCCTAGCATGCTCACCACTAGACCCAGCTAAAACACCACTGGGCCTAGCATGTTCACCACTAGACCCAGCTAAATCACCACTGGGCCTAGCATGCTCACCACCAGACCCAGCTAAAACACCACTGGGCCTAGCATGCTCACCACCAGACCCAGCTAAATCACCACTGGGCCTAGCATGCTCACCACCAGACCCAGCTAACCACTGGGCCTAGCATGCTCACCACCAGACCCAGCTAAAACACCACTGGGCCTAGCATGCTCACCACTAGACCCAGCTAAATCACCACTGGGCCTAGCATGCTCACCACCAGACCCAGCTAAAACACCACTGGGCCTAGCATGCTCACCACCAGACCCAGCTAACCACTGGGCCTAGCATGCTCACCACCAGACCCAGCTAAAACACCACTGGGCCTAGCATGCTCACCACTAGACCCAGCTAAATCACCACTGGGCCTAGCATGCTCACCACCAGACCCAGCTAAAACACCACTGGGCCTAGCATGCTCACCACTAGACCCAGCTAAAACACCACTGGGCCTAGCATGTTCACCACTAGACCCAGCTAAATCACCACTGGGCCTAGCATGCTCACCACCAGACCCAGCTAAAACACCACTGGGCCTAGCATGCTCACCACCAGACCCAGCTAAAACACCACTGGGCCTAGCATGCTCACCACCAGACCCAGCTAAATCACCACTGGGCCTAGCATGCTCACCACCAGACCCAGCTAACCACTGGGCCTAGCATGCTCACCACCAGACCCAGCTAAAACACCACTGGGCCTAGCATGCTCACCACCAGACCCAGCTAAAACACCACTGGGCCTAGCATGCTCACCACCAGACCCAGCTAAAACACCACTGGGCCTAGCATGCTCACCACTAGACCCAGCTAAATCACCACTGGGCCTAGCATGCTCACCACCAGACCCAGCTAAAACACCACTGGGCCTAGCATGTTCACCACTAGACCCAGCTAAATCACCACTGGGCCTAGCATGCTCACCACCAGACCCAGCTAAAACACCACTGGGCCTAGCATGCTCACCACCAGACCCAGCTAAAACACCACTGGACCTAGCATGCTCACCACCAGACCCAGCTAAAACACCACTGGGCCTAGCATGCTCACCACCAGACCCAGCTAAATCACCACTGGGCCTAGCATGCTCACCACCAGACCCAGCTAAAACACCACTGGGCCTAGCATGTTCACCACTAGACCCAGCTAAATCACCACTGGGCCTAGCATGCTCACCACCAGACCCAGCTAAAACACCACTGGGCCTAGCATGCTCACCACCAGACCCAGCTAAAACACCACTGGGCCTAGCATGCTCACCACCAGACCCAGCTAAATCACCACTGGGCCTAGCATGCTCACCACCAGACCCAGCTAAATCACCACTGGGCCTAGCATGCTCACCACCAGACCCAGCTAAAACACCACTGGGCCTAGCATGCTCACCACCAGACCCAGCTAAATCACCACTGGGCCTAGCATGCTCACCACCAGACCCAGCTAAAACACCACTGGGCCTAGCATGCTCACCACTAGACCCAGCTAAATCACCACTGGGCCTAGCATGCTCACCACCAGACCCAGCTAAAACACCACTGGGCCTAGCATGCTCACCACCAGACCCAGCTAAAACACCACTGGGCCTAGCATGCTCACCACCAGACCCAGCTAAATCACCACTGGGCCTAGCATGCTCACCACTAGACCCAGCTAAAACACCACTGGGCCTAGCATGCTCACCACCAGACCCAGCTAAAACACCACTGGGCCTAGCATGCTCACCACCAGACCCAGCTAAATCACCACTGGGCCTAGCATGCTCACCACCAGACCCAGCTAAATCACCACTGGGCCTAGCATGCTCACCACCAGACCCAGCTAAAACACCACTGGGCCTAGCATGCTCACCACCAGACCCAGCTAAATCACCACTGGGCCTAGCATGCTCACCACCAGACCCAGCTAAATCACCACTGGGCCTAGCATGCTCACCACCAGACCCAGCTAAATCACCACTGGGCCTAGCATGCTCACCACCAGACCCAGCTAAATCACCACTGGGCCTAGCATGCTCACCACCAGACCCAGCTAAAACACCACTGGGCCTAGCATGCTCACCACCAGACCCAGCTAAAACACCACTGGGCCTAGCATGCTCACCACCAGACCCAGCTAAAACACCACTGGGCCTAGCATGCTCACCACCAGACCCAGCTAAAACACCACTGGGCCTAGCATGCTCACCACCAGACCCAGCTAAATCACCACTGGGCCTAGCATGCTCACTACAAGGCCCAGTCAGCTCACCACTGGGCCTAACTAACTCACCACTGTTCAAAAAACTACATTCTTCCCCACTATCCTGCACACTAAGCCCAGCTGCACCCTGACCAGCCCGCTGCTGACTGCCCTCATCCTGCTTCACCTTCTTCCCCACCAAACGCTCACTCACCTTCACTCCATGCTTCAGCTCCAGAGCTAAGGATGTGCCTTCACCCAGGCCCTGAGTCACCTCCACCTCCACGGTGTCACTGTGTCCGTCCGCAGTAGAGGCCTGGTTCTCCTGTGGTCCCCGTTGCCCTCTATGAGGACACGCAAAACGCTTGTGTCCAATATCACCGCATTCAAAACACCGTAAGCTATCTGTGCTAGCATAAACCATATAGGAGCTCTCCCCGTGAGCTACACGGAAAGAGACCTCCAATGTTTTATCTGAACTGTTGAGAAACATAAACACATTCCTCCTAAAAGACATGACGTGTTTTAGTGCTGTGTTCTTACAGCCGAGTGGAATCGCGGTAATCTCGCTCGCAATCTTCCCAAACCGGACAAGTTCCTTTTTGATTAGCTCATTAGGAATAAAGGGCCGGACATTAGAGATTGTAACTCTTGTAGCCGGTGTCCGCAGTGGAGACACCGGTACAAAAGTCCCAAACACCACTTTCTACCAGCTGATTAACTAAACGCTCCTCCTTTAGAAAGACAACCACAGCTTTATTCATTGAGGAAGCTGAATAAATCTGTTCAGGACCTACAGCTTCACTCACTGCTAACAGCACGTCTTCCACAGTCGCTCCTGCAGCAGGAACAGACCTGAAACCATTAGCAAGGGATAGAGAGCCCGCCATGGCCCCCCAAACCCCCCCCCCGCCGCTAACAGCGGCTACAGAAATACAGTGAATCTCAACAGTCAGAAAAAAAAGTTACAGAAATTAGGAGAAAAAGAGAAAACTCTCCAAACAAACACAGCCCCCTCACACAGCACTCTCACACAACCCAACTCCCAGCATGCAACAGAGAGAGAGAGAGAGAGAGAGAGAGAGAGAGAGAGAGAGAGAGAGAGAGAGAGAGAGAGAGAGACAGAGAGAGAGAGACAGAGAGAAAGAGACAGAGAGAAAGAGAGAGACACAGAGAGAGAGAGACAGAGAAAGAGAGAGAGAGAGAGAGAGAGAGAGAGAGAGAGAGAGAGAGAGAGAGAGACAGAGAGAGAGACAGAGAGAGAGACAGAGAGAGAGAGAGAGAGAAAGAGAGAGACACAGAGAGACTTTTTTGACTTTTAAAACACCTTTATATAATTTCATACATTAATTTACTTCATACTTGTTTTAAAAGTACTTCAGATTTGGTACACATAAAAAACCACATCCCACCACCAAAAAAAGTCTTACATCACAAATTAAACATAAAGCCACACTGCTCATCTGATTCACAAATATATCCCCCAACCCCCCATTTTAAAAAGAAAGATTCCACATCACCATTCAGCTCATGATATGCATATTCTAGTTTTAACCTTTTTAAAATCAATCCTCTCACCATTAACACCGGATTTGTCCCTTCATTTCCTTTGATCTTATTTTTTCTAGTGCACCAGATCGCTAACTTAGCTGCTCCAAACAAAAAATTCAAAATAACAATTTTTTCTTTTTTGGAGACAGAGTACTTTGGTCCGTAAATAAAGTCACAGATATTAAAAGACCCTTGAATAGCTTGACTCCATTCCTTTACAAGGTATAGCAATGAGCTTAACCGGGAACACTTCAGGAATAAATGAGAAACCGTCTCTGTGGCCCCACAAAATGGACTCCCTTCCCCAGCTAGTGGATCGAGCCGAGCCGCGTGTCTGTTTGTGGCTATAATCCCGTGTACCATCCTCCACTGGAGGTCCCCCATCTTTTTATCGATGGGCCTTTTGTACAGGGACCGCCAGCGACCTTTCAGGGATGAGTCTGCAGCCACAACCTCAGTCCAGCTTTGTTTGTCTTTTACGTCCTTAAGTTGTTGAAAATGAATGATTTTTGTGCAGGCTTGATAAAGTGAAACTTTGCAAATGTCACCAAATTTCCCAAGAACTGGGGTTTCTAGGGAAAGAAGCTTCCCCGGATCCTCCTGCCATTGTCCTATTTCCATTTGGATTTCCAGTTCTGGAAAATCACCCACTTCACACTGGTTGTCTTCTGCTGTGGTCATATTTAAAAAGTGCATTGCAGGTCCAGACAAGTCGACCTTCAGCCGGTCCAGTACCTGTGAGGCCAGGCGCACCGACCTAAGGCCCACCATGCCTGCCAACTGCTCAGCAGATATCCATGCCCGTTTCTGTCTTAAGTGGCGAATCTTGCAGATACCGGCCTCCAACAGATCTCTGCTCATCGCACCCGTGACTTGAGCCACACTGGGGAGAGCAGGGTTAAAAAATAACGGCTCCTCAAAAATCCATCCTGAAATTTCAGAGCAGCTTACCCTGGAGACAGAGAAGAGCTGCCAGGCCTCCATGGCTGCTTTATAAACCGGAGTAAGGCCACTCAAGTCCACTGCCTTCAATGAAAGGCAAAACAGATGTCCATCCGACCTGCAAAGCGCAGAAGAGCGCAGGCCACATCCTTCCAGCTGTGATGATCCTGCTGGTACAAAAGTCTCTGTACTGCCTGCAAACGCAGAACTGCCACCCTGGAGCGAATATCAATCAGCCCCTGCCCCCCTTCCTGTAGGGGGAGATACAGGGCAGCTGCCCTCAGCCAATGCTGCCCACTCCAAAAAAAGTCCACCAGTGTCCTCTGAAGCTCACTTATTAGCTGCAAAGGTGGATTCAGTACAGTAAACCTATGCCAGAGAGCAGAAGCAATAAGGTTGTTGGCTACTAGAACTCACCCCCTATATGATAGCTGAGGTATCAACCATGACCATTTTGACAACCTGGCTCGAACTCTTTCCACTAACCCCTCCCAATTCTTTCAATGCAATTCAATTCAATGCTTTTACCTCCTCATTTCCAAGCCAGACCCCCAACACCTTCAGCCCTGCCCTTCCCCACTGCACACCCCCTGGAAGTAATGGCAAAGACACATTATCACTGTTTGAACTGCACCACAGGGCCTCTGTTTTTCCCCAGTTTAACTTTGCTGAAGAAGCCTTTTCATAAACTCTTAAAGAGTCTTCTAGAGCACAAACATCCTGATCATTTTTTATTACAGTAGTGATGTCATCCGCATAAGCAGAGACTTTTATGAAGTTTTGTCCTATATTTAAACCCAGCAGCTTCTTCCTCATTAAACTGAGGAGAGGCTCAACAGCTATAGAATACAACTGTCCTGATAGAGGACAACCTTGCCTTATCCCCCTGTTAACAGGAACTGGACGACTCAGACCCCCACCAACCTTAATCAAACAAGACGCTCCATTGTACAGTAATCTAATCCAGGACAATATAACATCTCCAAAACCAAAAGCTCTTAACGTGCTGAATAAATATTCATGGTCAACATGGTCAAAAGCTTTTTCCTGATCAAGGGACAATAAACCAAAATTTAGCTCAGAGCATTTTGCAAAATCAATCATGTCCCTGATCAGAAACAAATTGTCATAAATAGACCTATTTGTTATACAGTATGACTGGTCCCTGTGTATGATTACATTTAAAAACAATTTCAGTCTGTTTGCAATAGAACGTGACAGTATTTTAGTCAGTACAAAGAAGCGACACAGGTCTCCAGTTCTTTAGTAGGCAGAGGTCTCCCTTCTTCGGCAGAAGAGAAAGAACTGCCCGTTGACAACTCTGGGGGAGCATCCCAGCAGCAAAACTGGCTTTCAGGACACTGAAAAAATCTTCCCCAATGACACTCCAGAAAGTCGTAAAAAAGTCTATAGGTAACCCATCTATACCAGGAGCTCTTCCAGGTGTAAGCTGTTTTACAGCCTCAGTGACCTCCTCAAAAGTCAAAGGTCCATCCAAATCCTGTCTCTGCAACTCATCCAGTTGGGGTAAATCTGTAAGCAAAGCCTCGGAACAGTTTTGGTCTATACATCCAACTGCATACAGGTCTGTATAGAAAGTTGTTGCCTGTCTCCGCATTTCCAGTGAGTCTGTCGTTATTGTCCCATCATCCCTTTTCAAGGAAACCAGGGACTGATGTTTGGTGGTGGGCTTTTCTAAATCAAAGAAAAAAGCAGTGGGTGCATCCATGTCCTGTACTGCCATGAACCTGGACCTCACCAAAACTCCCTTCACCTTCTCAATGAGAAGTTTACTCAATTCTTGTAGCTTCTTGGTTAAGACTGGCTTTAACCCCAAGATATTCTGATTTATCATTTGTTCTTGAACACATAGAATATCCTGCTCTAGTATTTGAGCAGCCGTTTTTAATTTAGCTGCAGAAAAAGCTGAAAAGTCCTTACAAAAGGTCCTAATATGAGCCTTCCCTATCTCCCACCACTGCATAAGATTTTCAAAATCCCCTTTTTTAGAAGACCATTCCTCCCAAAACAGCTCAAAACTTTCTATAAAAAACTTATCCTGTAAAAGTTTCTTATTAAAATACCATAAACTATTTTTGCACCAAGTAAGACCGAGAGAAATATCCATAACACATAAGTGATGATCAGAGAAAGAGGTTGGTAGAATAAAAGATTTAATAACCTTAGGTCTAATACACTGTGAAACATAAAACCTATCTAAACGTGCAGCATAGACCCCTCCACCATACACTCTAACCCATGTATACTGCTTTACTGCAGGATGTTTTTCTCTCCAAATATCAGTCAGATTAAAAGTAGAAACCATTTCAGCTAAAACAGCTGCAGACTGAGGATGTGGCTCTTGTCCATTTCTGTCTTTAACAAAATTTAGGGTACAATTCCAATCCCCTCCCATTATAACTATGTCCTCAGAAGAAATGGACTGCAATACCTTTCTCAGGTTTAAAAACAATTTTAATCTTTCTGGTCCTTTATTTTGGCCATATACGTTTATGAGAGCATACACAGTATTACAGATCTTTACTACAAACAAACGTCCAGGAGTTATTTCACTTTTAGACAACACAGTGACATTTAGAGACTGGGAGAAAAAAATAGCCACCCCTGCACTAATACTGGAAAAATGGCTAAACACTGCTTCCCCTTTCCACCACATCCCCCAATCACTGACTGAATCCTCATCACTATGAGTCTCCTGTAAAAAACATACATTTAATTTCTTAATATTAAAATACTCATTAAATACTTCTGGTTTACTTCTATCTCTAAACCCATTTACATTCAGAGAACCCACCCTTAGCTGGCCCATGAAAGAAATAGAGAAGAAGAGAAAACAGAACAGCAAAAGAAAAGAGAAACAGACAGTAAAGGATCTTTCTCTACGTGCACTCTGATTATTCATCTACATGGTCTGAGCAGGCTTTACTGCCACTTCTCCTGAATTTGGCTTTACGGATTGCAGTGATGTGTTTCTTTAAACGAAAACGCTTCTTTTGTGAAAGCTCATTATAACCAACACTCTTCTGTATCTTCAGTACAGAACAGACAAACTTCTCTAAATCAGGAAAAAAGTCAATCACTTCTACAGACCTGCCTTTTGTCTCATCTAGAAAAGCATTAATCTGATCCACAGTGTACAGTGTTTCAGAGTTAAGCTGACTCCCACCAACATCAGAAAACTCAGACAGCCTGTCCTCCTCATCCATGCTCTCCTGCACTGACTGTGAGTCTCTCACGGCCTCAGAGTCAGGAGGGAGGACCTTCTCACTCAGTCCAGTAGTAACATTCCTGTCTATCCTACCCCGCACTTCACCACTGACCCCAGCAGCAGCTCCAGCATCAACATGACTGCTCTGAGCTCCCTCACTCTCCACCACCACTCTCTCACTCTCCTCCACCACCACTCTCTCACTCTCCTCCACCACCACTTTCTCACTCTCCTCCACCAAACGCTCACTCACCTCCACTCCACGACCTACTGCTGAAGTTGAGGGGGCGGCTTCATCCCGAACACCAACCGTGTCCACACCAGCAGTCCCAGCGCTCCCACCGTGTCCAGCCGCTGCGGGCTCCCGGTAATGTTGGGCGACAGTCTGATCCTTGTGTGGACACGCAAACCGTTTGTGTCCGATGTCACCACACTCAAAACACTTTAGACTTTCTGTACTAGCGAACAACATGTACGATCTTTCCTTAAAAACAATACGGAAAGAGACGTCCAGTGTTTTACTCGGGCTGTTTAAAAACATCAGCACCTGACGTCTGAAAGACAGCACATGTTTAAACATGTTTTTTTTACAGCCCAGTGAAATCTCAGAGATAGCGCTTGCAAATTTGCCAAAACGGCCGAGCTCTTTAGCGATCAATTCATTTGGAAGAGACGAAGGAACATTAGAAATAGTAACTTTAGTAGCCGGTGTTTGGAGAGGACTCACCGGCACATATGACTCTAGCACCCATATTCCGCTCTCAGTGAGCTGCTCTACAAGCCGCTGTTCTTTTAAAAACACAACAACAGCCTTATTCATTCGAGAAGCGGAGTAAATCTGCTCAGCACCGATTTTATCAGCCACCCCTGTCAATACATCCTCAACTGAAGCTTCAGCAGGAGGGACACATCTGAAAGCGTTAGAGAGGGACAGAGACGGCGTCTCTGCAGCATGGCCGGCCGCCATGATCCGCTCTCTCCGCACTCAGCGGATATATTCTTATTAACACTCACTTCTGATCACCAGTGAACTCCGTCTATCAGAAAAGTGCTTAAAGAAGAAAAAACAGCTTAGAAAAAGCGAAAACCGCTCTCACACCGCACCGCACTCTCACACCGTCAAACTCCCAGCATGCACCAGAGAGAGAGAGAGAGAGAGACAGAGAGAGAGAGACAGACACAGAGAGAGACAGAGAGAGAGAGACAGAGAAAGAGAGAGAGAGAGACAGAGAGAGAGAGACAGACAGAGAGAGAGACAGAGAGAGAGACAGAGATACAGAGAAAGAGAGACAGAGAAAGAGAGAGAGATACAGAGAGAGAGAGACAGAGAAAGAGAGACAGGGAGAGAGAGAGAGAGAGAGAGAGAGAGAGAGAGAGAGAGAGAGAGAAAGAGAGACAGAGATACAGAGAGAGAGAGACAGAGAAAGAGAGAGAGAGAGAGACTTTTACAAAGCTTTATTAAACAAAAACGTTTAAAAATATTTCACAATTCATCTAACTCTTACTCAAGACTGACACAAAACCTAAGAATAAAATATGAGAAAAAGAGACAAAACCTCACAAACACATCACAAGTTCCCCCTCATCAACATAACACAGTGCTTGATTTACACACCACATATTATTAAAAGTCATTAGGTCATTTACTGAACTGAGATACGCAAAATCTACTTTAATGCGTGCACTTAATAAACTTCTCAGCAGTGCCTCTGGATCAGTGAGTCCCAGTCCTCTGATCTTGTTTCTCCTTGTTAGCCATGTGGCTAGTTTGGCCTGGCCAAACACAAAATTTAATAAACAGCATTTAAAACGCTGTCCAGCAGTATACCTTGGCCCCAATATGAAAAGACCAAAACTAAATTTCACCCCCATACTTAAGCAAAACCTGTGTAAAAATCCAAATAGTCCATTCAGACGTGAACAGTCCGTGAACATATGTTGTACAGTCTCAGTTTTTAAGCAGAAGGGACACCCAGTTTCGGACCCCTGGGCGAAATGTGCAGTGTGAACCCTTGTGGCAATTGCTCCATGTATAATTCTCCACTGAAGATCTCCTGACCTTTTTGGGAGTGGCAGTTTATACAGAATCCTCCACCTAAAACCGGCGGTGCTCTGATGTTTCAGCAGTTCTTGCCACTGATGTTCACGAACATCCTCTAAAGCTCTCAAGTGCCTCACTTTCACACAAGCTGCATACAAGGCCTTACCATCAGTCTCTTCAAACTGACCCAGGTTTGGCGAGGAGAAAGTCAGGAGAGTGCCTTTACCCTCTTCCCATCCTCCGTGTGCAGCAGTCACACACAACGAAGGGAAATCCACAGCAGAATCCCGCCTAGGCAGTTCGAGGTAAACCCGCACCTGTTGGGGTAAAGCCTGCTGAACCTCACCCAGGATCCGCTCAAGAAGTCTCTCCGTCGTTACTCCTGTCTGCTGTGCGAGGAGCTGTGCTGACTTCCATGCAGTACCACTCAATTCCCGCAGATGACCCAGCTTGCATATGCCAGCATTTAGAAATCTTCTTATCAGCGTAGAGGAAGATGCCGAACAAAGGGGTATCATCCGATTATAGAAAATCGGCTCCTCCCACGCCCAGAGTGTTGGTTGTAGACCTCCCTCTCGTGTGAACCGCAACATGCACCATGCCTTCAAAACAGAGGAATAGAAGCTCTCTAGCCCCGAAAGGTTTACTCCATCAAGATCCATGAGGAAGAGGTGTCGGTCTAACCCCATATTGCCAGCTTTCTGGAGCAGTTTATATGCTATTTCCCTCCAGGACAGACCTGGAATGTACAGCAGTCTTTGTGCTGCTTTGAGTCTGAACGCAGTTACCCTGCTCTCCAGATCCACAAGGCCCTGTCCTCCCTCATGTGTTGGCAGGAAGAGCACAGCAGCCTTTAGCCAGTGCTGGCCCGACCAGAAAAAGTCCACCAGTCTTCTCTGTATTTCTGCCAGCAGACCAGCAGGAGCATTTAAAACTGCCAATCTGTGCCACAGGGTAGACGCTATCAAATTATTAATAATCAGCACTCTTCCCCTATAAGACATTTGTGGAAGAAGCCACTTCCAACGCGAAAGTCTTTGGGTTACCGAAGGCAGGACACCCTCCCAGTTCTTCTGCACTGCCTCTGATGAGCCCAGATGAATGCCCAAAATTTTGAGACCAGACTTATTCCATTGTAGGCCTCCAGGCAGTGGAGGTGGATCAGCGTTCATCCAGGGCCCACAGAGTAAGGCCCCACTTTTGCTCCAATTAACTTTAGCAGATGAAGCAGCACTGTATGTAGAGAGACACTCTTCTAGTCCAATCACATCAGCTTTATCATGCACGAATATAGACACATCATCTGCATAAGCTGACACCACTGTACAGGGCAATCCATAAATGCTCAATCCATTGACTTTTTTCCTTATTAGCCTCAAAAGAGGTTCTATGGCAAGGGAAAAAAGCTGTCCTGACATGCCACAGCCTTGACGCACTCCCTTCCCCAAATCCACAGGTCTGCTGAGGCCCCCACCCACCTTAACAAGGCAAGAGGCACCAGTATAAAGCAGCTTCACACACTTTACGAAGCTTTCCCCAAAACCAAAATTTAACAGAGTAGTAAAGAGATAATCATGATTTACTCTATCAAACGCCTTCTCCTGATCTAGTGAGACCAAACCAATATCAAGAGAAGCGCTATTGGACAAACCAATCACATCCCTTATTAAAAACAAATTATCTGTTATTGATCGGCCAGGAATACAGTAAGATTGATCTCTGTGTATAATAGTGTCCAGTACACATTTTAGCCTGTTGGCTAGTGTTTTAGAAAAAAATTTATAATCTGTGCACAACAAAGCCAAAGGACGCCAATTCTTCAGTTCACACAAGTCACCTTTTTTAGGTAAAAGAGTCAATACTGCTCTCCTACAGCTTAGAGGCAACTCACCACTCAGTAAGCATTCCATTAAAACTGAAAGTAGGTCTTGTCCAATCAAATCCCAAAAAGCTCTATAAAACTCAACTGGGAGCCCGTCAATGCCGGGGGAACGGCCTGGAGCCATCTGAAAGGCTGCAGCTTTAAGCTCAGTCAGGGTCAGTGGGAGTTCTAGGGAATTCATATCACCCTCTGCTAATTTAGGCATATCAGTCATAAGTACATTTATGCATTCTTCACTGCAGTTTTCAGCTTTATATAAGTCAGAATAGAACTCGACGGCTCTCTCACGTATTTCATTTACATCAGAAGACAGGCGACCATCAGCCATATACAGAGCATGCATATGTTTGCTCTCACTGTACTTCCTTTCAAGGCTAAAAAAGAAAGAGCTGGGAGCATCCATTTCTCTGAACATCTGAAATCTAGCTCTTACAAGTGCACCTTTTGCTCTTTCTAAAAGGAAGGTACCCATATCACGCCGCAATTCCTCTATCTCAGCTTGCAAACCCTGCTGATTTTGTCCCACAATTTGCTGTTGCAATTGAACTATGTTCCGCTCAAGAGTTATTAACACCCTTTGCTTTTCTGAAGTGGCATACGCAGTGTACTGCTTACAGAACAGACTGATTTGAACCTTCCCAACATCCCACCATTGTTTTAAAGAATCAAAATCAGCCTTTCTATCTGACCATCTAACCCAGAATTCACGAAAGCTAGAGCAGAAGGTGATGTCTTGTAATAGCTTTACATTGAACTTCCAGTAAGCCGCTCTCCTGTGACAGGCCGAAAAGGCCAGGTGCACAGTAACTGCACAGTGGTCAGAAAAACTCACTGGCACAACATGGGCTCTAACGACCCTATTACAGTGTGAGTTAGGAATGTAGAAACGGTCAAGCCGCGCAGCACTAGTTCTACCCTCCGTCATCATCTTAACCCATGTAAACTGATTAAGGGTGGGGTGTTTTATCCGCCAACAATCAATCAAATTAAAATCAGTTACTATACTCTGTAAAAGCTTAGCTGAAGGCAGGTGCGGCTCTTCTCCAGACCTATCTACAGCAGCAGCCAGAGTACAGTTCCAATCACCCCCCAACACAAAAAAAGTGTCCTGGTGACACTGAGCTAATTCTTGCTTAAGGGAAAGAAAGAAAGTTCCCCTCTCTCTACCTATATTCGGTGCATAGACGTTCACAATAGTGAAATCCTTCTCATACATTTTAACATTCAAAATTTGCATTCGGCCTCTACACACCATTTTGTGTGAAATCACATTGAGAGACAATCCAGGTGAAATTAAAATAGCTAAACCAGCACTCACATTGGAGCCATTGTTTAAAAACAAAGGTCCCTTCCACCACATTTTCCATAGAGACTCATCATCATTATCAATATGAGTTTCTTGTAGTAACAGTATATCCAGTTTTTTATCCTGAATATACTGTGCAAGCATTTCACGTTTATAAACGTCCCTGGCACCATTAATGTTAAGAGAACCTATGCGCAGAGTGACCATGAGAAAAGCTATGGAAACCAAAAGCAGGAAAAGACAGTAATGTGCCACCATAGATTGTGTTAAAGGAGACCTACACTTCATGCCAAACTGTCTTTTCTTTTACGTACTGCTGCCGTCCACTTTTTAAGTCTGTACCGTCTCTTGATAGGAATAGTCTTAATACGACCATTTTTAGTAGCGTCCTGCACTGTCCTGACAAATTTTTCGGAATCAGGAAAGAAGCTACTCAACATTACCCCTCTTTTTCCCTTTGTTTTCTGCAGAAATTCATCAATCTCAGATAGCGTGTACGTATCACCTGCCTGCTCAAGTGAGGGAGCAGTTATCTCAGGCTGTGTGCCCGGCTCAGACAGAGCTGACTGACTGTGTAAACTAACAGGTGTTTCTGACAGTCCTGAAAAATCTGATGCCTCACTGATATTATCAGAGTCGAACTCAAGCATTACATCCTCATCCTGTACATGCTGCACTACAGAACTATCTTCCTCTATCACAGGCTTATTAGTCTTAAAACTAGCCTTACCATGAGCACTGGTGCTAAGTTCAGTAAACGTTTCAGCAGTAACAGCAGTAGGCACATTATTCACATTAACAAAGTCCCCTCCAGCTGAGCTGTCAGCACCACTGGACCTGCTTTTAACGTTAATGTCAGGATGAAGTGAATTCTCCGCTCCACTGGATACAGTGGCCACAGGAGCAGGTCTGCTATCTGCCTCAGTGTGCTCAGAAGACTCAGCCTGCTGCGAGTCCCCCTGATCAGCTGCTGAACCCCCCCGCCGCTGCGCTGCTTTATGAGGGCAGCCGAACTGTTTATGGCCAATATCTCCACATTCAAAGCAGCGGAGCTTCTCTGTACTCGCGAACACAATGTTGTCCGTCCCCGTGTTTAACTCTAAAACTAACCTCCAGATGTTGATCACGGTCAGTCAGAAACATGTAAATCTGTCTCCGAAAAGACAGGACGTGTTTAACGGCTGCATTTTTACATCCCAAAGGGACCATTTTCATAGCGCTGCTAAATTTACCAAATCGGGCTAGCTCTTTCATCAGCGCCTCATTTTTAATGAATGGAGGAACGTTGGATATAACGACGCGGGTCGCAGGAGCACTCAGCGGGCTAACCTGCACCATCACCCCGTTCAACCAGATCCCAGTCTCGATCAGCCTGTTTACACAGCTCTCAGTGTCTAAAAACACCACCACCGCTTTATTCATACGGGAAGCCGAGTAGATGTGTTCACACCCTACCTGCTCACCAACAGCCATTAACACGTCCTCGACGGTCCCGCTCTCCGGTACACACCTGACGCCATGCCGCAGAGACAGAGCCTCCACGCCGGCTCCGGAGGCCATGGCGGCCAGGTCGGCCAGAAACGGTTCAAAACCAACTATACTAACCGCTCACTAACAGTAAAAACAGAAAGAAGAGAAAGAAAAGAAAAAAGTAAAAGTTAGAAAAGTTGGCAGCACGCCAAGAAAGCCTGCACGCCACCAACAGAAACTCCGCACATGCGCAGAGAGAGAGAGAGAGAGAGAGAGACAGAGAGAGACAGAGAAAGAGAGAGAGAGGTGAACTTTGTGTTGGTGAGCTTTGGGTCATTGTCCTGCTGCAGAACCCAAGTACTCCTGAGCTTGAGGTCAGTAAGGAACTGATTCTCCTTCAGGATTTTCTGATAAAAACAGCAGAATTCCTGCTTCCATCAATTACAGCAAGTTATTATTACTATTACAGATCATCATAACACTACCACCCCCATGTTTTACATCATTCAGTATGATTCAGTTCTTTTTCTGAAATTATATGTTTTATAGTGCAGATGTGACAGGACACACCTTCCATAAAAATAGTTCTGGAGATCATCAAAATGTTTGGAAAAAAATGAAATAGGAATTCTGCGTCTACACACGTAGTACATAACGCCAAATATAACAATAACTAACTTTCCAAAAGAAAATACCAGCACTTACAGAAAAAAATAAAAATAATAAAAGATATTTGTATGTAAATGGATGGATAGATACTAAACATTTTCTAATTATAGTTCTGTAAAAGTTCTTTTCATTAAAATGCATATTTGTACTTAAATAATCACTGAAAATCAAAGTCTCTATTTTATGCATATTATTTTTACTATGGCTTACAGCCAATGAAAAGCCCCCAAAAAATCAGTGTACCAGAAAATTAGAATATTATATTATAAGACCAATTGGTACTTTCGGCAGTGTGGGCAGTGTGCCAAGTCCTGCTGGAAAATGAAATCTGCATCTCATAGATCACTCTGTGTGTAATACATCTATATAAAACATTTTAAACTGATGCACCTGTATACAGATAGACAGATAGACAGGGGGATAGACAGGTAGATAGACAGAGAGACAGACAGACAGCTGAGGTCAGCGTGTGATTGGTCTGAACTCACCTCCAGTATGGAGTCGCAGGCGGTGATCTGGTTGTGGAGAGATGCGATGTTCTGACTCTCTTTAATATCTGATTAAACTGAGCTCAAGAACTTTACAGTAAATCACAGAAAATCACAGAAAATCAGATCCAGACATATAATATAAAAATCACAAAACAATACAAACAATAACA
Organism: Astyanax mexicanus; assembly: GCF_023375975.1. NCBI lineage: Eukaryota > Metazoa > Chordata > Actinopteri > Characiformes > Acestrorhamphidae > Astyanax > Astyanax mexicanus. The sequence goes on from NW_026040044.1 coordinate 1,818,842, forward strand.
AATTATTTGCTACAGTGCTACAATAAGCTAGGCTAGGCTATGCTAGGCTACATGTGTTCTTTGGGTAATTTCAGAGAATAATAATAAAGTATGCAGAGAGAGGTTAGAATAACGGGTGTAGGAATAAGGAATGAGCTGGTCCTGGTGTTGTGATTGGTCGATGTAAATGATAAGGGGTTATAATGATCTGATAAGGATACAGTCTTTGATGGAGGCCTGTTCAATACGCTGTAGCTCCGCCTCCACCTGTTTAGAGTACTGTCTCAGATCCACCCCCTGCACAGATCCCGCCCACAATCAATACAACACATTTACCAATAGATCAATAATCACAATAATACATCATCAAACATAATCAATACATAATAAATAATCTCACCGTTTTCAGAGCCTCCTGCACCAGTTCATCCTCCAGATTAGCCTGAATATGAACTGATCACAAATAAACACATACAGGTTTATTACACCAACATTAACACCAGAGACTCAACATCACACACTGTCTGTCTGTCTGACTGTCTATCTATATATCTGTCTGTCTGTCTATCCATAAATCCATCCGTGTATCCATCCCTCTATGGATCCATAAATTCATCCACCAATTGATCCATCCACCCATCGATTAATTTATCCATCCATCTATGTATCCATCCGTTTATCCATCCACCCACCCATTCATCCATAAATCCATCCACCCATCTATGCCTCTATGGATCCATAAATGTATCCACCAATTTATCCTTCCATCAATCCATCCATCAGTCTATCCATCCATCCGTGTATCCATTTATTTAAACATCTACCCACCCATCCATCCATCCATCCATCCATCCATCATCCATTTATCTATCTGAAATCATGCATACTAAAAACGAGTTTATCCTGTTTCTACTGTCCAGAGAAGAATGTCTACTTGATTCTGGAGGTGAAACACTGCTGTGAGGATTTAACTGCATTCAGCCACAAGAGTTTCAGTTATATAGTTATGTTATATATTTATAGTTATGGAGGCAACATGAAGAGGAGAGATGCATTGCGGTTGAACGAGCTGGTCAGGAGGGGCGGGGCAGTGGTTGGAATGGAGCTGGACTCTCTGGTTACAATAGCTGAGAGAAGGACTTTGGATGAACTGCTTTCTATCATGAACAATGATAGTCACCCACTTCACACCACCATCATGAAGCAGAGGAGTGTGTTCAGTGGCAGACTGCTGTCACAGAGCTGCACAACAGACAGACTCAGAAAATCCTTCATTCCCAGAGCCATCAGACTCTTTAACTCCTCCCATCGGGGACGGGATGCTGCTGCCGACTGAGTTTAACCCAGTCACACCACATGAACATTATTACTCAACCACTTAATTATTTACACTAACACTTCCCCAACCTTGCTTACATTAAAGTATACCTTACTCATGATTGGGTATTCACATTTTCACATTCTCTTTTTAGAACTGTCTTCTAACGTATGCAAATTTATTATATTATATTTCTATGTCACAACAGTCACTTTCGTAATCGATGTCATTGCACATTGCACTTTACTCTGTTAATTATTTAATTAACAATGACCATTAGCAACATCTACTGCACTGCTCCGTTTACAGATAGATCCTTACCTTGCATAGTTAGGTTTTTTATAGTCTTATATATTTTCTATTCTTGTGTTTTGATTTGATTTGTCTGAGTATGTTTCTTATTGTATTGTGTTGTTGCTGCTGGATGCCTAAATTTCCTTCAGGATAAATAAAGTAAGTATCTATCTATCTATCTCTCTATCTCTCTATCTATCTATCTATAGGTCAGGGTGATCACCACCCCATATCCTTATGTTCCTTAATGTATGAAAGGTGCTTTATGAATAAAGTTTATAATTTTATTATTATTATGATAAATAAGCTACAGTTACAGTAGATACAGACTCACGTTTCTGCACATCACCAAGGGGAGTCGAATTTCAGCACAACACCCTTGATCTGGGATTTAAAAGTAGTTTTACTGTAAAACAGCTGGATAAGCAGCTACTTACTGTCCACCTCATCCAGGATGAACTCATCAGTGGTTATATCCAGATCCCCCAGATTCAGAGCTGGAACCAGATCAGAGTCCGGCTTCTGATACAGTCAGAATAAAAACAACAAAACTCAGTACATCAGCTCATTAAACCAGATACTGCATCGTATCGTACCCAATAATATCGCCACCATTGTGAACTATGATATTATATCCTGAAATATGGCGCCATATCACCCACCCCTAATTATCACACCAGGGTTCTACTTTTATACTGTCTTTATCAAAAGAAAAAATAACACTGTTCTTATTTCCCACTATATATCTACTAGAGACTAGAGATTTCTTTTACTTTAATCCTGGATATATGAAGATATTTGGAGTGCATTAATATTATTAGTATCATGATCACTGACTTCTGTTACAAATCTAATGAAAATTTATTGTATTTTTTAATATCTCAGTTATATAATCACATATCATATTACATGCAATAATAACATTTAATTTTCATTTTTTGGCAGTAGTGTATTGTTGAAATATCATGATATTATTTTAGGGCCATATCGCCCACCACTAGTGGAAATCATTATTCAGTTTATTTGGTTGCGCCCATTGCTGACATAGATGTGCAAATACACACACAGCTTGTTTATTTCTGTATTTTTCAGTTTTGCCAATAGATTAGGACTGTCTGGAGCAGACAAATAAATATGAATCTATTGTCTCCATGGTTAATCTAATAACATAAATGGGATACAGAGAAATTATGATGCCTTATATTATGAGGGCTTTTATTATGAAGGGCGTCTGTAGGCCAAAACACAGCTAGGCTAATGATGCAGTGTAATAGATTGATTCGCTATAACAGCTCTGTTACAGCGGAATAAACGCTATAAATCAATAATCAATAATAAGTAGGGTTATTAACTGAGTTTATAACAGTAATACAGATCAGTATCAGTTATAAACCCGCTGTACTGAAGCCCAGCTCAGACCAAACCGCCGCCAGAACCCCGTCAGCACTCCGGTACCGATCCCACGAACCCCCGAACACCCGCCCACAGCGCGGTACCGACCCGAAACCCCCCGCTAACATTAACCAGCCGGTACCTCCTCCTGCAGATAAGCCATAGCGGCGCTCCCGGTTCCGCCCGCCGGGGTTAAATCAGCCGCAGCCCCGCCGGAGACCAACACCTCCGCCATTACTACTGACACACTGAAAACTACAACTCCCAGAAACACTACAACTCACCGTAAAAAACCTGCAACTTCTATAAAAAAACTACAACTCCCGTTAAAAACAACTACAACTATAACTTCAACAGTTATAAAAAAACTACATTTCACAATGAAAAAATCTACAACTCAACGTATAAAAAACTACAAATCCCACATTAAAAACTACAACTCACATAAAAAACCTACAACTTACCACCCCGTGTCACTCCCCGATCTGTACCCCCTGCCCGATTTGTGCCGCGCATGCGCACTGCACACTGAGCAGGGGGCGCAGATCGGGCAGCCACGGCTGTCAACAGTTGTCGGCGCTGTGAGATCGCTGATCAAGCTTAACTTCCGTTTTCTGAATTCTAGATAGACAGATAGGTGTTTAAAATAATTAAAAATCGAAAATAATCTGTTAAAATGTGTGAGCCTGCTGTGTTTTTATTTATTTTTTGTTACATATACCAAGTCTGTAAATTACTTCACATTTAAAAATTCTTTTTATTCTTAAAATACACAGCAAATTATTATAAATAACAGGTACAACACATTCATCAAAATATCAGTTTATTTTACTCTCAGAAAAAGCATGAGAGCGAACCCATATCTCTCTCAACACACACACACACACACACACACACACACACACACACACACACACACACACACACACACACACTTTCCTTGCCCATTCCTTCGTTGTGGTTGTATGTATGTGTAGTTATTAGACATTTTGTGTACAGCACTTTGGGCAGTGGAAGCTGTGTAAAGAGTGCTTTATAAATAAAGCTTACTTACTTACTTACTTACTTACTTGGAGGATGGCGTGAATGCTGAATTTAACGAAAATGTACTCTGCACAGCTCTGTAAAACTTAAAATCCTTAATTTTGACACCACAGTGTACGAGCTGTTTGCGACAGTGTGGGCGGAAGTACACCTTGGCATTACCTACCCGATCTGTGCCCCTGCTCATCTCACTCAGTTTGCAGTGCGCAGGCAGGGGGTACAGATCGGGGAGTGACACGCACTACATCCACCATCTTACCTCTGACGCCCTTTCACCTCTCACCCCTCTCTACCAGCGGCACACTTTACAGAGCTTTACCCTAATTAATTTCATTAAAATCCCCTCATTAAAATCCCCTCACTCTTATTAATAAATAAACCCCCAAACTGTCCTATTTAATAAGCACTGACTGTAAATAAAACTTAAAATTAATATTTCCTCAAATATGAAATATTTAATAATAAATATAAACAGCTTGTTTAATATTCATGAAGTATATTAATAACATTTGCGTATGCAACAAAACAAATATCATAAAGTTTCAAAGATAAATACCAAAATGTTAATGAATTCCTTCCTTACCATTTCACCTCAAAATTCCCTTTTCTAGCATAAATATTTAAACACGTGATCCTTATTATTATACATTATCTTTTACTGACAGCATTAAACATGAAGGGCAACATATATACATTACTGATGTAAATAAAATATGCTACCAAATAAATAAATAAAATAAATTCCCCACAAAATACAAGAATGAAAAGTCTTTTAAGTGGTTCTTCATCTTCATCCTCTCTCTACTGGCAGGATAGTTGAATCTGAAACACACACAGATTAAGTAAGTTTAGCTTGGGCATTAAACAAATAATATACATTCTGAACAACACAAAAGTCTAACCATCCTGGGGTACGTTTCCCAAAAGCAGTGCAGGCCACGTGTTTGATTGGTCTAATACCTGGCCACGGTGGTGTTGGTGAACTGGTTTAACTGGGGTCAGTGTTAATGTGTATTATTATTATCCCGCCGCGGGCTCGCGGGGGAATTTTGAACGCGCTCCGGTCCAACGCGGGTAAAGCGCCGTGCTTTAACGGACGGAGGATTTAGCCTATCATAAACGCTGTTTCTGCAGATCAGACGTTCACTGAGACCATTTCTAGAACCGGATTGGATGGAACCTGTAGATATTCGGTCGCTATTCGTCAGACAGACTTGTAGGCGGGCTTCTTCTTCTCGGCGTAATGGCCTAGTGAAGCGCTAGCGGCTATGCTAACCGCTGACCCGCGCAAATAAAGTGCAGATAAAGTCCAGTATTTAATAATCACTCTAAACCAGAACTCTAAAGGTATTCGGTGGTTAGGATATTTTCAGAGTGTATTTCTATTGTAAAAATATTTGCACCGCTGAGGGCGGTGCTGAGGTTTATGCGCAGATTCATAATAAGGTATTTGCATATTCTGCCTAGTAACCGCTCATGTCCTCACTCCTGTGGTGAAAAACTTTTTTGCTAACTCTGCAGCTGATTGGTTAAGTCTCAGTTTGAAGTGATGACCCGCATCTGGACGACATCTAGAGGCTAAACACTCGAACTGCTGCTCTCTAACTACTGCAGAAACTATGGTCCTCAGTTCACCGGGGCTTTTACCCGGTCCCCACATATACGCAATTGTAGGAAGGTATGTGTGTGTGTGTGTGTATAGTGTGTGTGTGTGTATAGTGTGTGTGTGTGTATAGTGTGTGTGTGTGTATAGTATGTGTGTGTATAGTATGTGTGTGTATAGTGTGTGTGTGTGTTTGTGTGTATAGTGTGTGTGTGTATAGTGTGTGTGTGTGTATAGTATGTGTGTGTATAGTATGTGTGTGTATAGTATGTGTGTGTATAGTGTGTGTGTGTGTATAGTGTGTGTGTGTGTATAGTGTGTGTGTGTGTAAAGTGTGTGTGTGTGTGTGTATAGTGTGTGTGTGTGTGTATAGTGTGTGTGTGTGTATAGTGTGTGTGTGTGTATAGTATGTGTGTGTATAGTATGTGTGTGTATAGTGTGTGTGTGTGTTTGTGTGTATAGTGTGTGTGTGTATAGTGTGTGTGTGTGTATAGTATGTGTGTGTATAGTATGTGTGTGTATAGTATGTGTGTGTATAGTATGTGTGTGTATAGTGTGTGTGTGTGTATAGTGTGTGTGTGTGTAAAGTGTGTGTGTGTGTATAGTGTGTGTGTGTGTATAGTGTGTGTGTGTATAGTATGTGTGTGTATAGTGTGTGTGTGTGTATAGTGTGTGTGTGTGTAAAGTGTGTGTGTGTGTGTGTATAGTGTGTGTGTGTGTGTATAGTATGTGTGTGTATAGTATGTGTGTGTATAGTGTGTGTGTGTGTGTATAGTGTGTGTGTGTGTGTATAGTATGTGTGTATATAGTGTGTGTGTGTGTGTGTGTGTGTAAAGTGTGTGTGTGTATAGTGTGTGTGTGTGTGTGTGTGTATAGTGTGTGTGTGTGTATAGTATGTGTGTGTATAGTATGTGTGTGTGTGTGTGTATAGTGTGTGTATAGTGTGTGTGTGTGTGTGTAAAGTGTGTGTGTATAGTGTGTGTGTGTGTATAGTGTGTGTGTGTATAGTATGTGTGTGTATAGTATGTGTGTGTGTGTGTGTATAGTGTGTGTATAGTGTGTGTGTGTGTGTAAAGTGTGTGTGTGTGTGTGTATAGTGTGTGTGTGTATAGTATGTGTGTGTATAGTGTGTGTGTGTATAGTGTGTGTGTGTGTGTGTGTGTGTGTGTGTGTGTGTATAGTGTGTGTGTGTGTATAGTGTGTGTGTGTGTGTGTATAGTGTGTGTGTGTGTGTATAGTGTGTGTGTGTGTGTGTGTATAGTGTGTGTGTGTATAGTATGTGTGTGTATAGTGTGTGTGTGTATAGTGTGTGTGTGTGTGTGTGTGTGTGTGTATAGTGTGTGTGTGTGTATAGTGTGTGTGTGTGTGTGTGTATAGTGTGTGTGTGTATAGTATGTGTGTGTATAGTGTGTGTGTGTATAGTGTGTGTGTGTGTGTGTGTGTGTGTGTATAGTGTGTGTGTGTGTATAGTGTGTGTGTGTGTGTGTGTATAGTGTGTGTGTGTATAGTATGTGTGTGTATAGTGTGTGTGTGTATAGTGTGTGTGTGTATAGTATGTGTGTGTATAGTGTGTGTGTGTGTGTGTGTATAGTGTGTGTGTGTATAGTATGTGTGTGTATAGTGTGTGTGTGTATAGTGTGTGTGTGTGTGTGTGTGTGTGTGTATAGTGTGTGTGTGTGTATAGTGTGTGTGTGTGTGTGTGTATAGTGTGTGTGTGTATAGTATGTGTGTGTATAGTGTGTGTGTGTATAGTGTGTGTGTGTATAGTATGTGTGTGTATAGTGTGTGTGTGTATAGTGTGTGTGTGTATAGTGTGTGTGTGTGTGTGTGTGTATAGTGTGTGTGTGTATAGTATGTGTGTGTATAGTGTGTGTGTGTATAGTGTGTGTGTGTATAGTGTGTGTGTGTGTGTGTGTATAGTGTGTGTGTGTATAGTATGTGTGTGTATAGTGTGTGTGTGTATAGTGTGTGTGTGTATAGTGTGTGTGTGTGTGTGTGTATAGTGTGTGTGTGTATAGTATGTGTGTGTATAGTGTGTGTGTGTATAGTGTGTGTGTGTATAGTGTGTGTGTGTGTGTGTGTATATTTCTGGGTTAATATTGGATAATGCTGAAGAGTGTGGGGCTGCAGGTTTTATATTGTAGTGATTCAGTACTGGTATTATTCTAGCTGTATTATAATTAATATTATTATTATGTTTAGTTATTTAAGGAGACTGAGGCCGGTGGAAGAGCATGTAGAGGCATTTACAGACATAATTACTGAGTAAACTACAGGGAGGTAATGTGTAGATTGGTACTTTTGGTGGGGCTATTAGCATTAGCCTTAGCATTAAAATTGCTACTGAGCTGTTTAGGCTAATGTGGATTTGGGGTTATTTTTATGTGTATTAATATAAATGTTTGTCTCTTCATAGGAATCATATGGTGTAGCCACTGTTTTTACCATATCTGTTTATGCTTGTATTTTATTTTATTTGACATTTCAGACTCTAAAGGATATTTTGATCTAATATAATAATGTTCTGCTCCTTGTAATGCTAATGAAATATTAATGCTTTTAAAGTACAGTGTAATATTTACAGCTATCTATATAGACCTCTTTTAGTATTGGAAGTGTATTTTATTTATTAAGGTACTTATAACTTTTTTTGGCACTGCCTGTTTTGTTAGGTGGGCTAATAATTTTTAAATAATATTTTGTAAATCATGTTAAATACCCCTCTATATTTGACTCTATATTGACCCCTTTATATAGTGTGGTTGTTTGGGTGGGTAGCTTAGCTTTAATTTTTAGCCCATTTGTGTGTGTGGTGTTTGTGGTGTCCCACCCAATATTAGAAACAGGTGGATTTGTCCCCTCAAAATGATATTGTTTCGCTCAGCTCAGCAGTACTATTAATGACGGAGCCGGTTCAGGAATTTAGTTCCGCCTCTCAGGAGAAACAGCCAATCAGCTTGCTTTTTTTCAGCGCGGGAGGAGTCTGTAAGGGTTGGCACCCGGTCAAGGCCTCGAGCAACACAGCACCTAATCAAGCTCAACACAGCGCACCTGTGTAAGAGCTATTTAAGCTCTGGGATTCAGTCACACAGTGCTGGATCTTTGAACCTTTCAGAGCGAAGCTATGCCCGTTTCCTGAGCTGGTTTTTCAACTTTCCTGTCTGCTAAAGAGTCAGAGTGGCCAAGCCTTCTGACTCTCTTTCTCTAGTTCATTCTCCAGCTTCCTCTTTTCCTTTTCTTTGTCTGAGAGTTTGAGTGGCGTTCCCTCTCTCTCTCACTACTCTTAGAAGCTTCCCCACTTCCATGTTAGGAAGGGGATCACTCCCTAAGTTTCTAAAAGCACCTATAAACTTCATAGTTTAGTTTGGGAAGGTTTTATTTACGTGTACCCCAGTTTATAAGGGGCAGCCAGTCCTCCCCTGGCGTTCTTTTGTTTATTATCCAATGTGCTTTCCCCACGCTCGGCGTGTTTTTTGTTTGTCAACACGTTCTTAAAATCAACTCCTTTTGAGTTGCTTTTCTCACCAACTTCTCTATTTGTGTTCAATTGTGTTTTATTCTTGAGTTTACCTGCTTTGAGGTCTACTGTCCCGGGGTACGTTTCCCAAAAGCGTAGTTGCTAACTACGTTAGCAACTTACATAGTCTGGACGATGCAGCTGCGACGCAGGTGTTTCCCAAAAGCGTGGTTGGAACTATGGAGGTAACCACGTTAGTAACTTGCATAGTGCGAACCTTAGTTAAGCTACTCAGGTGTTTCCCAGAACCGTGGTTCCAGCGAATGTTCGCAACTACCGTGGTTCAGCTGCGTCGTTCCAACTACAGCTCTAGACCTGTCGTTAGGAGCTTAGTTCCTGGTTATTAGTGCAGACGATGGACGGTAGGATTCAGAAAGCTGATAAATCACATTAATATTGCTGCACGAGGATTTAAGATGTCAAGTGTACCTATTTTTTTTAATGTTTGTGTTAATTACATTAATTGAGCCACTTCACTTTTACCCATGTGCGCCCAGGTAAAATAATAAAATTCAGTCCTTTTTTAATGTATGTCTTTAACATTTAGCTTTATTTGGCAAACATGAATTCAGTGTAGTGAAAAGAGAAGTGCTCTTTAGCTAAAATGTATTTTACAGTCTTGGAAAGATGTATGTCAATTATTCAAGCAGGTATCTCTTGAGTAAAGATAACTTGTGCTGTGCACATTTATGAATTAGTTAATAATATTTTTTTTAAACCCACTGTGCTATATGCACTCTGTGAATAAGGCTATTAAACTGTCACTGGGGTAATACTCTAAAATGGCTTTAACGTAAACACCTGTACCCTAAGGACCTTTGAGGGTATATTTGCATTGTTTGTACCCAGTGAAACAAATATATCCATACAGTAGGCAAGAAGGTGTATTTTAATAATATATTCATAACAAGAAAAAACTAAGTAAAAAGTGTCTTGAAATAAATAGAGACATGTAATAAGCAGGTGTTTTGAATTACCTAATTATCCTCTGGAGGTAACAGGGCCAGACAGAGTGTGAATAAAGAAAATGTATCATTTAGCCAATACAACGTGTGTTTCTAGGCCTATACAAATGTTATCAATCAGTATTTGTTAAATAATATATTACAGGAAATACGTAGAAATATGTAGGCTACATTAATATATATGTAAAAAATAATAACATTAATTGCCATTATGAAAAAAAAAAAACATTAAGACAATAAAACCACGACTGGGATTCGAACTAGGCTTCCATCCGGTGTTCTGTCGAGTTTTGCTACCCTGTCAAACCGTACTACCCTAGTGCATATTTAATTTTTAAATATAAAATTGCTAGAAAAAGCCCCATATTTAAACATGCTTTCGGTAGAGTATTTGGAAAGCCTGAATCAAAATATCAGGAGACAGTTTAGGGTTATTAGGGGTGATTATAAACCTTATGTTTTTTATTATTGCTAACTTATTATTACTTTCATTATCATCAGCTGTCATTTACGCATTTGTAATATTCAGAAATAATGGCAAGGGGTTTCTGGTTGTTTAATGCACCCAAAAAGAACAGAATTACCATAAAAAAAACAATAAATAAATAAAAAATGTTTCCACGCATGGGCGCTGGTGTTGAGAAGCACATCTCGATCGGTTGCACAATTCGACAGAACACCGCGCGCTGCACCGTCGTAGGCGCTCTGCTGAACCACTGAGTAACACACATTTCGCAGGTCTCATTTGAGTAAGACTCATTCAGAATGGTGATTATTTTATTTAAACAAAATATCGCAATAGCAAATATGTGTATGTTTTTTTTAAGTAACACTGTTACAAATAATAATTAATATATAGCAATTATTGTGTACATTTTACTTGCAGTTCATTGTTATTTTATCAATAGTATTGTTGTCCGTTATGTTCTGGTGATAATTACAATATAAATAGTCTAAATGATACATTATTAACATATTTTTTGCATAATATTTTAAAGATTGTGAGTTTTGCACGTTTTCTGCTGGGAAAGTCTGGCCGAACACATCTGGAAACACCTTAGTTAAGACCACGGTGGTTCAAACCAACATAGTTCAGACTTCTGTGGTACCAACAAAGTACGATGGTTTCGGGAAACGGTCATATTTCAGATGTTAGTTAGTTTAACGATGCATCGTACCACGTTAGTTCAATGCTAGGCTCCGTCGTTGTACGGGAAACGCACCCCTGCACTTGGGTCTGTTTACTACCTGGTTCAGAGGGCTCACTTACTAGAGCGAGCCCAACCCCTACAGAGTCAGTGTGTTGGTAGGGGGGGGGGAGCTCCTCCCTCGCTGTGATATTTAGCAGCGGGATCAGGGTGCAGCTGGTTTTAAGATATGGATATATGGCGATTTTTTTTCTAAAAGAAAGGTAATGGTATCTAATCATGTAAACTGAGATGAGATGTTTCTGATATGGTTAAAAATACACGTCTCTGAATCAAAACACAGATTAAACCCACTGTGATTAATAAACTGCAGCTGTGTTAGTGAGTTAGATTAACTTTGGAATTAGCTAGATTGGGAGTCAAGGTTAAAGAAAAAAACTAAAATATATATGTAATGTTCAACTTGACCTGTACCTGATCAGCTAATTACTATTACATTTTCATAATTTAGGATTACAGGACTTACTGTGAGCTTTAATAAAGGAAAATTCATTTAGCTAAATTGTTATCTAGAAGCCAGATGTAGAGGATAGACAGAATTTAGTACAGTACTTTATGTTTGTAGTTTAAAGCAGTTTCTTAACCCTGATCACTGCCCTAAAATAGTGTATTTTCCACCAGATCCAACTGATCAGCTAATAAACAATCCTTTACTGAGTTTACCTGTTAAAATCCCTTAGCCCCCTATATGGAGCCTAAATAAATCATTATGTAGATCCAGCAGTGTATTAAACACATCATACCACCACTACTTTATTACGTGCCTTTAAACAGAGAAAGCTCTAGAGTATGGAGAACAGTGTTAATATGCAGTAGAACATGTAAGAACAGGGTTGAGAAACATTGATCTAACCCGACTTCTGTTCATATGTAGTTTACAGTAAGACCACATGTCCTGACGTTTATAAAAATCTCTATGAAACGTAGTTACATTCTCTCAGTAGAAAAAAATTAAAAGCGCAGGAACCAATTTTTTTTAAGAGTGGAGAAAATGTAAATATACAACAGAATTGACATACAATACATAATATTAATAATAATAATAATAATAATAATAATAATAATAATAATAATAATAATAATAAATATAGCCGCAAGCGGCAATCATCGGGTTCAAGCACCAACTTGCACAATGGTGCCTACTGGAGCATTGAATGGTGATGTGTAAGAAGGTCTAATATGATTGGAGATGCCCTGTCACATTTAGAAATTATCAAGTTTTTCACCTGTTATTAATGTTGAGCAGAGGCCTTTCAACCTGATCAGTGCTTAAATTCACATGTAAATCTAGTGAACTTTGTAGGATATTCATTAAGTGAGTTAGAACTAGTCAAAAGGTGTCTACATGTTATTGGTATTGATCAGGTGGCTTCAACCAGAATGTTCACAAAGTGGTATTCAGATTGACCTTTGAACCTTTGCAGAACAAGCTGAAATGTTTGACCAAACAAGTTTAAATTAACACAAAGGAGTGAATGTTCTGATATGACATGTAATTACGAAGTTATTATAAATCTAGTTCTGAATTAAATGGCGCTTCATCAAGCACCAACTAGCACAATGGTGCCTACTAGAGCATAGGATGGTGATGTGTAAGAAGGTCTAACACAATTGGAGACATTCTGTCACATTTAGAAATGATCAAAAGTCTTTCACCTGTTATTAATGTTGAGAAGAGGCACAAAGGAGTGAATGTTCTGATATGACATGTAATGTCAAGTTATTCTTAATCTAGTTCTGTGTTAAATGGCGCTTCATCAGAGTGATATTGTACAGAGGTCTTTAACATTGTGAGATTACAGCAAATACTGCAGAGTTACAGCAATTTAGGTTAGAAATTCCAAGGACGCACAGATTGCTTGATGCCTGGAGAGTATTGTATGTGAAATTTTCACAAATGTTTTTAATGAACATTTACCTAGAGACTCTACAGTGTGCAACAAGACTGAAATGGAGGTGATAGGCCAAATATCCAGAGAGTAGTTTCAATATAGCTATTTTCAAACAATTAGCAATTATGAATGAACAAAGCACTTTTTAAACATAGTTGTATTGAGAAATTTGTCAGAGCCACTGTACTAAATATGGCAAAAACAATTAGATGTCAAAATAGTACAGCATGATTGACATATACTCGTTTGTTTGGAACAGCGCCCCCCAGTAGGCGGATTGTTTCAGCACTTTGCAGGTCACTACAGTTTCTCCACCTGAACATAACTGCCAAATATCATCCAGATTGGGCAACATTCAGCCTGCCAAAATGTCTGCTGAATGCTGATTGGCTGATGGTGTTCAGCCATGTTGATTGATTAAGTTGCCTTTTGAACATCCTTTAGAGGCTGTATGATAGATTCTGCATGCAAAGTTTCAACTTGCTAGGTTGCACGGTTGCTGAGAAACAGTGCTCCAAATTTACCTCTTGAAGTGAATGGGGCATATATCCGGAAGGACTAATTTGCATATGGCGGCCATATTGTTTACATATTTCAACTTTTTCTTAATGAATATTGAAGCGCATGCTCTCACGAGTGTTTTGATACCAAACATGCCAGGATTGTTCAAAATTCCTAGGACTAGTTTGCAAAAGTAGGTTTTGCATATTATGCAAATTAGCAACAAATCTATATAGACGGAAGTGCATGGTCCAAATTGGAAAGTTGTTGGTATTGACCCAAGGAATCCATCAAAAAAAGAATTTTGAATGTAGGTCTTATGGTTTTTGAGTTATTGAGAAAATTGTGAAAAATGAATTTCCTTGTTTATAGCGCCACCACTTGACCAATCGGTGCCATTTTTGTTGTCCGAGATGCACTGATCCTACATCTACCTACCAAGTTTCATTTCTCTATGACTTACGGTTTAGGCTGCACAACTGTTTTTTCAGGAGAAAAAGAATAATAATAATAAATATAGCCGCAAGCGGCGATTTACGGGGTTCGAGCGTTACAGCTCTTTACAGCGTTAGGCTTAAAACATGTTGCCGGTTGACCGGCATCGCCAAACTGGATGAGGATGACCAGCATGACCGTGAAGACCAAGCTAGATTACCAGCATGACTAATCTGGATGACAAACTTGTTGACCATATTGACCAAGCTGGAAGACCACCATTACTATGAGGACAAAGCTGAATGACCAGCAGGACCATAATGACCAATGTGAATGGCCAGCATGACCAAGCTGGATGGCCAGCATAACCAAGCTGGGTGACCAGCGTGACCATAAAGACCATAATGGCAATGCTAGATGAGTGGTGTGAGTAAACTAGTTGAAAAGCATTGATAAATTGAGCTGTAGTGTTCATCAGGTTTTATGTGGTGTCTTACTGCACTCTAGTGCGCATTTGGTGAAACAAATTCAGTTCTTAAATTGAAAAAACACAAGGCATAAAAAGGGCATATAAATAACCCGTATATAGTATATAAGTTTTGACCTGATTAACATTCTGCCTGTTAAAAGCTTGCTGGAATGTGATTGGCTAATAGTGACCACAAAAGTGTCCATATCAAATTTTCATTTGGTGTACCATTAGTGCATGGGCCATAGATGATAATTGGCTAGGATGACCTTGATAGCTTGTATGGTTCTAGAGAAACAGCTATCGAGCATTGGCCCCGCCCCCTGGGGGGATGTATGTCTACTTAAACTGACAGGGTATCTGAGAATCATGTAATGATCAAAGGACTGAAGTGGTATTAGTGTCAGGTTAAGCATTCAAAAGTTATAAGTGTTAAAGACATTTTACTGCACCATGGTAGAACTCATTTGCATATGGCGGCCATATTGTTTATAAATGTAAAGATTTTTTAAATAATTATTGAGGAGTAAGCTCTGCTGAACTGTTTGACACCAAACATGTCATGATTGGTCAAGGATCCAAGGACAAGATCTCAAAAGTAGGTTTTGCATATTATGCAAATTTAAAAAAAAATTAAGTGGGTGGAGCATAAACAAGAATGACCCAGGCGGCTGACCAGCATGAACAAGAAGGATAAATATGTTCAATTAAGCAAGACAAGCAAGATTGAATAAGTTCAGCAGAGCTTTAATTTAGAATAATTCACCTGTAGCTGTTTCACCAAATGACCACCAGAGCGCAGCAAGAGACCACATATAACCTGCTGGAAATCTATCACTCTATCAGAAAGACAGAACATTCCCTATCAGTGTGTTTCTATTTATTAAAAAGAGAAGAAAAGTCCGATTGGGATCCAAATTGGTACTCATGATCAAGTGGTCTGTATATATATGTGTGTAAATTTGTGTGTTGATAGGGTCAAAGGTTCCTGACTTCTGTCCATTTAGGCTTGAAAAAAGCGATAATACAGGCTTATGGCCTACAAAATGGCTGTTGCTCTTTGGCCATATTAGAGGCAAAAAATATCTGATTTGGCTCAAAATTTGCAATCAAGATCACAATATCAGTCTATATATGTATGTAAATTTCTGTGTCGATAGGGTCAAAGGTTCCTGTCTTCTGTCCATTTAGGTTGGAAAATAGCGATAAATGGAATAAATTGAAAATAGTTATTTTTTCACTGTAGAGCCTACTGAAGACTTATTTGGCTCATACTTGGCACATGTGCTTGAAATGTCATTTTTAATTAGTAGCTTCAACAGTTTTGGCATGTTTTAAACTTTGACAGAGTTTTGGCCAAATAACTCTGAAAAGGCTTTCACGTACATGTTTGATCAAGGTTTATGGGCCTCAAATAGTTAAAATGTCAAGATTTTTTTGATAATTCTTTACCTACAGGGTCTCAAGATTGCATCAAGACCAAATTTATTTTGATTGATTAAGGACTTAAAGACAAGTTCGAAAAGAGCAATTTTTACTCTTTTGGCCACTGATGAAAATCTTTGCATTTTTGGTAAACATATGTAATTACAAAGTTGTAAAGGCTAAAGCAAAGTATACAACTAAAAACGAATAACAAGCCTAGGCCACTTGTACCTTTAGATATAACTGATTTTCTGCTATAGCGCCCCCTTGAGGCCAATCAATGCCATATTTGAATGGATGATAGAAGGCCCTGAGATACATGTAGGGTATAAGTATCGTCCTGATTGGTCATTGTTTAGCATGTCAAAAGCTTGCTGGAATCTGATTGGCTAATAACGATCGCAAAAATTTGCATATCAAATTTTCCTTCTGAAAAACATTAGGACATAGGCCATAGATGATACATGCCAAAGGAGAGCTTCATAGCTTGTACGGTTCCTGAGAAACAGATTTTTAGCTTTGGCTCCGCCCCCTGGCGGCGTATGTATACACAGATTGACGGTCTACCTCAGAATCATGTTGGCATCAAAGTTGTAAAGTGGCATTAGTGTAGGTTTAAGCATTCAAAAGTTACAGCTGTTAGAGTAAATTTTGGTGTGCCACGGTAAGATTAATTTGCATATGGCGGCCATATTTTTTGCTAATTTCAAGATTTTTTTAATAATTATTGAGGTTGGGACTCTGCTGAGTTGTTTGACACCAAACATGTCAGGATTGGTCAATGAGTTTAGGACAAGTTCTCAAAAGTAGGTTTTGCATATTATGCTAAATAGCAAAAAATCTAAGTGGGCGGAGCTTAGTAGTTCTATCGACCTTTTTGATTTGCCATTAACCAAGGAATCATATAATGCAAGAATTTTTGCTCTAGCTATCAGCGCGTAGGAGTTACGGGGCCAAACGCGTTGACCTTCGCCATAGCGCCCCCTTGAGGCCGATCGGGCTCATCTTTTGAATCTGAGTAGCGGTGAGAAGTACTACCATATGACCAAGTCTCAGCCCTGTAGGCCTTACGGTTTCTTCTGCCCAATCACTTCTATGGCAGAAAAAGAATAAGAATAAATACAGCCGCAAGCGGCGATTTACGGGGTTCGAGCGTTACAGGCAAAGAGACCCCTGGACGCCAGTTAGGCTTAAAACATGTTGCCGGTTGACCGGCATCGCCAAACTGGATGAGGATGACCAGCATGACCGTGAAGACCAAGCTAGATTACCAGCATGACTAATCTGGATGACAAACTTATTGACCATATTGACCAAGCTGGAAGACCATAATGACCAAAATGGATGACCAGCATGGCAAAGGTGGTTGGCCAGTATGACCAAGCTGGAAGACCACCATTACTATGAGGACAAAGCTGAATGACCAGCAGGACCATAATGACCAATGTGAATGGCCAGCATGACCAAGCTGGATGGCCAGCATAACCAAGCTGGGTGACCAGCGTGACCATAAAGACCATAATGGCAATGCTAGATGAGTGGTGTTAGTAAACTAGTTGAAAAGCATTGATAAATTGAGCTGTAGTGTTCATCAGGTTTTATGTGGTGTCTTACTGCACTCTAGTGGGCATTTGGTGAAACAAATTCAGTTCTTAAATTGAAAAAACATAAGGCATAAAAAGGGCATATAAATAACCCGTATATAGTGTATAAGTTTTGACCTGATTGACATTCCGCCTGTTAAAAGCTTGCTGGAATGTGATTGGCTAATAGTGACCACAAAAGTGTCCATATCAAATTTTCATTTGGTGTACCATTAGTGCAAGGGCCATAGATGATAATTGGCTAGGATGACCTCGATAGCTTGTATGCTTCTAGAGAAACAGCTATCGAGCATTGGCCCCGCCCCCTGGGGGTGTATGTCTACTTAAACTGACAGGGTATCTGAGAATCATGTAATGATCAAAGGACTGAAGTGGTATTAGTGTCAGGTTAAGCATTCAAAAGTTATAAGTGTTAAAGACATTTTACTGCACCATGGTAGAACTCATTTGCATATGGCGGCCATATTGTTTATAAATGTAAAGATTTTTTTTAATAATTATTGAGGAGTAAGCTCTGCTGAACTGTTTGACACCAAACATGTCATGATTGGTCAAGGATCCAAGGACAAGATCTCAAAAGTAGGTTTTGCATATTATGCAAATTTTTAAAAAAATTAAGTGGGTGGAGCATAAACAAGAATGACCCAGGCGGCTGACCAGCATGAACAAGAAGGATAAATATGTTCAATTAAGCAAGACAAGCAAGATTGAATAAGTTCAGCAGAGCTTTAATTTAGAATAATTCACCTGTAGCTGTTTCACCCAATGACCACCAGAGCGCAGCAAGAGACCACATATAACCTGCTGGAAATCTATCACTCTATCAGAAAGACAGAACATTCCCTATCAGTGTGTTTCTATTTATTAAAAAGAGAAGAAAAGTCCGATTGGGCTCCAAATTGGTATTCATGATCAAGTGGTCTGTATATACATGTATGTAAATTTGTGTGTTGATAGGGTCAAAGGTTCCTGACTTCTGACCATTTAGGTTTGTAAAAAGTGATAATACAGGCTTGAGGCCTACAAAATCGCTGTAGTTTTCAAGCCGTTGTAGAGGCAAAACATGTCCGATTTGGCTGAAAATTTGCAATCAAGATCAGATTATCAGTCTATATATGTGTATAAATTTGTGTGTTGATAGGGTGAAAGGTTCCTGTCTTCTGTCCATTTAGGTTGGAAAATAGCGATAAATAGAATAAATTGAAAATAGTTATTTTTTCACTGTAGAGCCTACTGAAGACTTATTTGGCTCATACTTGGCACATGTACTTCAAATGTCATTTTTAATTAGTAGCTTCAACAGTTTTGGCATGTTTTAAACTTTGACAGAGTTTTGGCCAAATAACTCTGAAAAGGCTTTCACGTACATGTTTGATCAAGGTTTATGGGCCTCAAATAGTTAAAATGTCAAGATTTTTTTGATAATTATTTACCTACAGGGTCTCAAGATTGCATCAAGACCAAATTTGTTTTGATTGATTAAGGACTTAAAGACAAGTTCGAAAAGAGCAATTTTTACTCTTTTGGCCACTGATGAAAATCTTTGCATTTTTGGTAAACATATGTAATTACAAAGTTGTAAAGGCTAAAGCAAAGTATACAAATAAAAAAGAATAACAAGCCTAGGCCACTTGTACCTTTAGATATAACTGATTTTCTGCTATAGCGCCCCCTTGAGGCCAATCAACGCCATATTTTAATGGATGATAGAAGGCCCTGAGATACATGTAGGGTATAAGTATCGTCCTGATTGGTCATTGTTTAGCCTGTCAAAAGCTTGCTGGAATCTGATTGGCTAATAACGATTGCAAAAATTTGCATATACAATTTTCCTTCTGTAAAACATTAGGACATAGGCCATAGATGATACATGCCAAAGGAGAGCTTCATAGCTTGTACGGTTCCTGAGAAACAGATTTTTAGCTTTGGCTCCGCCCCCTGGGGGCGTATGTCTACACAGATTGACATGCTACCTCAGAATCATGTTGGCATCATAGGTCTAAAGTGGCATTAGTGTAGGTTTAAGCATTCAAAAGTTACAGCTGTTAGAGTAAATTTGGGTGTGCCACGGTAAGATTAATTTGCATATGGCGGCCATATTTTTTGCAAATTTCAAGATTTTTTAAATAATTATTGAGGTTGGGTCTCTGCTGAGTTGTTTGACACCAAACATGTCAGGATTGGTCAATGAGTTTAGGACAAGTTCTCAAAAGTAGGTTTTGCATATTATGCTAAATAGCAAAAAATCTAAGTGGGCGGAGCTTAGTGGACCTTTTTGATTTTCCATTAACCAAGGAATCATATAATGCAAGAATTTTTGCTCTAGCTATCAGGGCGTAGGAGTTACGAGGCCAAACGCGTTGACCGTTGCCATAGCGCCCCCTTGAGGCCGATCGGGCTCATCTTTTGAATCTGAGTAGCGGTGAGAAGTACTACCATATGACCAAGTCTCAGCCCTGTAGGCCTTACGGTAGGCCATTTTTGTTGTCCACCGAGATGCACTGATCCTACATCTACCTACCAAGTTTCATTTCTCTATGACTTACGGTTTAGGCTGCACAACTGTTTTTTCAGGAGAAAAAGAATAATAATAATAATAAGAAGAAGAAGAAAAATCTTAGCAAAAACAATAGGGTTCTATGCACCTTCGGTGCTTGAACCCTAATAATAATAATAATAATCAGAACAATTACAATAGGGTTTCTAGCACTACGTGCTCGAACCCCTAATAATAATAATCAGAACAATTACAATAGGGTTTCTAGCACAATGTGCTCGAACCCCTAACAATTACAATAGGGTTTCTAGCACTACGTGCTCGAACCCCTAATAAGAAGAAGAAGAAGAAAAATCTTAGCAAAAACAATAGGGTTCTACGCACCTTCAGTGCTTGAACCCTAAATATATTAGGTGATAACTGATCAGTTTTTGTGCTATGTATATAATTCAGACATTGCATGCATAACACCAGTAACTGTAATGTGGAGTAACATGTTTAGGTTGTAAAGTCACCTTTTCTTGGATGTAACTAATTATAAACAAAATACAGAAAAATGATTATATGTGATAAAAAATAATTCCACAAATGTTGTTCTAGATAACTATAGGATGGGCTTTGGTTCATATTCGCAAATGTGCCCCCTCCCAATATCAAACCCGCTCCTACGCCCTTGAGTGGGGTATTATCTATATTTACAGGTATTTATGTAGTTGAGGCCACATAGTTAAGTGCTTTAATCATCACATGTCCTGCAGAGGGTGCAAGTGCACAAAACACATAACTCATATTGTTAAACACTCCTATAGAGAATAAAGAAACAGGAAAGTTCATTTATTTAAATGAATTACTTTGCCATTTAATTTCGTTTATACACTGTAAAACATAACACACACACACCAGGTGCTTGGTTTTAAGACATACATTAAGAAATACAGGGGTTGGAGAATGAAACTGAAACAGCTGGTTTTAGAGCACAATAATTGATTGTGGTGACGGACAGTTCTGGTGGAAACAGGAGAGTTGAGGTGCACATTGAATTCTGCGTGATTTGATCAGCCGTGGTTTTATGTTTTTTGGATACAATCCGGGTTAGCACCCGAACATCCCTTTCAGACAGCTTCCTCTTACAGCGTCCACAGTTAATCCTGTTGGATGTGGTTGGTCCTTCTTGGTGGTATGCTGACATTACCCTGGATACCGTGGCTCTTGATGCATCACAAAGACTTGCTGTCTTGGTCACAGATGCTCCAGCAAGACATGCACCAACAATTTTGAACTCTGGTATGTCACCCATAATGTTGTGTGCATTGCAATATTTAGAGCAGAACTGTGCTCTTACCCTGCTAATTGAACCTTCACACTCTGCTCTTACTGGTGCAATGTGCAATTAATGAAGATTGAACACCAGGCTGCTCCAATTTAGCCATGAAACCTAAAATCCCACACTAAAATGATGACAAGTGATTCAGTTTCATTGTCCAACCCGTTTATATATATATATATATATATATATATATATATATATATATATATATATATATATATATATATATATATATATATGAGCTGTGTTTTGTTTTGATTGTGCCTTAAAAAGCTTTCCAATCTTATACAGTCATTTTTAAACAAAAGCTGCAGAAGAAGGAAGAAAGTGTCAAACCCAACTCAACAAACTGCTTCCTTCCACTAATTGCTTTCAGAGTATCTTCTGTGGTACATCAGAGTTTAGTAACAGCTTTTACCCATCAGCTGTTAGAGTGCTAAACTCCTCTGCTTTACCATAATGCTGTGCACTACTGTATATCTGTGCTTTTTGTGAATGTGTATAATTGTATATGTTTAAGCTGCACTGTAACAGATAAAATAATTAAATGAAGCATCAGATCTCAACATCATTCCATCCATCCTTCAGAGGTCAAGTGATAGTGGGTCTCTAAACCGTCCACCCAGGACTTTATTTTCGATCTATAACCTCAAAAATTACAGCAGTAAGAAGGCTCTGCTTTGCTGCAGTTTGGTAGATGTTGCCGTTCTGCAGGTCAACGTCCTAAAGAGACAAAAAAAAGGTTACATAATAGTGTATATAATAGCTCTACTACTGCCATATTATCAATTATCAATATTTCTGCTACCTTATCAAATGATCCATCAGTATCACTGCAGCGCTTATCTGTGAAATTAAGAGAATTAACACCTAAAATAAAAAAAAACTTTCACACAAATATGAACAAAATTAAGAAAACAGCTTTATAAAATGAGCAAAATTCATGTTTTTAGACCATTGTATAATCTGTCACATTACTCTGCTAACAGATATCTTTTGCTCTTTATCTGGTTCTGTTATTGCAAAATCATCTTTACTGTCTATAATAATAATAAACAAAATACAGTGTTTTACACATTTTTTTCGGTAATACTTTGTATGAATGTTGTGTCTATTAGACTCTATAAACATACATATAACACATTGTAATGCATTCCTAAAGCACTACAAACATGATTATACACAATTATACAAATATATTTCACGTTTATTATTAATTATGAATTGTGATGCATTATAATGCATCATTAGCTGTGTTTATAAGATGTAATATATGTCAATATTAAGAAACTCAACAACAAATCTGCTATTGTTATTTTTAACCACTCATAAATTATACTTATGTAAAATATTACAATAGTTTTATAATAAGTTTATGATGTATAATAATGTTGTTGTAGACTCCAAGTAAAGGGACAGATGTCCATCTTCATGAGAATATACAGTATTATGAATGACAGATATATGATATTTTAACCCTTTCAGACTTGAATTATCTTCAGTCATGGAAAAAAAAATGTAAGAATGTTTTTTTGTGTCTTTAATGCACAGAAAAGGAGTCTAATAGAAAAGGACTCTAATATTTTACCATAAAATATATATAGTAAATAAATCCAATTAGCTAAAATATTTTATATTTTTGTATTTCCTTTGCATTGGAAAACTGTTTGGAATATTTTGTATTTCATATTAACATTTTTATTTCATAAACCCCATAACCCCTAAACAGGAAAAAAACAAAACATGATTTAAAAAGTGTTCTAAATCAGATTAATTAATTTATTAAAAATTAGCTGTTACTTCGCCCAGTGGCTCTAGTAATACTGTTTTTCCAGTGCAGTGGGCGGAGCCAAGCTGCTGTTTAATTGGTTTATATACAGGGTTCCCACGGTTCCTTTAAAATCCAGGTAATTAAGGTCTTAAATTGTCTTAAATTTATTGTACATTTGCTGTAGGTATTACATTTCCAGTCAGTGTGTTTAATGCTGTGGGAAAGCACATGCTAACTTAAGTGATGAGTTACCTACGTTACCGGGGAGAGAATCAAGTTTAGTGGAAAGCTAGCATTATGTTGGCTCTGTTCTGCATCATAATGGAACTGTAATGGGTGGGGAGTGATAGCTCTCCAGCCCAGAAGGTTGTAGAATCCAAGTGCAGAGCAGTAGATCTCGAAGCAGGTAAACCCAAGAAAAAAAAGGATAATAATAATAATAATAATAAGAAGAAGAAGAAGAAGAAGAAGAATTAATATATAATTGTTTATATATATTAATAGGATATATAATAATATTATAGAATAATATTTTATATATATATATAATTATTATTATTATTAAACCCCGCTCCACGCAGGGATCGAACTCAGGCTGTCGCGGTCGCGGCCCAATGCTCTAACCGCTGAACCAGTGAGCGGATTGGGACGCGGCCGCTTTACTCCCTCTTTAAAGGGCCTCCGCCGAAAGGAGCGGAGCAACGAAAACGGGCGGAGAGCGAAAACGAGAGTGAAAACAAACCTCGCGCCGAGCGTGAGTGAAAGAGAGGGGGAGAAAACGTAAACTAAGGCTTGCCTGGAAGCGGCTACCTCTTATGAGACGAGGTGAAGGATTAACTAAACAAAAAGGGGCTTCCAACGAAAACAAAACTAAACTGAGGTGCTTATGGATTTAAACGCTGCTCCACCAGAGAGGGGAGGAACAGCGCGGGAGAGGGAAAGTAAACAAGCCGCGTGCTTCGCGGTGAGAAACACACACAGACACACACAGACTCGAGAGGGCCGGCAGAACAGAGCACACCGCTCTGCTCCACCAAACTAGAGACAGATAGATGGCGGCCGTGGAGCTCACTGCTCTACACAGCTCCACCAAACTCGAAGGGAGAAAGAGATAGAGATAGAGATAGAGAGCCGGGGCTCGCTCGGAAAACCGGCATAGATTCGCTCTCACGAGCTTCAAAGATCCAGCGCCGAGTGGCTGATTGGCGCTGCTTATAAGGTGTTCAAAGCAGGTGTTGGTAATTAGCCAATCAACCCTCGGGGCTGGCCTGGCGTGCCCTCCGATGCCTCGGTCGGGCTCCAGCCCTTACAGGACCCCCCCCCCCCCCCCCGAGGGGCGGCACCCGACGGCCCTAAACCCGCCGCACGATCCCGCCGAAAAGCCCTGACCAGTTCCGGGTCCAAGATGTGGCGAGCCGGTACCCAGGAACGCTCCTCCGGCCCGTACCCCTCCCAGTCCACCAGATACTGGAGACCCCCGCGTACACTTCGGGAGTCCAGGAGCCGGTGGACGGTGTAGGCCGGTGCACCACCAATGGTACGGGGACCCGGGGAGCAGCCGGACCCAACGAACAGAGGTAGGGCTTAAGGCGGGACACGTGAAAGGTCGGGTGGACCCTTCTAAGGGCAGGTGGCAGGGCGAGCCGGTATGACACCGGATTGATTCGGCGAAGGATTTTAAATGGCCCCACGTACCGGGAGGTCCTTGGCCGACAGCCAGACCCGTTGGCCAACCCGATATGAGGGGGCGGGCCGCCGCTTCCTGTCTGCATGGTGTTTCTGGGTTGCCCTGGAAGACAAGAGGGCAGCCCGCGCCTTCCTCCAGGCTCTTTGGCAACGTCTTACAATCTGGTCGGCCGAGGACACCCCCGTAACTGTCTCCTGTCCGGGGAAAGCAGGCGGAGCATACCCAAACTGGCACTCAAAGGGTGACATGCCCAAAGATGAGTGCCAGAGTGTGTTGTGGGCATACTCCGCCCACTTCAGCTGGTCAGACCAGGTAGAAGGGGTGGAGGATGCCAGACAGCGGAGGGTCCTTTCCAGATCCTGGTTGACCCTCTCTGTCTGGCCATTGGATTGGGGATGAAACCCCGAAGAGAGGCTGACCTCAGCCCCCCACAGGCGACAGAAGGCACCCCAGAACCGGCTGGTGAAGTGAGCTCCACGGTCTGAGACTATGTCTGGTGGTGGCCCGTGAATCCGGACCACCTGGTCAAGCATCACCTCTGCTGTTCCCTGCGCGGACGGCAACTTGGGTAATGCCACGAAGCGTCCGGCTTTGGAGAACCTGTCCACAATGACAGTATCACAGTGTTGCCCCGAGATGGGGGCAGCCCTGTGATAAAGTCAAGGGACAGGTGTGACCAGGGACGCAAGGGAACAGCCAGAGGGTGCAACAGACCCATGGGCTTGGTTCTGGGGTCCTTACATCGTGCACACACCGCACAAGCGGCCACGTAGGAGCGCACGTCCTGCTCCATGCGGGGCCACCAGAAACGGCGCTGCAGGAACTCCAACGTGTGTGTCTGAGGGGAAGCGTGGCCCCAGGCGAGCACCCGCCTTCTGAGGGAGGAGGGCACGTGAGCCCGACCCGGGGGGCCATTCCCCGGATCAGGATTGGCCTCCTGGGCACGTCTAACAGCGTCCATCAGACCCCACCTGAGGGGCGCCAAGATCCTGGCCTGGGGAACAATGGTGGACGGCTCCACAGGGAGAGGGAGGGGCTCCCACTGGCGAGAGAGGGCGTCTGGTTTGATGTTCTTGGTCCCGGGACGGTACGACAAGATAAAGTCAAACCGGGTGAAGAACAACCCCCATCTGGCCTGGCCTGCTGAATGTAGGCCAGGTTCTTGTGGTCTGTCCAGACCAGAAAGGGGTGTTCCGCCCCCTCAAGCCAATGCCTCCACTCTTCCAGGGCGAGTTTCATGGCCAGGAGCTCCCGGTCTCCCACATCATACCGCTGCTCCGCAGAGGAAAGACGGTGGGAGTAGTAGGCGCAAGGGTGCAGTCTGTCCCCAGGCCCCGATCGCTGGGACAGGACTGCCCCTACGCCTACTTCGGAGGCATCCACCTCAACGACAAACGGAAGTCCCGGATTAGGCAGTTGGAGAACTGGGGCTTTGGTCAACAGGCGTTTAATGGCATCAAATGCCTCCTGGGCCTCTGTGGACCAGCTAAACCGTCCTGACGCCTTCCTCGTCAGGGCGGTTAGCGGGGCGGCCACGGAGCTAAAATTTTTCACGAATCGACGGAAGAAATTGGCAAAGCCCAGGAAACACTGAACCAGGCGCACCGAGGTGGGCTGGGGCCAGTTCTCCACTGCCTTGATCTTGGTGGGGTCCATGCGCAGTGTGTTGTGAGACACAACAAAACCCAGGAAGGAGATGGTCTGCGCATGGAACTGGGACTTCTCAAGTTTGACGAAGAGGTGGTTCTCCAGGAGGAGCTGGAGAACCCGTCGGACATGGGTGACGTGTTCGTCTACAGACCGGCTGTAGATGAGAATGTCGTCCAGGTAAACGAACACGTACCGGTCCAAGGCCTCCCGAAGCACCTCGTTAATGTACCCCTGGAAGACGGCGGGGGCGTTCATCAACCCGAACGGCATGACCAGGTACTCATAGTGCCCGGACGGGGTGATGAACGCCGTCTTCCACTCGTCACCTGCCCTGACCCTGACCAGGTTGTAGGCACTGCGCAGGTCCAGCTTCGTAAAGACGGTGGCCTGCTGGAGAGTCGAGATGAGCAAGCTCATCTTTGAGATCCTCATTGAGCCCGTGATGGTATGCACTGGCCAGAGCGCTGGAGTTCCACCCGCTTTCAGCCCAGAGCGTACGAAACTCGATGGCATACTCAGACACCGACCTCCTACCCTGACGCAGGTTAAGGAGGCGGGTCCCTGCCTCCTCTCCTCGGACCGGAAGATCAAATGTCCGCAAAAGGGTGGTCGCAAACAGCGCAGCAGTGGAGCAAACTCCTGGCTGGTGCTCCCACACTGGGGTAGCCCATGCTAACGCCCTTCCGGAGAGGAGGGAGACAATGTATGCCACCTTGGCACGCTCCGACTGAAAGCAGTGTGTTGTGAGACACAACAAAACCCAGGAAGGAGATGGTCTGCGCATGGAACTGGGACTTCTCAAGTTTGACGAAGAGGTGGTTCTCCAGGAGGAGCTGGAGAACCCGTCGGACATGGGTGACGTGTTCGTCTACAGACCGGCTGTAGATGAGAATGTCGTCCAGGTAAACGAACACGTACCGGTCCAAGGCCTCCCGAAGCACCTCGTTAATGTACCCCTGGAAGACGGCGGGGGCGTTCATCAACCCGAACGGCATGACCAGGTACTCATAGTGCCCGGACGGGGTGATGAACGCCGTCTTCCACTCGTCACCTGCCCTGACCCTGACCAGGTTGTAGGCACTGCGCAGGTCCAGCTTCGTAAAGACGGTGGCCTGCTGCAGTGCCTCAAAGGCAGATGACATGAGAAGTAAGGGGTACCGATTCTTTATAGTGATTTTGTTGAGGCCTCTGTAGTCAATACAGGGCCTCAACCCTCCGTCTTTCTTCCCCACAAAGAAGAAGCCTGCGCCGGCTGGGGAGGTAGAGGGGCGGATAAACCCCAGAGCTAGGGCCTCCTGGATATACTCCTCCATCGCTCTGCGTTCTGGGCCCGAAAGGGAGAACAACGTTCCCCTGGGGGGGGCTAGCTCCAGGGAGAAGGTCGATGGCGATATCGCAGGAGCGGTGGGGGGGCAGTATCTGGGCCTTCTTCTTGTTGAACACCTCCCGGAGGTCCAGGTATTCCGTAGGCACCTGAGACAGATCAGGCCCTCCGGAGCCAGGGACCTTACCTCTGGGAGCTCTGGGAGGCTGGAGCCAGGAGGACCGACAGGCCGGCCCCCATGCCAACACCGAACGGGTCAGCCAGTCGACATGGGGGTTGTGTCGCTGAAGCCAGGGGAAACCCAAAATCAGCTGCAAGTCGGGGGCGCTTATGATGTACAGCGCAATCTGTTCAGAATGGGACCCGACTCGCAGCATGAGGGTGCGTGTTTGGAAGGACACCACCCCTGGCTCCAGTGACCGTCCGTCTATTGCCGCAACAGGCAGGGGCTCGGGTAGGGGGACCAGCGGCAGGGCAAGCTTTTTGGCCAGGGCAGCATCCAAGAAGTTTCCTGCCGCCCCTGAGTCCAGGAAGGCAGGAAGGCGAACCTCAGAAGCCCCCCACACAAGTGTGGCGTTGAGGAACACCCCCTGCGTTCGAGGGGACCCTGGTTGGTTCATTAGGGGTCTCACCTCCCCTAATGAACATCGGCCTTTAGCTGCTAACGCGCTGGTGACCCGATACCCCACAATAGAGACACCTCCCCTCCCGCATACGGGCATCTCGCTCCTGCCTTGGCAGGCGGGTGTGTCCCAATTGCATAGGTCGGCCCCCATGGTCAGGTGGTTTCTTGTTCCTCCCGGCTTGTCCACCACCCGAGGAACGACCATGAGAAGCCAGAGGGACCGTCTCTATAGCCCACTCCTTACGCCTCTCACTAAGGCGGTTGTTCAGCCTCGGGGTGAGCTCAATGAGGTTGTCCAGTGATGCTGGAGAGTCGCGATGAGCAAGCTCATCTTTGAGATCCTCATTGAGCCCGTGATGGTATGCACTGGCCAGAGCGCTGGAGTTCCACCCGCTTTCAGCCCAGAGCGTACGAAACTCGATGGCATACTCAGACACCGACCTCCTACCCTGACGCAGGTTAAGGAGGCGGGTCCCTGCCTCCTCTCCTCGGACCGGAAGATCAAATGTCCGCAAAAGGGTGGTCGCAAACAGCGCAGCAGTGGAGCAAACTCCTGGCTGGTGCTCCCACACTGGGGTAGCCCATGCTAACGCCCTTCCGGAGAGGAGGGAGACAATGTATGCCACCTTGGCACGCTCCGACTGAAAGCGGGAAGGCTGTAGCTCAAAAGCGAGTGAGCACTGTAGGAGAAATCCCCTACAGCCTCCTGGTTCACCACTGTAGCACATAGGGGCCGGTAGCGGGGGCTCGACACGGTGCGCTTTGTGTGGCTCACCCACAACATACTCCCCCTGGGGACTCCAGGGGGCTGGCTGTGTGGGATGTGGCGGATTATGTGCCAACATATTAGCCAGCCCCTGCAGCTGGTCTAGAATCTGCTGCAGGGTCTGTTCATGCCTCCCAATAGCTGCCCCCTGGTTCCCTGCTCGAGACCTAACTGCTCTGCTGGATCCATGTTTTGGCTGGATCTTTCTGTAATGGGTGGGGAGCGATAGCTCTCCAGCCCAGAAGGTTGTAGAATCCAAGTGCAGAGCAGTAGATCTCGAAGCAGGTAAACCCAAGAAAAAAAAGAATAACAATAATAATAATAATAATAATAATAATACGAAGAAGAAGAAGAAGAAGAAGAATTAATATATAATTGTTAATATATATATTAATAGGATATATAATAATATTATATAATAATATTATATATATATATAATTATTATTATTATTAAACCCCGCTCCACGCTGAACCAGCGAGCGGATTGGGACGCGGTCGCTTTAATCACTCTTTAAAGGGCCTCCGCCGAAAGGAGCGGAGCAACGAAAACGGGCGGAGATCGAAAACGAGAGTGAAAACAAACCTCGCGCCGAGCGTGAGTGAAAGAGAGGGGGAGAAAACGTAAACTAAGGCTTGCCTGGAAGCGGCTACCTCTTATGAGACGAGGTGAAGGATTAACTAAACAAAAAGGGGCTTCCAACGAAAACAAAACTAAACTGAGGTGCTTATGGATTTAAATGCTGCTCCACCAGAGAGGGGAGGGAAGGTAAACAAGCCGCGTGCTTCGCGGTGAGAAACACACACAGACACACAGACTCGAGAGGGCCGGCAGAACAGAGCACACCGCTCTGCTCCACCAAACTAGAGACAGATAGATGGCGGCCGTGGAGCTCACTGCTCTACACAGCTCCACCAAACTCGAAGGGAGAAAGAGATAGAGATAGAGATAGAGAGCCGTGGCTCGCTCGGAAAACCGGCATAGATTCGCTCTCACGAGCTTCAAAGATCCAGCGCCGAGTGGCCGATTGGCGCTGCTTATAAGGTGTTCAAAGCAGGTGTTGGTAATTAGCCAATCAACCCTCGGGGCTGGCCTGGCGCGCCCTCCGATGCCTCTGTCGGGCACCAGCCCTTACAGGAACAAAATTGAAAAATAAAACAAGATAGCAAATGGGAAACATTAAGTTTTGATTTCCAACACAATAAATTATTTTCTACTGAATAAATGATCACTACATTTTGGGGTCTCAAATTATATTTATTGAGGTCTTAAAAAGGTCCAAGAACCCTGATAAACTTGTTTATTGTCTGCTTTATGGTCTCAAATACTGTTATGTGCAATAAACCTTTTAAAAATAAAGAAAAAACATGATTTCCACTGTAATGGATGCAGGGTCTCAAAGGGTTAATCCAGATGTGTAACATTCTGTATTACAAGCACAGCTTATGATGCATTATAATGCCTTATAAACATGTATATAATGTGTTATACACATGTATAAATGTGTATAATCATGTTTAAATGCTTTATAAATGCTTTATAATACTGTTTTTCTTAAACTTAACCTTTTCTCACTATTACCATCAACCAACCCCCCCCCCCCCCCCCACCACCACCACCACTTTAATTGTGTAAATTTGTGTCTCACCTTTTGCTCTGTAACAGATCACACACAGGAGGGTAAGAGTAATCATACAGACAGAGATTAGGATTATAATTATAATCCAGTAGAGATTAGGATCAGGAGAAATCTGAGAGCTGGGCGGAGCTGAAGAGTTATTAATCTGATTATTCTCATCTGAAACACAGAGAAAAAGGACAACAAAATCTAAATAGAGAAACGATACTGAAATCTGATTCAGTTTCAGAAATGATCAACACCTGTTCAACTACTTTAACCAATCTGAACTGACATTTATAATGTAATTAATCTGTTAATTACAGTATCCCATGATATATGATTTGGAAACCATGTTAACATCTTTGGTGTGGAAAATCCTACACTCAGCATTATATTTTTTTAGAGCCCAGTGCCTTAAAATCTATAAGTAGGTTGTTTCAGTGTATAGATGACATACAAATGTGGATGTCTTGAATTTCTTTTTACAATTAAATAAAGAGAAGACAGAGGTTTTAGTTCTTGGAAATGAGACAGATAATTTGGAGGCTAAGCAGGGTGTTAAGAATGTAGGTGTTATTTTTTAATAATGAGCTCAGTTTTAAATCAAACATTATGACTAGCTTATCACCATCTTCAAAATATCGCTAAGGTTTGAGATATTCTTTCTCCTACTGATAGTGAGAAGCTTGTTCATGCATTTATTACTTCGCTATTAGATTATTGCAATGCTGTTTTATCTGCTCTTCCAAAAAGCTCTATTGCACTAATAGTATCTACCAGACAGGGTTCTGTCTCGTAAAAAAAGAGTAGTATTGAACTGGTTACCGGTCAGATTTAGAATAGATTTTAAGATACTAGTAATGGTTTTTAAATGTCTTCATGGTCTTTCTCCCCTTTATTGCAGTGATATGACCGGCTCGGTCTCCCAGGTCTTTCCACAGTAATTTACTGTTAGTTCCAGAAACTCGGTTGAGATTTGGAGACGCTGTTTTTAGCCATTATGCCCCAAAGCTGTGGAACACTCTTTCTGAGGAGCTTTGAGCCATTTCATATTGCTCTTTTTAAAATTATTAGTATTAAATTATTTTTATTTAAATTAGCATTTTTGTAAGGATTTTTTTCTTTAATATGTGTGTATTGTATAATGACTGCAGAGGTTTATTTTTTGTGTAAAACACTTTGCTTTGCATTTGTGTATGAAAAGTGCTGTATAAATAAAACATATATTTTATTATTATTATTATTATTATTATTATTATTATTATTATTATAACAGCACTTCATGCTTCCCTCTGCTGAAAACTTTTTTGTAGATAAGAATTTTTATCTTCAGCAGGATTTGGCACTCTGCCAAAAGTATCAATAGGTCTTATATAATATTCTAATTTTCTAACACACTGATTTTTGGGTTTTCATTGGCTGTAAACCATAATCATCAATAATAAATAAAATAAACGCTTACAGTTTTTCTCAATTGGTTTGGCTCATTTCTTGAAACTGAGATGACATTCTCAAAATAACATGGACAAATCCCCAAACTAACTTGCGGTTCCTCATAACAGAATGGCATTTCTCATTGCGTTCATCACATTTCAAATGCTTTGTACACGTCTCAAGCACTTAGTACATCTTTGCAAATCGTTATGAACAAGTATCCTACACTTAACACAATCATCCTACATTAAGTTCATTTTCCAAAAGAATGCATCTTGTTGGTCTATCCCAACTGGTCGGTTCTCAGTGTAATGGTTGTTCAGCACAATTTCATCGTATAAGTCATCATCTGCAGAATAGTCTGCTCAATTGTCAAAATGAGTTAAGAAATTGTAATACAATACAAAACACATATTTTGGAACATTTCATAAATTCATGAATCAGGTGAGTAGGTAACAGGTGAAAGCAGGTTTTGATGAAGAGGAGTGTCCCACATAACAGGTGACCAATCCATCAGTTTGTTACCTGACAGGTTTAGTCTATGATTTTGAATGCTGGCATTGCTGCATATGTACAGATTGGTCTGGTGCTAGTACTTTTCCATTGTCAACATGGAGAGACCGCAAGTACAAGGCCAACCTCCACCTGGAGGAAGAGGAAGAAAAAGAGAAGGAAGAGGAAGAGGAGGACTGGGGTTGCGCGGTGGTACAGGAGTAGGAAGAAGAGGAGAAGTGAGGGTTCGTGGTGGTGGAATAGGAGGAAGAGGAGTTGGGAGACATCATCCTGTCCTGGATGAAATTTGGGTCACCACTATTGACCATGTAGTCGACCATCACCTCACAATGACAGAGGCACGGTGCCGAGTGCAGCCTAATGTGCCACGCTCCACAGTCTCCTCCATCATACAAACCTTTCGC
Source organism: Astyanax mexicanus (assembly GCF_023375975.1). Lineage (NCBI taxonomy): Eukaryota > Metazoa > Chordata > Actinopteri > Characiformes > Acestrorhamphidae > Astyanax > Astyanax mexicanus. The sequence goes on from NW_026040044.1 coordinate 1,852,108, forward strand.
CGGGAAAACAGGTATGCACTCAGGCAATGACGGAACTACAGAATTCTCTAAGAAAGCTTGCATAATGTCCCACTACCTGCCTATATTCTCCATTCCTTAACCCTATTGAGGATTTTTTCTTGCTTGGAGGTGGAGAGTGTATGAACATCATGCTCAGAACCTGAGGTCCCTCCTCAATGCGATGGAGTAAGTCTGTTTGGCCAATTTACCTTATAGTTATAGGAATGTCATCTCAGTTTCCAAAAATGAGACAAACCAATTGAGAAAAACTGTAAAATAGATCACTCTGTGTGTAATACATCTATATAATCTATGAGTTTCACATTTTCACTGATATTTAAATTTTTTGAGATGGACTAGATAGATAGATAGACAGACAGACAGACAGACAGATAGATAGACAGACTGACAGACAGATAGATAGATTAAAATATTACACTATATACATGAATGTCTATACTAGATAGATAGATAGATAGATAGATAGATAGATTAAAATTTTACACTATATACATGAATGTCTATAACTGAACTAATGAGCTTCACAGAGTCACATGACCACACTCCAACTCAAGCTGTAGATTTCTGCTGTCATTGGATATTCTGATTATGTTTATGGGATGTAATGACCTTTCTTTTTATATATGTAAATGTGCTATATGTACGTATGTGTATATATATGTGCATAATTCTATATTTTATATATTTTAATTTCATAAGTTACAAAGTTCTTAGCTTTATGAACGTTTTGGGAAAGGCTAGTTGGAGACTGCATGATGGGCATTAAGTTAGTTTTTTTCAGTTAATTAAATTTTTTTTTATGTGTCAGGAGAGATTAACATACAAAACTTTCCTTGTGTTGAAGGGAACTATAAGACACACCCACTGCTTTCTGATAGGCTACAGAGCACTTACCTGTGAAGGTGAGTCTGATTGGTTTCCTGAACTGAAAGAGTGATGATGTGTTTCTTCCTCCACAGTGATACAGTCCCAGATCTGTATCATTAACTCCATTAATCACTAAACTCACTGAACTGCTGTTCTCACTGATCTCATAATGATCTTTATTATTTATATTAAAACTGTATGAAAATGATTTATTTATTTTTCCTCGTGCAGCAGAGATCAGCAGCTTCATCTGCTGCTCAGAGTTCTGATGAAACCATGAAATCTCATAATCTGTAGAGATGCTGCAGTGCAGGGTGATGATTTCTCCAGGAGACACAGATCTGAGATCAGCTGAGATCTCCTGGATTGGTCTGCAGGTGCCTGAAAAAGAGTAAAATAACAAAACAATAGATAATAGTGAAAATCAATGAAAGAACCCATTTATTACATTAAAACACAATCCAGTTCAGTTTCAGTGAATTCATTCACAATAAAAGTGCTTCTCCCGTTTCCTTCCGTAAAATGACTCTCTAAGAGGTAGTGTACCTCTTGGCGAGAGCTTGACCACATGGAGAGAGCTAGACATGCCTCTAATACCCCTCTAATTCCACCAACATTCTTGTTTGCACACCTGATGTCGGCACCTTTCCACCAATAAAAACTGATTCTGGAACCTGAAAGGTAATTCCATGCTGGAAGGTTTTTTTAGTGCAAGCCATATTGACATCTGTGGGTGTATCTAGCTTTGTAGAGAATCAGACGAATTAACAAATTCACTAAATCAGTAGAGATCTCAATCTTGTTAATATTACCCAGCCCTCTAATCTAACCAAAGGAATGTTAGCAGAGAGACAGCAAGCTAGCTAAACCCGGTTCTCTGACTATGACTGGATTAACCTGAACTGGGGTCCATTTCCCAAAAGCGTAGTTGCTAACTACGTTCTTTATTCACACTCTGTCCCTGTTACCTCAGAGGATAATTAGGTCATTCAAAACACCTGCTTATTACATGTCTCTATAATTTTCACTTTTATTTTAAGACTTTTTTCTTAATTTTTTATTAATATATTATATATAAGACACATTCTTGCCTACTGTATGGATACATTTGTTTCACTGGGTACAAACAATGCAAATATACCCTCAAAGGTCCTTAGGGTACAGGTGTTTACGTTAAAGCCATTTTAGAGTATCACCCCAGTGACAGTTTAATAGCCTTATTCAGAGAGTGCATATAGCACAGTGAGTTTAAAAAAAATATTATTAACTAATTCATAAATGTGCACAGCACAAGTTATCTTTACTCAAGAGATGCCTGCTGGAATAATTGACATACATCTTTCCAAGACTGTAAAATACATTTTAGCTAAACAGCACTTCAGTGCACTCTTTAGACACTGAATTCATGTTTGCCAAATAAAGGTAAATGTTTAAGACATACATTAAAAATGGGCAATTAACTTACATTTTCAAAGTACATTTGAGTACTACGGTTCTGGGAAACACCTGAGTAGCTTAACTAAGGTTCGCACTATGCAAGTTACTAACGTGGTTTCCTCCATAGTTCCAACCACGCTTTTGGGAAACACCTGCGTCGCAGCTGCATCGTCCAGACTATGTAAGTTGCTAACGTAGTTAGCAACTACGCTTTTGGGAAACGTACCCCTGATTTAAGAACGGGTGCATTTCCTTGGAGGCAGACTGAAAGAAATTAATGAACACAATTCCACATTGCACCACAACTTTGATTTGATCTGGTTTTAATAACACACAGTCATCCTGCATCAGTAAAATGTTAATTTCCTTTATTCATGTCTGGAATTGAGTGCATTTGTGTAAACTGTTGGTAAATAAGCTCGCTGAAGGACTGCGTGCTCTACCCACGGGAGGGAGGAGTCTGGCGGCGGGGGAACCGACGCCACGCTCGGCTCTCCCCCCAACAAGTAGACACCACAACTACGGCAAAATCTGTGCACTGTATAATCTAACTGTAACACTAGAGCATGAATTATCAGCAGGTTATAAATGTGGATAACTGAGCCCAAGAGAGAAAAATGCCCATTTGCCCACAAAGCTCGTTCGAATTCGCTCAAATTAAAGAAAATTATTAATTCAAGCTCACGATTTCTTTAATTCAAGCACGAATTAAAGAAATTGTCAGCACGAAATGCCAATTGGTCACTCAAATTAAAGAAAACGTGAGCAGGAACTGCTGTCTTTCATTAGATTATTATTTTTTTATTTATCCACGGCCCCTCCCGGGCTCTAGTACCATATTTTTTGCATTATATTTTAAAGATTGGGATTTTTGCAAGTTTCCTGCTGGGGAAGTCATTACATTTATTCGTAATTTACTTAATTGAGTAGATTTTATGAGTAATTTGTAATTTTTAAGTAGTTTTTAAAATAGGTAATTCTACTTTTACTTAAGTACATTTTGACACAAGTAATTTACTTCGCTACATTAGAAAACTCCCCATTACTGAGTAAAAAAAGAAAAAAACAAAACAATTGTCTGAGTAAAAAAAATAAATTGCTCGCATGTGGAATAACGAGGCAACGACGTTTTCGTAATAAATTATATACATTCATAACATAAAGCTTATTAATACTGTATTGTTATAGTTAAATATTTCAGTGTTTAGATTTTGCGGGGCGTCGCATAGCCTCGCCTATATTGCGCTTCAACTTCGGGACCCCCGCCGCGCCATGCTGCGTCGTGAGAGCGCGCTTTGTTCCGCAGAGGTCTTCAGTTTCTTTACTTTTGTTATTGTGATCAAAAGAAATGTAAATACAACCAGTTCCAGTGATGAATGAAGGAAATAAACCTTTTACTGGTGCAGGAGGACTGTCTCTGTTTTATTAAACATACTTTTAAAACATTATATGCGTGTCAGGGTTTTGTTTATTGACTTGAGGAGGAGACATGAGGAAAGAAAAATAATATAAAAATGTATATAATGGAATTTGGGACAGTTTTATAAATGGCTCACATGAGACCTGCTTTAAATCTGTTACACTATTTTAAATCATAATTGCTGGCCTAAAATAAAAAAAAATAATACAATGTTTTTAAGATGTTTATTTGAGTCGGGAATTTATATTGCAACTAAATAAATGAATCTGATAAATCCGATAATTTATTCCAATATTTTAAATGTGTTTTAGATGTGACCAAATGTAATTGTAAGATGTAGGACAAACTATATCACCATATTAAATTAAAAAAAACTATTATTCTTTTATTCATTTGTAGGCCTTATATAAATTAATGGGAGAGTGAAACGGGTGTTGTTGAAAGTAATTTCTTTAAAACCAGTTATAAAGAAAGTATAAATCCTGAGCACCATGCGCTCTCCCAGCTGGACGCGTCTCGCTGCGCTGGCGCCGAAGCCTAGGCTGTGCGTAACTACGCCTCCACGGCAAAATCTGGACACTGTATAATAACTGTAGCACTAGAGCACTAGAGCAAGATATAAATGTAATTAACTGATAATAATCCCAGCAGCCCTGTAACAGATCATATTAACAGAGCTTCTTAAACTGGCCACCCAGTTAGCCTTCTTTTCCAATTTAACATTATCATTTTATTTTGGAAGTCCGCTTTTTTTTTTACAGTGCTCTGGCGTACCTTCAGTGTTACATTTGTCTCCAGGCAAATTTTTATTTGACATTGTGCTGTGCCCTTCATCCTGACAGGTGCTGAGATCAGGGGTGGGTTTCCCGAAAGCTTCATAATGCTAAGAACTTCGTTAACTCGTACTTAAGATTGATTGTTAATTAAAGAGTGTTTCCCAAACCCGTGCATAAATAAAGTACTACGTAAACTCGCTCGCAGATTAACGAGTGCCCTCACCCAGTCGTTATTCTTAAGAGCTTCTTTAGGGGATCTCTACTTGCAGTTCAGCACCTTAAACACCAGGGACCGCCAATTTTAAGGGAGAAAAATGTTCATTTCCGTGGTTGAAGCAATTATATTATATTATATTATACTATATTATATTATATTATATTACATTAGATTACATTATATTACATTACATTATAATATTCCCCGTGTCTGCGGGTGCTCCGGTTTCCTCCCACAGTCCAAAGACCTAATTGGATGTCGGATAAAAATTAAAAACTGACCCTTAGGTGTGAGTGTGTGAGTGGATGTGTCTGTGTGTCTGTCTGTGTCTGTCTGCCCTGCGACGGATTGGCGGCCTTTCCAGGGTGTATAGCCGGCTGGTATAGACTCCAGCCCCCCCCCCCCCCCCCCCCGCGACCCTAAACGGATAAAGCGGTTGACGATGAGTGAGTAAGTGAGTGAATGAGTTATATTATATTATATTATATTATATTATATTATATTATATTATATTATATTATATTATATTGCCATATAATGCCATATATAATGCCAATTTGTCTGTGGCTTGTAGTCTAACTGGGCAAACCCATTATTAAAATCCAGATTCCTGCAGATGATGCTCACGGTCTAAGCAAAGCTGCAAAGTCACCAAGTCCGTGGATTCTGTAATCAGGCTGTTACTGTGGAATACACGCAAATATACACAATTGCCACCAGACCGGGAATTACAGCACAATACAATATATTTCCATGCTATTGGGAAAATCCCTGGTACTGTAGATCCGGTGCAGGGGACGCCTGCGGTGTCTTTAATCACACCTACACGTACTGTAAAGGGTATCGGTGAATGTGCAGGTAATATTTAATATTATTCCTTAATCAGGTGCTTCTAACCAACATTGTGGCCGTTCATCTGGGCAAACTCTGGGGTGTGTCAGCTCACAAATATATAAATACCAGTCAAAAGTTGGACACGTCTCATTCAATGTTTTTTTTTTTTTTTACATTGTGGATTAATATTAAAACCATGAAAACTATTAATTGACGCATATGGAATTATCTAGTAAACAAAAAGGTGCATGGCCTTAACAATCCCCTGACCTAAACCCAACTGAGATGGTGATTTGGATGAGCATACTCATGTTGGTATAATATATATAACATACGTGTATATATATTATTATATTATTTTTATATTTTTTATATTATTATTAATATTTATAATAATAAATTAATATTACTCGCCAAATTACTATTAATAATATTAGTATAATATATATTAATATAATATATGTATATATATATATATATATATATATATATATATATATATATATATATATATATATATATTATATTAATATATATTATACTAATATTATTAATAGTAATTTTAAAAAATTAAAAGTTTAATTTTTTTTAATAGATTAGATTTTCGAGTATTTATTTAGTCATATGTATCTTTAGGAGTATTTTATTAATGCCAAAGTACATCCTTTTGTAATTAAAATTTCAGAATATGTATAATATTGATGATTACAACACAGTTCTACGTTTTAGGGTGTAATAGTGAATAAATACTGCATATTGGCAGTGTTGAATCGATATTTGTGGATCGATTGAGTGCGCTGTTTTTGGGGAGGAGTCAACAAAGACGTTCTTTAACCTCGTTCGTTAATTTTCGCGCTGCAAAGCTCTTTGGGAAACTCTCGCAGAACTGGCTCGTTCTTTACACACGTCATTCGTTAGTTCGTTCGTTATTCGCTAAGATTGATCGTTTTCGGGAAACCCACCCCAGAAGAGTATCATTTCGGCAGGTGTAAATATCAGGTATTCTGGGGTGGGTTTCCCGAAAGCTTCGTAACACTAAGAACTTCGTTAACTCGTACTAAAGATTGATCGTTAATTAAAGAGTGTTTCCCAAACCCGTGCGTAACTAAAGTACTACGTAAACTCGCTCGCAGATTAACGAGTGCTCTGACCCAGTCGTTATTCTTAAAGAGCTTCTTTAGGGGATCTCGACTTGCAGTTCAGCACCTTAAACACCAGGGACCGCCAATTTTGAGGAAGAAAAATGATAATTTCCGTGTTTGAAGCAATTATATTATATTATTATTAATTATAATCAATTATATTACTATATAATTATTAATATTATTATATTATATTATATTATATTACTATTAAGTATAATCAATTATATTACTATATAATTATTATTATATTATATCATTATTATATTATATTATATTATATTATTTCCCGTGTCTGCGGGTGCTCCGGGTTCCTCCCACAGTCCAAAGAAATTAGTTCAGGCTAATTAGATGTCGGATAAAAATTGCCCCTTAGGTGTGAGTGAATGTGTCTGTGTGTCTGTCTGTCTGCCCTGTGATGGATTGGCATCCTGTCCAGGGTGTATACTGCCTTCAGCCCGATGCCAGCTGGTATAGACTCCAGCCACCAAGCATCGACAACAACCCCCCCCCCCCCCCCCGCGCCCCTTAACGGCTAAATATAATATATTATATTATATTATATTATATTATATTATATTATATTATATTATATTATAATGCCAACTGTGGCTTGTAGTCTAACTGGGCAATCAAACCCACGAGTAAATTATTTAAATCCAGATTAGCGTCTTGACATTAATGCTGCAAGAAATGCAATCAGTCAATTCCTGCAGATGATGCTCACGGTCTAAGCAAAGCTGCAAAGTCTCCAAGTCCGTTGATTCTGTAATCAGGCTGTTATGTGGCATACACACATTTATATACAGTTCCCACCAGCCCGGGAATTACAGCACAACATAATATATTTCCATGCTATTTGGAAAATCCCTGGTATCCGGTGCAGGGACGCCTGCGGTGTCTTTAATCACACCTACACGTATTGTAAAGGGTATCGGTGAATGTGCAGGTAATATTTAATAATATTCCTTATTCAGGTGCTTCTAACCAACATTGTGGCCGTTCATCTGGGCAAACTCTGGGGTGTGTCAGCTCACAAATATCAGTCAAAAGTTGGACAAGTCTCATTCCATGTTTTTTTTTTTTTACATTGTCGATTAATATTAAAACCATGAAAACTAATTGACGCAAATGGAATTAGTAGACAAAAAGGTGCATGGCCTTGACAATCCCCTGACATAAACCCAACTGAGATGGTGATTTAGGATGAGCTGGAGCTTCACAGTATAAAGTACAAAACATATTTCTGTTGGTTTAAAATGTAATATATATATATATATACGTATATATATATATATATATATATATATATATATATATATATATATATATATATATATATATATATACGTATATATGTATATATATATATATATATATATATATATATATATATATATATATTTATGTATATATACGCACACACAGGAACATATGTATTATTATATTATTTTTATAATATTAAAAATTAGAATAATATTAGTATAATATCTATTAATATAATATATATTAACAATAATAGTTTTAAAAATGTAAAAAATAAGTTTAATGTTTTAAAATAGATTAGATTTTCGAGTATTTATTTAGTCATATGTATCTTTAGGAGTATAATGTTGTTAATTACAACACATTTCTACGTTTTTAGGGTGTAATAGTGAATAAATACTGCATATTGCAGTGTTGAATCGATATTTGTGGATCGATTGAGTACGCTGTTTTGGGGGAGGAGTCAACAAAGATGTTCTTTAACCTCGTTCGTTACTTTTCACGTTGCGAAGCTCTTTGGGAAACACTCGCAGAACTGGCTCGTTCTTTACTCACGTCATTCGTTAGTTCGTTCGTTATTCGCTAAGATTGATCGTTTTCGGGAAACCCACCCCAGATTTGAACTTGGTTATTTTCGCCGATTTTACGATTAAGCTGTTTTTAACATATTGTCCTATGATCATTATGGCTAAAACGCGTCCTAAAAAAAGTCCTACGAGTTATTTAGTTCTACAATACTCGTCGTTGTTTCGTTATATGCAACTACACTAGCACTGTCTAACAAGAGTCTTTGTTTGGCTTTATATATTGCTGTGTTCTGAGTGAAATATATATATAAAGCGGTCTTTACACACAAAAAATAACGGACAGCGAGAGAGTAACCTCTAGCGCCCACATGTTTACCAATTTATATTATGATTAAAATACATTTAATTAAATTATATCTCGTGCTTTTTATCCAAGCCGTCCAATCAGCTCAGAGTGCCACTTTAAATGCACAATTCATGCTGATATGCAGCTGCTCCAAATACTTTTGTCCTGAGGAGCCCTAGATTAAGCTTTAAGTTTATTTTGGTGAGTAAAGCACGTAAAGCTCGTTAGCCCGTAAACAAAAAATATATTATATTAGCTACAAAAAGCACGTTAAAAATATTCATATAAAAAAAAACATTTTTATTGATATAAAATAAAGGCATATCACTTCATACAGCATATCGCGGTGTTGAGCCACCATGTAAAGCCGCTGGAGAAATTATTTTGCACGGACAGCCCTATTGGAAACATTAAACAATCTGCTTTAAAAAATGAAATTAAACATGTAAATAGCAGTTAAAGCAAATAAAAAGTAAAAAAAAAAATGAATTGTAAAAATTTAAAAATACGATTTATTGTCACCTATATGACCATATCTTTTTAACAGTAAAGAAAAAAATGCATCATGGAAATATGCCACTCGTTCTTGAAAATGTTTTATGGGGTGGTCTGAACAAATACTGCCTGAAAGGTGCACATTTTTATGCACATTTACAATGATTTGTTGTACTTTTTTACATCAAGTAATTAAAAGTAGCTATGTAACTTTTACTCAAAGTACATTTTAAATTGAGTACTTTTTTACTTTTACTCAAGTAGATTTTTAGATGGGTACTTGAAGAATTTTAGCAAAGTAAAGGTACTTTTTCTTAATTACAATTTTTTTGTACTTTTTCCACCTCTGGTTAAGAACACGGTGGTTCAAACCAACATAGTTCAGACTTCTGTGGTTTCAACAAAGTACTTTAGTTTTTAGTTAGTTGGTCATACAGAAGTGTACACTTGCACGCTTAGCTGGACTGTATTTGGAATTTAACAGTTGTGTTAACATTCATTTTATGTCTGATTTGATATTGCAGATTAACGTGAACACAAAGGCAAGTTCAGAAAACTTTATAAAAGAGTGTTTCTTTAAGACACTGGTTGGAATGTAATAGTGAATCAGTTTCTCTGCTTTTGCTATTTATAGGTTTATATTTGAGTAAAATAAACATTGTTGTTTTATTCTATAAACTACAAACAACATTTCTCAGAAAGATGCAGAGCTTTCAGACCTCAAAAAATGCAAAGAAAACAAGTTCATATTCATAAAGTTTTAAGAGTTCAGAAATCAATATTTGGTGGACAGTGGCGGATGCTGGTCTTTCAAGGAGGGGAAGCTCAATTTCGGCCTACATCTTAACATATGTAGTTTTATTTATACGTAAATTCTACTTTCCCTGAGATTTTTTTTTTGTAAATAAAAGGCATTATTTTCAAGTTTTCACTACACAACAAAAAGGTACCCATTCTTTACATTGAACAATTACATAAAAACGACGCTATGACATGAATAAACATAAAATAATCAGTAAAAAAAACATTACGCTAGATCTTTAAAGTTGGTAAAGGAAAAAATGCAGGTAAATTTATTTCCTTTTTTGACAGTTTTAATTTCCTTAAATAATCCCTTTATTAATTTAAATTATTTAAATTATTTTAATAATAACACAATACGTACTACTGGCCCCTGTTCATTTATGTCCTGAGATAGTTTCATCAAGAGGAATGGCCATCAGTACATTTTATTAGTTACAGCACTTCCAGTCAGCCAGCTCACTTCATCAAACCAGAACAGCTGAAAATACCTGTTACTTTTCCCACCTTTTACACCAAATTAATCTGAGCAGTTGATCTGCCCTGCTGCTGTTTAACTCTAAGTTTTTCTTCGTAAGGAAGACTATCACTCAGTTTTTACACTAAAAGATTGCTGATTCGCTCATTTCGCTGTCAATCAAAAAGGGACTCTGCCTCAGACAGATCATCCAATCATCAAGCAGAAGCTGAGCGTCCGGGCCGGCCGAGGCCAGCCCACTGCCCCATAGACCCCCAGAGACACTGAGCGTCCGATGGGCGGGACAAAGCCCAGCGTTTATCCAATGACTCGTCTGGTTTGGCCGCGCGCTTTGCTCCGCTATTGAAGTCTGTGCACTGTTTAAAGCAGCGCTGTTTAAAGCAGCACTGTGAAGCTGCGGGAATGAGTGAGAGTGAAACCGCGGCGTTACCAGTGATAAGAAGCTGATTCTGAACCATAGACTGAAATAACAAAAAAGATACAGAGCTTTCGGACCTAAATAATGCAAATAAAAGAAGTTCATATTTATAAAGTTTTAAGAGTTCAGAAAAAAATCAATATTTGGTGGAATAATCCTGGTTGGTTTTTAATCACAGTTTTCATGCATCTTGGCATCATGTTCTCTTCCACCAGTCTTACACACTGCTTTTGGATAACTTTATGCTGCTTTACTCCTGGTGCAAAAATTCAAGCAGTTCAGTTTGGTGGTTTGATGGCTTGTGATCATCCATCTTCCTCTTGATTATATTCCAGAGGTTTTCAATTTGGTAAAATCAAACAAACTCATCCTTTTTAAGTGCTCTCTTATTTTTTTCAGAGCTGCATATGCATGAGTGATGACCCTTAATATGTATTTACTGTATTTGCAACTCCTCACATGCGTGAGTTAAAGCCACATGAGGTTTTGTTGTACAAAATATATAATATCAATAAATCAATTAATTAATTAAAACATGCAGCAGCTGCAGAATAAAGATGAAGAGGAGTTTAGCCATTTCTCACCTGGATCCAGCTCTGCACTCTCACACTAATCTCACACTAATACAGATATACAGCTACTGATAACCACCACAACTCTATAGACGCATGCAGAGACTGAGCAGGTCAGTTATATCTTTAACCACATGGCCCACATCCTGTTTCCTTTAGTGAACAGCAGCACAATACTATTACCTTCAGATTATAGAGACTGAATGTGTAAAACTACATAAATGGAAGGGAAACTCCAACACAGGTTTAGGGTGTCCAAAAGTCTGCTGTTCACTCTAACACAACAATAATATACCAAACTAGGTTTAATAGTCATATTATGACCATAGACACTACCAGTCAAAAGCGTATCTTTATCTTATAAATAACTTTATTACTGCAGTTCTTCTCCTGTCAGGTTAACTTTAATTCTAATTCTTCTCTTCTCTGCTGAATCTGAGACTCAGTCCTTATTCATGTTAATCTGAGCTAAAGGCTAAAGATGCTGTTTCCATGTGGGTCAGCCAGACGTCTTCCTGTAGCAGTTTCCTTTTAAAGGTGTAGGAAACAGTACTCACTGCTCTCTGGCTTCATCTGTAATTTCTCTAAAGAAAAGGCTTCTACTTTTAATAGTTACAGACCGTAACCGGTCTCTAACTGGACCATACTGAATTCTAATTAAATAACCCTGTTCTATACTGATCTCTCTCTCACTGCCAGGAAAGAAGAAACTCTTTCGCAGTGTGAGGTAAGCTCTCAAAACATTTATTTATTTATTGATTATTTTTATGGTAATTCTGTTCTTCTTGGGTGCATTAAACAACCAGAAACCCCTTGCCATTATTTGTAAGTATTGCAAATGTGTAAATGTTGATAATAATAAAAGTAATTATAAGCGAGCAATTAAACAAAAATAAACTGTCTCCTGATATTTTAATTCAGGCTTTCCAAATATCCTACGTAAAGCATGTTTTAATATGGGGCTTTTTCTAGCAATTTTACGCTTAAATATATGCTAGGGTAGCACGGTTTGACAGGGTAGCAAAACTCGACAGAACACCGGATGGAAGCCTAGTTCAAATCCCAGTCGTGGTTTAATTCTCTTAATGTTTTTTTTTTTCATAATGGCAATTAATGTTATTATTTTTTACATATATATTAATGTAGCCTACATATTTTTACATATTTCCTGTAGTATATTATTTAACAAACACTAATTGATAACATGTGTATAGGCCTAGAAACACGTTGTATTGGCTAAATAATACATTTTCTTTATTCACACTCTGTCTGGCCCTGTTACCTCCAGAGGATAATTAGGTAATTCAAAACACCTGCTTATTGCATGTCTCTATTTATTTTAAGACACTTTTTACTTATTTTTTTCTTGTTATGAATTTATTATTAAAAGACACATTCTTGCCTACTGTATGGATACATTTGTTTCACTGGGTACAAACAATGCAAATATACCCTCAAAGGTCCTTAGGGTACAGGTGTTTACGTTAAAGCCATTTTAGAGTATTACCCCAGTGACAGTTTAATAGCCTTATTCAGAGAGTGCATATAGCACAGTGTGTTTAAAAATAATAATTATTAACTATTTCAAAAATGTGCACAGCACAAGTTATGATGCCTGCTTGAATAATTGACATACATCTTTCCAAGACTGTAAAATACATTTTAGCTAAAGAGCACTTCAGCGCACTCACTCCTGAAGGCTTATGTTACCTCTCGGCCGCTGCGCTCCTCCAATGAACGTCGCCTCACTTTACCAACCAAACATTCACACAAAGCAATCCAGACTGTTCTCATACAGAGTTCCCCAATGGTGGAACAAACTACCTTCCACTATCAGATCAGGAGAATCTCTCACTATCTTTAATAAACTCCTGAAGACTGAGCTCTTCAAAGAGCTCTTACTCTCCTAACACCTCTAACTAACTACCTTCTACTACCAGATCAGGAGAATCTCTAATTATCTTTAATAAACTCCTGAAGACAGAGCTCTTCAAAGAGCACTTACTCTCCTAACACCTCTAACTAACTACCTTCTACTACCAGATCAGGAGAATCTCTCACTATCTTTAATAAACTCCTGAAGACTGAGCTCTTCAAAGAGCACTTACTCTCCTAACACCTCTAACTAACTACCTTCTACTACCAGATCAGGATAATCTCTCACTATCTTTAATAAACTCCTGAAGACTGAGCTCTTCAAAGAGCACTTACTCTCCTAACACCTCTAACTAACTACCTTCTACTACCAGATCAGGAGAATCTCTTACTATCTTTAATAATAAACTCCTGAAGACAGAGCTCTTCAAAGAGCACTTACTCTCCTAACACCTCTAACTAACTACCTTCTACTACCAGATCAGGAGAATCTCTCACTAACACACTAACTACTTCTAACCTCATTTCCTTCTTCCCCTCCTTCACTCCTCTATCCCTTTATTTCCCTTTGATCTCCTTTAAGCCCTATATAAAAATGTTTTACCTTTAACTTCTATTACTTCTGTACTTGACTATTGTAAGTCGCTTTGGACAAAAGCGTCTGCCAAATGTAATGTAATGTAATGTAATGTAGTTGGAACGACGCAGCTGAACCACGGTAGTTGCGAACGTTCCCTGGAACTACGGTTTTAGGAAACACCCCAGAGAAAAACCCCAGGGGTCCGTTTCCCAAAAACTTACATAGTCTGGACGATGCAGCTGCGTCGCAGGTGTTTCCCAAAAGCGTAGTTGGAACTATAGAGGTAACCACGTTAGTAACTTACATAGTGCTGCGTATTGTTTGGCATGGCACTGTCGCTGCTGGAAGAACTTGACTCGGTATGTGGGATATGCATATGTGAAACTTCGTTTTTATTGTTTGCTAACGGATAAAGGCTGAAGTTTATAGGATGTGTCGTGATGCTATTTTAATTGTTTTTTTAGCGTATGTGTACTGTTGGGAGCCACTAGGCCGGAGGCAAGCTGAAGAGTGTGTGTGTGCGCGTGTGCTGCTGAATTATACGGTAGGTTGCTGGTTTTATTACTCGTATCTGCCAGTTACTGGCTGGAGTGAAGTACGGTTTATCTGGTAAGAGTTTTTTTAGTTAGATGTAACTGTATTTGGTCTCTTTAGCCTAGGTTGGTGTGTGTGGTGGCGATTAGCCGTGGTTGTTACCTGGGGCTGGCGTAACGTAGCCTGTATATCCGCTTGGTATGTGTTATAATGAAGTTTTTTACTTCTTAGTCATTCATTGGAGCTTTAGTTACAGTGTGTGTGGGGGGTCGTGGTGTGTGCATGCATTAGTTGAAGCCTACTGAGCAGTGGCGTGCACAGACATTTTGGGGGGGCAAGTGCTCGGGGGGGGGGGAAGGGCACTTTTTAGCACACGGGGAACACTTCATTATAAAAAAATTACACGCACATGTTGAATGAAATTTGGAAATCTAAGCTTACTGTAAATAAACGGAAGCGCTTTACTCACCCAAATAAACAGTTTTCAGGAGAGAAATCTGTGTAGATTAACATCCAGCACTCGTTTGACTTTGATGTGTTTTTTTTTTTTAGAATTACAGTTTTGTTAGCTTAGCTTAGCTTAACTTAACTTAGTTACCCCCACCCCCTCGCCACCACCCTGCTGAATTAGAAGGAATGCATGGTGACACCCTTGTTCCTTACTAGTGGCCCATAATGCGCCTTATAATCCAGTGCTCCTTATCGTGCAAAAATACAATGTTATATTAAGCAAAAGAAAATCTGCTAATAGGGTAAGCACATTTTTCTAAGTAAAAAGTCTCAAAATTAGTGAAATAAGTAAATCAAGCCAAAATCACTGATTTTTTTTTTGCCTTAAATGTAGACATAATCAGAATAGCTTGCAGACTTATGCTTATTTTGATTTAAAATGATCAAATTTGAGTTCAAATAAGGTGAAAATTCTAAGTAAGACTGATTAAGATTATTATTTTTAAAATAAGCAAAATAATTTAACACTTAAGCAATGCTCAGTAAGATGTCTTATCAGTCTTAGGAAAAAAAATTGCCTTTAACATTTTGCAGTGCAGTTTATCCAAGCTTACAATGCAGTGACAATTTCTTTTATTTTAATATATAATACTATTTATCTGCTAAAATGAATCATTATTCGTTTTGTGAGCAGGTCCTCTCTCAGCTCAGTCTCGGATCTTCATGTCGGTGGGGGAGGGCTCCTCAGCGATTCTGCCGTGTGATTGGAGGAATAAATCCATAAATCCGTCCAATCAGAGCCTGTACATCGAGTGGAGAACGTTTTCTGGGACGGTGTTTGAGCGTCTGGGGGAGGAGCATTATGAGGGTGAGGGGTATAAAGATCGGGTTGATGTTCCTGAAGATAAACTGAAGAAAGGAAACTGTTCTTTGGTTCTGAAGGAGGTTAAAGCTGAAGATGCTGGAGTTTATGAGAGTTACCTGCTAGTGAATCGAGTAAAAAGAGCTCTGTAAACTCTCAGTAAACAGTAAGAAAATTACTCTACAATACTACAGTATAACACTTTTCAAAAATTTTATATAACTTTAAACAGTAACTAAACCCCTGATTGTATCTGACTCCGCCCTCAGCTCAAATTTGTAAAAGGCTTAAAAATTGAAGGGAGAAGTTTGGGAGGGGCACTGGGTGATGTATGGGTTTAGGGGCAGGAGGGCAGGAGGAAGACAAAAGTACATGCTGAGGCAGAAATTACCATAATAAAAGCTTTTTTCAAGGAAGGTTAGGAAATGTTTATAAAAGTTTTAAGCAGGACTGGTATTTTTTATTAGTTAAAAAAAACTCATTTCAATTATTGTTTAAAAGTTAATTATGTTGAAAAGTAAAAAGTAATCTTGAATGTTTTTTGAAAATGTACCAGCAGCATGTGAGTCAACTTCTACTCTATTGTATATAATGTATTTCAGTTTGTTTTTTCTCAGACAGGGATTAACCCTAGTCCTGTATTACACTGTAAAGCTCTATCTGGATGGGATTAGTTTCTCAGTTGGTTCTGGGGTAATTTTCTCTTTTATGTTTTTTTTTTTATCCTCTGTGATTTTATTCTCGTTCAGAACGATCATGTAGGTGTTTTATTTCCTCTGTCCTCTGAGAAAATTACAGGCTGAATTATCTACTGTTTTTCTCTGAACTCCGTGCTCCTCCGGCAATTTTAGTCCCGTCCGGACGCACATCTCTGAGATTCGTCTCCTCGCCTTTAATAAAATAGATATAAAATGTGGTCATGTGACCGAGAAAACCTAAAAACTCACTGATCCTCCTGTTTTTACAATTGCAGTCCGGATGGAGGAGTTTTATCACTGAGTAGAAGTGTGAAATCTTTTACACAGACGAACGCCTGAGAAACTAATCCCGTCAGGATAGGGCTTTTGTCTACAATGTGTGATTCAAAGAGTTATATAATAATTAAATAATGCTCATGAAGCAACTGCACTGGGAAGGTTTTTACCTCATTTTTACCTACTTTTCAAGAGTAAAACACACTTTTAAACACTGTTCACATTGTGTACTAAAATAAAGTAAAAGGAGTAAATATTACCTAAACTGAACAGCTGATCCACACTGTAAGAAATAAGGTAAAGATTATCTAACATTTCTGAGTACATTTGGCCAGGTTCACACTACACGACTTTGAGTTCTTCCGTTTTTGAGAGTTTTGCACTGGCTGATCTCCAGAAACACGTTTATCATGAGAACACACCAGAACAAAACACACAAGAACTAGTGATGCCACGCCAGATAATCTAGTGTCCAACATGAACGAGTTCATATGAAGCAACTGAGTAAAATCCGAGTTTATAAACGTCTGATCAGTTATCAGTGAAATAGGTACTTTTGTCAACAAAACAATATCAAATAATTCAGTACCAAAGAAATCATTTCTAAAGCATTTAAACTCCAGTAATAAACCCTTTAAACTCTTATTTAAGACTATGAAAATGTGGAACATGGTCTTGTGCTTCAGGGCCAGAAATCACATGTTTTTGCATGATTTTTCTAATAAATGAAACGTGTTTTTCTTAAGCTTTGAATTATACAGCAAACAACAGCATCAGTCTAACACATACATCTAAATTCCTTAATTTTGTGACTTTGAGATCATAGCTTATTTTAAGAAATCTAACTAAGAAATATTAGCTCATCCCATTGGCATATAAAGCTCTGTAAAAAAGTAAGAGAGCACTTAAAATGATGAGTTTTTATGATTTTACCAAATTAAAAACCTCTGGAATATAATCAAGAGGAAGATGGATGATCACAAACCATCAAACCACCAAACTGAACTGCTTGAATTTTTGCACCAGGAGTAAAGCAGCATAAAGTTATCCAAAAGCAGTGTGTAAGACTGGTGGAGGAGAATATGATGCCAAGATGCATGAAAAAAAACTGTGATTAAAAACCAGGGTTATTCCACCAAATATTGATTATTTCTGAACTCTTAAAACTTTATGAATATGAACTTGTTTTCTTTGTATTATTTGAGGTCTGAAAGCTCTGTATCTTTTTTGTTATTTCAGTCATTTCTCAGTTTCTGTAAATAAATGCTCTAAATGAGAATATTTTTATTTGGAATTTGGGAGAAATGTTGTCTGTAGTTTATAGAATAAAACACACACACACTCACTCACACACACACACAAACAATAAAATAATAAAATTATTATTATTATTATTGTAATAGCAATATTAATAATAGTTTCATTTGTTTTATTAGTATGTACAGATGTTTATATATATATTTACAGAACTTTGGTTGAAAGTTAATGTCTTGTAACTGTGCTTTATAAATAAAGCTGACCTGAACAAAACAGCAACAAATGTACTCCTGTTTAAACTAATGTTTAAGCTAGACTTGTTTTTTTGCTAATATACTAATTTTTCTTTTCTTTTAATTGATCTTAAATGTAATGTTTGTCTTTAAGGAATTCAAACAAAAGGAAAACTACAATCAGAACAAGAGGCAGAATACAAATAAGAATCTACATTTGTACCTCTTCACTACACCTGTGTTCTGAACATTAAAAACGTCATGTTTATGTTTTTAAAATGTAAAATAAATGTGAAAATTGGAAAAAAGGTTTCACAGTCTGTTATTTATATTGCGATCGGTCTGTGAAGAAGGAAAGGCAAGTTTATTTATATATCACCTTTCGTAAACAACGGTCATTCAAAATGCTTTACAAACTAGAAAATACACAAAGAACTCATGTAACATGTAAAAAAATAACAATAAAAATAGAAATAAAAAATAAAATAAGAATAAAGCATGAATAAAACATATATATATATATATATATATATATATATATATATATATATATATGTTTTATTCATGCTTTATTCTTATTTTATTTTTTATTTCTATTTTTATTGTTATTTATATAGAAGAAAAATGAACAAAAGTAATTATAAAATAAAAGTGCAGTTAAGTTCTAAAACCTCGCACTGATTTGAAGATGCCACCATTAATCTACCAGTTAGATTAGACGTAACTCAGACACTAAACATGCTGTTCTCACATCCTCAGAAATATTAATACAGAAATATTCACTTGTAATATCGTTAATATAAATCAATAATAATAATTCCCAGCATTAATTAATTAATAAAACAGGTAAACTCACCAATCAGAAGCTGCAGAATAAGGAGCTTCTTCATTTTTTTTACCTCAGATCCAGAGCTAGAGCTTTTATCATGTAATGGAAAAAGAAATATACCGATGACCACAAAACACTTTATAGGCCAGGGGTGGACGAAGCAGATGAAGAAAACGTTGCTCACATCACCCACATCCTGTCTTTTTTACACCCCTCACACCTCACACCTACAGACCTGCAACATGCACTAATACTCTCACAAAACTACAGATACTCTGCAGACTGAAAACATATAAAACATACAATTGGAACTTGTGGGAAAGTGTGTGTCCTGTTACATCTGTCGTAAAACTCTAAACTAAAACATAATTAAAAACAAAAAAATCATACTGAACTATAAAACATGGTGGTGGTAGTGTTGTGATGGTCTGGAGCTGCTGGAATAGGAACTTGCTGTAATGGATGGAAGCAGGAATTCTGCTGTTTATCAAACCTGAAGGAGTATCAGAATCTGTTCCTTACTGACCTCAAGCTCAGAAGTACTTGGGTTCTGCAGCAGGACGATGCTTTAGGAGAGTTTTGGAGGGTCTAGTTAAAATCTGAATGATTGAGATGCTGTGGATGATCTTAAACAGGAACTTTATGCTGGAAAATCCTCCAGTGTGTCTGGATTAAAATAATTGTGTAAAGAAGAGTAGAACTAAATTCAAGTCAAGAGAGTCAAGAGGCTTTTATTGTCATTACATCTGAGTACAGGTGAACAGTGTGATGAAATTACGTTCCTCCGGAACCATGGTGCAACATGGAACAACAAGCAATAGACAACATAAAGTGCAGGAGTGACGACAGTGCAACATAAAATTATAAAATTATAACACTAAATAACAATAAATACAATAAATACAAAAGACGAGACAATTTAAAGACAGGACAGTGCAGTACCGATACGGTATAATAAAGTGTATAGTGGGGATAAGGTGCAGAGATGTGTGACATACTGTAACATATAGAACATATATAATCACAGCAGTTACTGAGGTAGAGTTTATAGTTTTTAAGAGTGCAGCAAATAAAGTCATGTCAGCCTCTGTGTGCTGACTGGGTGTGTGTGTGTGTGGGTGAAGTTCAGTCTTTGTGTGAGTAAAGGGGGGGCTGGGGGTGTTCAGTTCAGTTTTGTGCGAGTGTGTTGGGTGAGTGGTGGGTGGGGTGGGGGTTCAGTTCTGTCTCTGTGCGTTGAGAAGTCTGACTGCCTGGTGGATGAAGCTGTTGCAGAGTCTAGTAGTGGAGGCTCGGATGCTCCTGTATCTTCTGCCGGACGGCATCAGACCGAAGAGTCCGTGTGAGGGATGGGTGGGGTCGTCCACAATGCTGGTGGCTTTGCGGATGCAGCGTGTGGTGTAGATCTCGGTGATGGAGGGAAGAGAGACTCCGATGATTTTCTCAGCTGTCCTCACTATCCGCTGTAGGGTCTTGCGATCTGAGGTGTTGCAGTTCCCAAACCAGACGGTAATGCAGGTGCTCAGGATGCTTTCTACAGTGCCTCTGTAGAACATGGTGAGGATGGGGGGTGGGAGATGTGCTTTCCTCAGTCTCCGCAGGAAGTAGAGGCGCTGCTGTGCTTTCTTGGTTATGGAGCTGGTGTTGAGGGACCAGGTGAGGTTCTCTGCAATGTGAACACCGAGGAACTTGGTGTTATCCACAATTTCCACAGCAGAGCCATTGATGTTCAGCAGGTGGTGGACACCTGAAGCTCTCCTGAAGTCAACAACCATCTCCTTGGTTTTATCCTTGTTTAGAGATAGGTTGTTGGTTCTGCACCAGTCCGTCAGCCACTGCACCTCCTCTCTGTATGCTGACTCGTCGTTCTTGCTGATGAGGCCAACTACAGTTGTGTCATCAGCGAACTTGATGATGTGGTTTGAGCTGTACTTTGCAGTACAGTCATGAGTCAGCAGAGTGAACAGCAATGGGCTGAGCACACAGCCCTGGGGGGCGCCGGTGCTCAGTATGGTGGTGCTGGAGGTGTTGTTTCCAATCCTGACTGATTGTGGTCGCTCAGTCAGGAAGTCTAAAACCCAGTTGCAGAGGGAGGAGTTCAGGCCCAGCAAGCTCAGTTTTCCTATCAGATGCTGAGGGATGATGGTGTTGAATGCTGAACTGAAGTCGATGAACAGCATTCGAATATAGCAGTCTTTGTTGTCCAGGTGGGTGAGAGCCAGGTGGAGCGCAGTAGAGATGGCATCGTCTGTTGATCTGTTTGGACGATACGCAAACTGCAGAGGGTCCAGTGAGGATGGGAGCTGGTTTTTGATGTGCCTCATGACCAGCTTCTCAAAGCACTTCATGATGATGGGAGTAAGTGCAATGGGACGGTAGTCATTAAGGCAGGACACTTGAGACTTCTTCGGCACAGGGACGATTGTGGTCACCTTGAAGCACGTCGGCACGATTGCAGTACTCAGAGAGATGTTGAAAATGTCCGTGAGAACATCCGTGAGTTGTTCTGCACATCCTCTGAGCACTCTGCCAGGTATGCTGTCTGGTCCTGGGGCTTTCCGTGGGTTGACTCTGAGTAGCGTTTTCCGCACATCAGCTGAGGACAGGCACAGTACCTGGTCGTTTGGAGGAGGTGTGGTCTTCCTTGCTGTCGTGTAGTTCTGTGCTTCGAAACTAGCATAGAAGGAGTTCAGTGCATCTGGAGGGGGGGAACCACTGTTACAAGCAGGGGGGGGGGGGTGACTTGTAGTTGGTGATGGTCTGGATGCCCTGCCACATGCGCCGAGTGTCAGTAGTGTCCTGGAAGTGGGCGTGGATTTTCTTTGCGTAGGTGCGCTTTGCCTCTCTGATCCCCCGGGAGAGCTTGGCTCTAGCTGTTCGGAGGCCAGCCCTGTCCCCTGACTTAAAGGCCTTGTCTCGGGATCTCAGCAGCACACGCACCTCTGCAGTCATCCACGGCTTCTGGTTGGGGCGGGTTGTGATGGTTTTGGAGACAGTAACATCCTCAATGCACTTGCTGATGTAGCCAGTCACTGAGTCTGTGTACTCCTCCAGGTTGATGGAGTCATCAGAGGTAGCAGCTTCTCTGAACATGTCCCAGTCAGTGTGCTCAAAACAGTCCTGAAGAGCAGAGATGGCTCCTGGAGGCCAGGTTGTAACTTGCTTCTTCTCTGATTTGGCACGTCTGATGAGCTGTCTGTATGCTGGGATGAGCATGACAGAGATATGATCAGAGTAGCCGTAGTGGGGGCGGGGCTCTGCTCTGTACGCACAATCGAGCAGGTTAGCTCCACGGGTTGGAAAATCCACATGTTGGTGAAAGCTGGGCAGCAGAGCCTTCAGATTACTGTGATTGAAATCACCAGCAACAATAAACAGTCCGTCGGGGTGTGAGTTCTGGAGTTTGGAGATAACAGTGTACAGTTCTTGCAGAGCATTAGCATTAGCACCGTTAGCATTAGCATTAGCACTGGGTGCTACATACACTGCTATTATGTACACGCTGCTAAGCTCTCTGGGCAGGTAGAATGGCCTGGCTCTGACTACAGCAAACTCGACCAGCGGCGAGCAGTAGCCGGAGATCAGCGCAGCGTTGTTACACCATGCTGTGTTGATGTAAACACACACCCCACCTCCACGTACCTTGCCCGAGAGGCCGGCGTCGCGGTCCGCGCTGTAGCATAGCATGCCGCTCACCTCAATCGCGGAGTCTGGGATGGAGTCCGTTAACCACGTCTCCGTGAAAACGAACACACAGCAGTCTCTGAACTCGCGCTGGGATGTCCGCTGGAGCCGGAGATAGTCAATCTTGTTCGGCAGGGAACAAACGTTGGAAAGAAGGAGAGATGGAGCCGCTGGCCTCTTCCGGCTAGCAGGCTCAGGAAACGCCATGGATCTTAGCAGGCCTAGCGCGCATAGCTCCGCTCGTAGACCGTCTGTAAGTACAGATTTTTGTTGATTTTGCAGGTCTAGCAGGGTCTGTCGGTCGTAAGTTGTTCCCATAGCGAACTTTTGCATGATTGCGAGTTCAGATCGGATTGCTCGTGCCGCTGCGATTGCTCGCGCCGCTGACAGGAAGTAGAAGCCAGAGATGAGAAAGACACATTATCAGTTATCAGTAAAGATTGATTGCAGTTGTTGCCGCCTTTTCACACAGGGCTGGATTGGGTTGGGTTGGGTTGTTTTTTAATAAATAAAATTTGTGCTTTTTATATTTACTTAGGTTATATTTGTCTGATATTAAAGTTTGTTTGATAATCAAAAAATATCAGTGTAACAAAAAAAGAAATCTG
Organism: Astyanax mexicanus; assembly: GCF_023375975.1. Classification (NCBI taxonomy): domain Eukaryota; kingdom Metazoa; phylum Chordata; class Actinopteri; order Characiformes; family Acestrorhamphidae; genus Astyanax; species Astyanax mexicanus. The sequence goes on from NW_026040044.1 coordinate 1,875,608, forward strand.
TAGGGGGCAAATACTTTTTCACAAAAGGTATTTAAGGTGGCCAACTGCAAGTTGTTCTCCTATTTGAATCTCCTCTGAAGAGTGGCATCATGGGCTCATCAAAACAACTCTCAAATGATCTAAAAACAAAGATTGTTCAACATAGTTGTTCAGGGGAAGGATACAAAAAGTTGTCTCAGAGATTTAACCTGTCAGTTTCCACTGTGAGGAACATAGTAAGGAAATGGAAGAGCACAGGGACAGTTCTTGTTAAGCCCAGAAGTGGCAGGCCAAGAAAAATATCAGAAAGGCAGAGAAGAAGAATGGTGAGAACAGTCAAGGACAATCCACAGAGCACCTCCAAAGAGCTGCAGCATCCTCTTGCTGCAGATGGTGTCACTGTGCAACGGTCAACAATACAGCACACTTTACACAAGGAGAAGCTGTATGGGAGAGTAATGCGAAAGAAGCCATTTCTGCAAGCACGCCACAAACAGAGTCGCCTGAGGTGGTTCTCACCATTCTCCTAGCACCGGCTGCTACATTATACAGAGTCTATGTATGTTCAAAAGGCCCAGAACTGACTGTAGAGTTTAATAATTTATTAATATATTATTTGTTCTGTTTAATGTGAATATCTGTGGAAACCTAATGCCATTGGCTGAAGCTAGTCACATGTCATTCTCTGATGTCATTTCCTGTAGGAAACAGTGTAGATTTTTCTGCCTCATGGCCAGCTACCTTAGTTTGCTCTGACTGTTCAACTCTGTTCAGCTGCTGTGAGTCAAGACCATTTATTTCAGTAGTATGTGTGATTAGATATGTTTTAGTTTGTATAAGTAAGCAGACTTGTATTGGCTAAATGCATGTTTAGTTTCACATCTACACAGTTGTATTTGGTAATTAGCTTTGTTAGTTCTTTTTATTATAATAGTTTGAAGACATTTATTAGATACCTTTTTACTGTGCTATTATTTTTACTTTGTTTCATTGAATGTGTGGCTTGAGTGAAACTAGCAACAGCTACTCACTGCAGCAGTTACTGAGAATGACTAGTAGATGGCGCCTAAGTACCATCAGAGAACTGTCGTGCCATAGAAAGGCTTAAGATAAACCTGTAGAATTTTTAATGTAGTTTCTTTATTTCAGTTCATTAGTACCTGTATTTTTATTTACAGATTTGTCTGTGTTTGTGTCTTGTAGACCACAGCCTGTAACTACGCCTATGTCCCTGCCTGTAATAAAACTCTTGAGAAAACTCTGGCTTTAGTGGTGCTCTGGCTGACCCACCAGATTGAACACAGTGTACCACGCTACCAGAGCCAACAACAATACATTCACAGTGGTCTCCACTACATTGTATATATATGTCTATGTTATTATCAGTACAGTGATGGTGGCGCTCGGAGCTGAAGCTATAGTGTTATAGGATGTAAACAGTGTTTTTTTTATTAAGCTTCTTCTGCACTTTTTAAGTTATTAATGCCTGGTTTTAAATGTCAGGGCTCTCTGGATTCTAGTAAGGAGGTGTGGAGCTACTTTGAGCTGGATAACAGTGTAAAAAGTGATTTATCAGGGGAAATTATGCCCCGTATCACCCAGTCTGAAGGGTGTTTGTTCAAGTCAAGTAGTTTTATTGTCAATACTGCATATGTACAGGACATACAGAGAATTGAAATTACATTACTCTCTTCCCAATTTTACAGCAAGTACATATAATAGATATGATAAAATAGAATGGGAGACACTATGGGTACAATACAGCAGGGACACAAACGGACATACATGAGACAAAAACAAGGTGCAGTAGTGTGGGGGAGAAATAGATATATAAATATAAGTAAAAAAAGAAATAGATATATAATATAAAAGAGTGGGAGACACTATATGTACAATACAACAAGACACAATAAACATTCGTAAGACAATAGTGCAATATTGATGGTGATTGAGATGGAATGACAGTAAAAATAGTAAATAACAGTAGTGCAAATATGGTATATGGTATATAGCTTAAGGCTGGTAAAGTGAATGGGTGCGTAAGTCCTTAAAGTTCACAGTTTAATTAAAGTGGAATTAAAGTGCGTATTGACAGTGCAAGTATATCAGTAGTGCAGGTGTTGTGTAGTGCAAGTCCGTTTGGAAGGGACCAGTACTTTGTGCATTGTAGTGCAGAGTTTCAGTACTGTATTAGTGGGGGGGTCTGGATGCTGAGTGAGTGTGTGCTGGGGGCAGGATTGGGATGGGGGGGGTCAGGATGCTGAGTGAGTGTGTTCTGGGGGCAGGATTGGGATGGGGGGTAGAGCAGGAAGAGAGTTCAGCATCCTCACAGCCTGATGGATGGGGCTGTCCTGCAGTCTGCTGGTCCTCGCCCCGAGACTCCTCAGTCTCCTCCCTGATGGCAGCAGGCTGAAGGACCTGTGTAGTGGGTGGGAGGGATCTCCTGCCAGACGGAGGGCTTTCCGTGTGAGGCGGGAGCTGTACAAGTCCTGAAGGGAGGGGAGAGAGGTGCCAACAATCTTCTCAGCTGCTCTCACGATGCGCTGGAGGGTCCTGCGGCAGGATGCTGTGCAGGCCCCGTACCACACGGTGAAACAGCTGCTCAGGATGCTCTCGATGGCCCCTCTGTAGATGGTGGTCATGATGGGGGTGGGGGCTCCAGCTCTTCTCAGCTTGCGGAGAAAGTAGAGACGCTGATTTGCCTTCCTGGCCAGTGACGCTGAGTTGGTGCTCCATGAGAGGTCCTCTGTGACGTGCACACCCAGGAACTTGGTGCTGCTCACCCTCTCCACAGCAGTTCCGTTGATGAACAGAGGAGAGTGCAGTGTGTGAGTTCTCCTGAAGTCCACAACAATCTCCTTGGTCTTCTCTGTGTTCAGAGAGAGATTGTTGTGTTTGCACCAGGAGGCCAGGCGGCTCACCTCGCTCCTGTAGTGTGACTGTAGTGTGACTTGCTGATGAGACCCACCACCGTCGTGTCATCCGCAAACTTGACGAAGAGGTTGGAGGTGTGTGCTGGTGTGCAATCGTGGGTCAGCAGAGTGAACAGAAGGGGGCTCAGCACACATCCTTGGGGAGCCCCTGTGTTCAGTGTGGTGATGCTGGATGTGCTGCTGCCAACCCGCACTGCCTGTGGTCTTCCAGTCAGGAAGTCTAACAGCCAGTTGCACAGTGAAGTGCTCAGCCCCAGACTGTCCAGTTTGTGTATGAGCTGTTGGGGGACGATTGTGTTGAATGCTGAGCTGAAGTCAACAAACAGCATTCTGACGTAGGTGTTCTTCTTGTCTAGGTGTGTGAGGGCTGAGTGGAGAACAGTGGAGATGGTATCATCGGTCGAGCGATTTGACCGATAAGCAAACTGGTAGGGGTCCATGGAGGGGCGGGGGCAAAGACTTGATGTGATGCATGACTAGTCATTCGAAGCACTTCATGAGGATGGGGGTGAGTGCAACTGGACGATAGTCATTGAAACAGCATGGCGATGCCTTCTTTGGGACAGGGATGATGGTGGTGGCTTTGAAGCATGTGGGAACCACCGCCTGACTCAGAGAGGTGTTATAAATGTCAGTATAAACCTCTGTGAGTTCCCAGGCACAGTCTCTCAGCACACGACCAGGAATGTTGTCAGGCCCAGGAGCTTTCCGAGCATTGATCCTGCTGAATGCTCTCCTCACACTGTCTGGGGACAGCGTCAGCACCTGGTCACCAGGAGGAAGGATGGATTTCTGGGCGGGTGTGTTGTTGAGTGGCTCGAACCTTGCGAAGAACCCATTCAGGTCGTTCAGCAGGGATGTGTCGCTGTCGCAGGTCTGTGGCCATGGTTTATAGCCTGTGATAGACTGGATACCCTGACACAGGTTCCGTGTGTCTCTGCTGTCACTGAAATGTTGGGAAATCTTCTTTGAGTACAGCCTCTTAGCTTTCCTGATCCCGCGGGACAGGTTGGCCCTGGCTGTCCTCAGTCCTGCCTGGTCACCTGTTCTGAAGGCTGCATTTCTAGCCTTCAGGAGCTTGTGGACCTCTCCTGTCAGCCATGGTTTCTGATTCGCTCGAACAGTGACAGTCTTGAGGTCGGTTACATCATCAGTGCACTTGGTGATGTAGGCAGAGACAGTTTCTGTGTACTCCTGAATGTCTGTGGAGTTGTTGTGGGTGGCAGCCTCTCTGAACATATTCCAGTCTGTTGTGCTGAAACAGTCCTGAAGTGCCTCTGAGGAAGCCTCTGGCCACACTCGTACCGGCTTAAGAACTGGTTTGGTGACTTTAACCAGTTGTCTGTAAGCTGGCATTAGCATAATGGTGAAGTGATCAGAGGCTCCCAGGTGGGGGAGGGGGGAGGCTCGGTAGGCTCCTCTGTGTGTAGTAAAGACCTGGTCCAATATGTTGTTTCCCCTGGTTGGAAAGTCTATGTGTTTAAAAAGTCCAGAAAACACACTCTTTGGGTCTGCATGGTTGAAATCTCCAGCCAGAATGAGAAAAGCATCTGGGTGCGCTGTCTGCTGTTCACTGATGTACTGGTACAGTTCATTCAGTGCTTCACTCCTCACGCTGTTGTTGGAGGTTGGAGGGATGTAAACAGCAGCGATCAGCACGGCGGAGAAATCTCTTGGTAGATAGAACGGACTGCATTTGATAATCATCAGTTCCACTACCGGTGAGCAGTGTTTACAGACCACAACAACGTTCCGACACCAAGCATCACTGATGTAAACACAGAGTCCGCCGCCGCGGCTCTTACCACCGTCAGCTAGCGCGCGGTCCGCCCGATAGCATGTTAGCTGCTCCAGCTGAACGGCGTGGTCCGGGACGCTGTTGTTGAGCCAGGTTTCGGTGAAAACATAAACACAACAGTCTCTCACGGTCTTCTGAGTTGACTGAAGTAAGCGGATGTAATCCAGTTTATTGTCCAGAGAGCGTACATTGGCCAAAAGTATGGTGGGGATAGCTGGCTTGTGTGGGCTAGCCGCTAGCCTTGCTCGGATACCCCCGCGCTTACCCCGTTTCTGCCTTCTCGCCTGCCGCCTGTGGCGTTTCCATTGTGGGCGAGCTGCAGCGGTGGGGGTCGGTGGGGGTGCGGGTGTCCGGAGCACGCTGCAGACTCGCAGTTCTTCTTGGAGTCCGCAGTTTAACTCCAAAAGTGAGTTTCTGCCGACTCCAAGCAGTAGGTGCATTTCAGGACATGAACGCACGACAAAGACGTACAAAAACACTGCGACTTACGAGACAAAAAACACGAAAACGCTGTTTCCTCGGGGGAGAGAGAAGCCGCAGCGTGCGCACGCGCCTCCATCTGGGATAGAACAGTTTATTGTGGATAGATAAACTGTTAAAATTTCTGGATCTCTGAACGCTGTGGGAGAACGGAGGTGTGCTATTCATCAAAGATAAGAACTTTTATCATGTTTTACTACAACAAAGTCCTTTTTACACCAGAGTTCTCCTTTAAAATAATATATAAAAAATATAAATATAAAATAATACATTTCTATAGTTAGTGTTTAGAGATTCAGCTGCTCTTCTCTCCTAAAATCATCAGATCATTTTACAGCATCCATTTTACCCCCATAACATCTGTTACTATTGACGCCACCACTAAGGGATCTGATAAAGCTCAGGTGAGTCACATGAAAATTCCAGAGCATGTGATCTCACATACAGAGAGAGAGGCTGCATCCGAAATCGCGTACTTCCATACTAAACAGTATGCAAAAGCAGTATGCGAGATCAAGTAGTGTGTCCGAATGCGCAGTAGGCGAGTTTGAGGACGCGAAAAGTTCCCGGATGACGTACTGCACCGGGAGACATTTTTAAGTATACAAGCCCAGCACACTTCACCCACTAATATTTCCCACAATCCACCTGGAGCCGCGCTGAGCTGAGGGACCCGGTTCCACCATTTTCTGTGACCGTCGGATTCTGTGACCACAGAGAGCGCTATTGCACAGTTTCTGTTCACGGGCACGAGCGCGCTACGTAGACTGCGTAAGCTACGCGGACTCGCTTTTTCTTCCTTCTGCTGCTGTCGGTCCGCCGGACGATGAGAAACGGTACAGTTTATTTTGTCTATAAATAAAATAAACGATCTTAAACATGAACGTTTCATTATTAATTCTCTACATTTTCACCTTGTATGAAGAAGGCAGGGGGGGGGGAGTAAAAGATTAGATAAAACCTGAGTAACACTGAGTAACTGAGTAACAGAAAACTGAGTAACACTAAGAAAATGTTTACTTTTATCCCATTACTTTTATGTTGGTAGTATTGCAAAACAGAAGAAAATGGATTGATTATCTCATACTTTTCACCTGTGCTATCATGCTAAACATACATTAGATAATGTGTATCATATTTAAACTGATATATAATTCATTCAAATGGTAGTTATAATGGCCTTTGGGATGTTAAAAGATAATTACATTTATAAAAGGTTTATGTTATTTTTTCATTGTTTTCTGATATTTTGGAGACAAAATGGGCTGAAACATGATGCAACTGTAAATATGTGCCTTTGCCAGGTCCTATCTTAAGCATGAGTTATAAAGTTGTTGTTTTTTTTGTGAAAGTGATGCAATCACTGGGCTTTACTCATACTGACAGCTGGCATCAGAATATGTGACCCTATTCCACCTACATTTAAAACAGTGTAAAACTAACCAAATCTTCTCAGATTACTCACCATCCCTTCACCTTTTCAGCTACACACAACACTTATTACTGGACTTTACCATAATGCTTTATATTAAGGGTCACACTTTCTGACAGCTGAAATTGTGTTATTGACATGCAATGTTTTCTCTGCATATTTCCTATCATACAGTTGCATTTGATTTTGCGTTAAAAAGCAAATAGTGATTGTCTGTGATAAATATAAGAGGTATAGAGAGAGAGTATTGTTACTGGGTGAAATAGTAATAGACACACAGTTTATCAGCATAAATACTGTACCCATAATCCTCTCCAGCAGTAATAAACAGAGGGGGAACCACTTTTCTTAGGTTCTGGTTAAATATGTCCCCCCCTGTGTTCTCAGACATAAAGAGGTATAGAGAGAGAGAGTATTGTTACTGGGTGAAATAGTAATAGACACACAGTTTATCAGCATAAGTACTGTATCTGAATATCCCCACTAGCTTAACTAGCTAACATATGTTCTCTTAATCCACTGGAAACAGCGGCATGGATTAAAAATATAAACATTTTTTAAGACACATTCAAGTCACATTACTACTCTAAAAAATATAGATGCACTCCAACTTCAGTGTAGGGGGAAACAGTTTCCAAGCTGCAGTTATAACAGCAATGTTATATTAAATAATACCACAGACCAATTACTGTGCCATATAATGTAGTTTATTTACTTCAGCAATTCATCTTTCAGACGTTACGAACGCATTTTCACAAATAAGCGAGACTGACAAGAGAACACAATGCTCAATAGACCATCCTCGCTGAATTCTGAGTAGCCTAATAAAATATAGCTTTAGTTATATAAACTGTATAAATTATTAAAACTCACGGTGTACATTTGAGCATTTAAACATGTCCTAACAACAATTTAATGCTTTGAAGTACGAGTTTATATGGTTCTATTTCACAAACGAAGTGAAAATTCTCTTACCCGAAGGTACAGAAAGAAATAGAAGCGCAAACTGAAACACACAGCCCGTCTGAGCCCCTCCGCTGCGCTACGTCATGATTTCGACATGCGCAGTGAAGGGGGAACAGGGGGAACTGAATTCACCGGCAGTGAGCGGCGGAGCGGCAGAGAGAGAGGTTTATGAGGTGAGGAGATTCAGATATCTAAACTGTTTTGGTTGTTTGTGATATCAGGCTGTAAATGAGAGATTTATGAGGGTTAGTTTAAGTTAAAGTAGCGAGTTATAGGTGTGTGGGTTTATTATTAATGCTTTTGCAGACATAATAACTTTAATTTCGTATCTGGTGCGTTTCCCGTACAACGACGGAGCCTAGCATTGAACTAACGTGGTACGATGCATCGTTAAACTAACTAACATCTGAAGTACGATCGTTTCCCGAAACCATCGTACTTTGTTGGTACCACAGAAGTGTGAACTATATGTTGGTTTGAACCACCGTGGTCTTAACTAAGGTGTTTCCAGATGTGTTCGGCCAGACTTTCCCAGCAGAAAACGTGCAAAACTCACAATCTTTAAAATATTATGCAAAAAATATGTTACTAATGTATCATTTAGACTATTTATATTATAATTATCACCAGAACATAACGGACAACAATACTATTGAAAACATAACAATGAACTGCAAGTAAAATGTACACAAAAAAATGCTATATATTCATTATTATTTGTAACAGACAGAGTTACTTAAAAAAACACACATATTTGTTATTGCAATATTTTTTAAATAAAAAAAAAATATATATATATATATATCACCATTCTGAATGAGTCTTATTCAAATGAGACCTGAGAAATGTGTGTTACTCAGTGGTTCAGCAGAGCGCCTCCGACGGTGCAGCGCGCGGTGTTCTGTCGAATTGTGCAACCCATCGAGATGTACTTCACCAGCGCCCATGAAACATTTTTTATTTATTTATTGTTTTTTTATGGTAATTCTGTTCTTTTTGGGTGCATTAAACAACCAGAAACCCCTTCCATTATTTCTGAGTATTACAAATGCGTAAATGACAGCTGATGATAATGAAAGTAATAATAAGTGAGCAATAATAAAAAAATAAGGTTTATAATCACCCTAATAACTGTAAACTGTCTCCTGATATTTTGATTCAGGCTGTCCAAATAATCTACCGAAAGCATGTTTAAATATGGGGCTTTTTTTTAATCAATTTTATATTTAAAATTTATATTAAATATCCACTAGGGTAGCACGGTTTGACAGGGTAGCAAAACTCGACAGAACACCGGATGGAAGCCTAGTTCGAATCCCAGTCGTGGTTTTATTCTCTTAATGTTTTTTTTTTTTTCATAATGGCAATTAATGTTATTATTTTTTACATATATATTATTGTAGCCTACATATTTTTACATATTTCCTGTAGTATATTATTTAACAAACACTAATTGATAACATTTGTATAGGCCTAGAAACACGTTGTATTGGCTAAATAATAAAGTTTCTTTATTCACACTCTGTCTGGCCCTGTTACCTCCAGAGGATAATTAGGTAATTCAAAACACCTGTTTATTGCATGTCTCTATTTATTTTAAGACACTTTTTACTTAGTTTTTTCTTGTTATGAATATATTATTAAAAGACACCTTCTTGCTTACTGTATGGATACATTTGTTTCACTGGGTACAAACAATGCAAATATACCCTCAAAGGTCCTTAGGGTACAGGTGTTTACGTTAAAGCCATTTTAGAGTATCACCCCAGTGACAGTTTAATAGCCTTATTCACAGAGTGCATATAGCACAGTGGGTTTAAAAAAAATAATTATTAACTAATTCATAAATGTGCACAGCACAAGTTATCTTTACTCAAGAGATGCCTGCTTGAATAATTAACATACATCTTTCCAAGACTGTAAAATACATTTTAGCTAAAGAGCACTTCTCTTTTCACTACACTGAATTCATGTTTGCCAAATAAAGCTAAATGTTAAAGACATACATTAAAAAAAGGACTGAATTTTATTATTTTCCCTGGGCGCACATGGGTAAAAGTGAAGTGGCACAATTAATGTAATAAACACAAACATTAAAAAATAGGTACACTTGGCATCTTAAATCCTCGTGCAGCAATATTAATGTGATTTATCAGCTTTCTGAATCCTACCGTCCATCGTCTGCACTAATCACCAGGAACTAAGCTCTTAACGACAGGTCTAGAGCTGTAGTTGGAAATTAAATATGCACTAGGGTAGTACGGTTTGACAGGGTAGCAAAACTCGACAGAACACCGGATGGAAACCTAGTTCGAATCCCAGTCGTGGTTTTATTCTCTTAATGTTTTATTTTTCATAATGGCAATTAATGTTATTATTTTTTACATAAATATTAATGTAGAACTACGGTTCTGGGAAACACCTGAGTAGCTTAACTAAGGTTCGCACTATGCAAGTTACTAACCCCCCAGGGGTACGTTTCCCAAAAGCGTAGTTCTAACTACGTTAGCAACTTACATAGTCTGGACGATGCAGCTGCGACGCAGGTGTTTCCCATAAGCGTGGTTGGAACTATGGAGGTAACCACGTTAGTAACTTGCATAGTGCGAACCTTAGTTAAGGTCCGGTGTACCATCCGGTGTTCTGTCGATTTTTGCTACCCTGTCAAACCGTACTACCCTAGTGCATATTTAATTTTTAAATATAAAATTGCTAGAAAAAGCCCTATATTTAAACATGGTAGGATATTTGGAAAGCCTGAATCAAAATATCAGGAAACAGTTTAGGGTTATTAGAGGTGATTATAAACCTTATTTTTTATTATTGCTAACTTATTATTACTTTCATTATCATCAGCTGTCATTTACGCATTTGTAATACTAAATAATAAAAAATAAAAAAAATAATGGCAAGGGGTTTCTGGTTGTTTAATGCACCCAAAAAGAACAGAATTACCATAAAAAAAAACAATAAATAAATAAAAAATGTTTCCACGCATGGGCGCTGGTGTTGAGAAGCACATCTCGATCGGTTGCACAATTCGACAGAACACCGCGCGCTGCACGTCGTAAGTGCTCTGCTGAACCACTGAGTAACACATATTTCTCAGGTCTCATTTGAGTAAGACTCATTCAGAATGGTGATTATTTTATAAAAAAAAATATTGCAATAGCAAATATGTGTATGTTTTTTTAAGTAACTCTGTCTGTTACAAATAATAATGAATATATAGCAATTATTGTCTACATTTTACTTGCAGTTCATTGTTATGTTTTCAATAGTATTGTTGTCCGTTATGTTCTGGTGATAATTACAATATAAATAGCCTAAATGATACATTAGTAACATATTTTTGGCATAATATTTTAAAGATTGTGAGTTTTGCACGTTTTCTGCTGGGAAAGTCTGGCCGAACACATCTGGAAACACCTTAGTTAAGACCACGGTGGTTCAAACCAACATAGTTCAGACTTCTGTGGTACCAACAAAGTACGATGGTTTCGGGAAACGATCGTACTTCAGATGTTAGTTAGTTTAACGATGCATCGTACCACGTTAGTTCAATGCTAGGCTCCGTCGTTGTACGGGAAACGCACCCCAGGATGGTTAGACTTTTGTGTTGTTCAGAATGTATATTATTTGTTTAATGCCCAAGCTAAACTGACTTAATCTGTGTGTGTTTCAGATTCAACTATCCTGCCAGTAGAGAGAGGATGAAGATGAAGAGAGGGAGAAAAATGAATAACGAATAATAAAAAAATAAAACCACTTAAAAGACTTTTCATTCTTGTATTTAGTGGGGAATTTATTTTATTTATTTATTTGGTAGCATATTTTATTTACATCAGTAATGTATATATGTTGCCCTTCATGTTTAATGCTGTCAGTAAAAGATAATGTATAATAATAAGGATCACGTGTTTAAATATTTATGCTAGAAAAGGGAATTTTGAGGTGAAATGGTAAGGAAGGAATTCATTAACATTTTGGTATTTATCTTTGAAACTTTATGATATTTGTTTTGTTGCATACGCAAATGTTATTAATATACTTCATGAATATTAAACAAGCTGTTTATATTTATTATTAAATATTTCATATTTGAGGAAATATTAATTTTAAGTTTTATTTACAGTCAGTGCTTATTAAATAGGACAGTTTGGGGGTTTATTTGTATAAAAAAGAGCTGATTAATGAGGGGATTTTAATGAAATTAATTAGGGTAAAGCTCTGTAAAGTGTGCCGCTGGTAGAGAGGGGTGAGAGGTGAAAGGGCTTCAGAGGTAAGATGGTGGATGTAGTGCGTCCGAGGCTGCGTGCGTACTACGTACTGACGTACACCCTAAACCAGCACGTACTGCTGAAGTACGCGATTTCGGACACAGCCAGAGAGAGCATTGTGATTCTAGCAACACTTGGCAGGAGTCCAAAACGATTTCCTGTCAAAATAAAAGTCCCCCTGAAATGTAATAAAAATCAGTTTTGAGGCTGTAAATGAAATAGTATGAACTAGTTTAATAATATTTACAGTTTAAAACTAATTAAAAGCTTTTAAAAACTTCTAAACACGTTTAAATAACGTAGATAATAAAATAAAAAGTAAGAAATTGTACTAAAACTAGTGTTGCTGGGTAATACAGTTTTGCACTAGCACTTTATCAATATATTCTGATTAAGGACACATAACTCTTTAATAAAAGTAACATTATAAAGAAAAATATATTTCTTTAAGCCACTGACAGCATGTTTTATACTAGGCGAATAGAAAAATCAGTGGATTTCAGAGGTTTCACTGTACTAAAACTAGTGTTGCTGGGTAATACAGTTTTGTGCTGGCACTTTATTACTATTATTATATTCTGATTCAGGAAACATAACTCTTTAATAAAAGTAACATTATAAAGAAAAATATATTACTTTCAGCCACTGACAGCCTGTTTTATATGGGGCGAATAGAATAGTCAAACCTCTGAAATCCACTGATTTTTCTATTTGCCTAGTATATAACATGCTGTCAGTGGCTGAAAGAAATGTATTTTTTTCATAATGCTTCTTTAATTTAACATTAAATTACGTTGTTAGACATATCTTTATATGCTTATCAAAATATTTAAAATACTGATAACATTTACAATAAATGTACATCAATTTACCATGCTTACTGACATTGTAAAATGGAGTATGAACAAGCCTCAACTAGTTATTAAATGACAAATGTTTAAACATTATTTATCATTAAAATTCCTTAAACTATTGACTCAGATCATAATTAATTAACAGTATTTACTACATTTTACTTCATAATACCACATATTGCTCAACCCAAGTGTTAGTTTCTTCTATTCTCTTTCTTCTCAGTTTTTTCAATTCTTTAAGTAAATAATGCTGGTTGTTAAGTAGTGTATTTTTTTAAACAATGTCAAATTGCTCAAAGTGTGATGTGACTTCTTAATATTAATGTCACATTCACTTCTTTATTGCATTGTGTAATAATAATAATAATAATAATAATAATAATAATCATTATTTTATTTTTAACAGTGTTTTATTAAACAGAATGATACTTTCATTTGTTAACATGTTTTATTCTGTGTATTAACACAGAATTGTACATTACAATATGGATTTTTTTGTTAAATTACCAAGCCAATCGACGTTATTTAAAACAAACCAGAGTGAAATTCCACTTCTTTTCTGTCTTACCTAACCTTCTTCTCTGTAAAATCACTTCAAAAACGAATTATTTATTTTTAAATTTAATATTTTAGAGGCGGACTTTTATTTTGACGGGAAAGTCACATGTCTTTCCAGCAACTGTTGCTCATTTCACGGAGCTGAGAGAGAAGGAGGGAGTGAGCAGGAAAGAGGAGAAGGGTAATGCTGCAGGCCGGAGCACCAGTGGGCGTGGCTAAAGGGCGGAGCATGTGTCAATCATTGTCGACTGCAGCCAATCAGATACTACACTTTCGTTGTCAATCACTTTTTATTAAGCCAATCCTCAGACAGACCGAGCTGTCCATCATTTTTTACTGCAGCCAATCACCTTAACAGATCTGTTAAAAGAAGGCGGGAACTGCGGTGCTACCGGTTAAACGTAGCGCGATTTAAACTTTCCTCAAATATGAAATATTTAATAATAAATATGAACAGACTGTTTAATATTCATGAAGTATATTAATAATACTTGTGTAACACTAAGCAGGTTCTGAACAAAAAGATGAATCAACCGAAATGGGAGGGCAAATTAATTTGAAACAGCTTTTACCTTTATTTAATCCAAAAATACTCAATTGTAAAAAACAGCATCAATGATAGAATCTACTTCATTAGGCCAATTTACTAAAAATATACAACAAACAGATACTAGCAAAATATATGTTTCACAGTGATAAAACAGTGACATAGATTAAATCTGCAATCAAGAAAAAAACTAAATTAATATATTTTACCTCCTTGCAGAATATACAGGTTCACTGTATTTATCTTAAAAAAAACAACCTGCCATATACAGCAACCATGACAACCATAAGAATCTCATGTGGGCTCCACACCAAAGTTATCCACCAAAATCCGCACCTACAGATCACATAATACACCATTAAGCATACATGCTCAGAATTTCCCCCTTTAAACTCATATCGAATACTAACCCTTTAAATGCAGCCACAGCTCCCCTCAGTGGCCAGCAATCCCCAGCACAATAGAGTGTTTCCCTCTGAGCTACAAACAATAACAACTACATTTAATTATAGCCACTAAAAGACCGTTTCTGCTTCACACAGAGCCATGCTGACTACCTATACATTAAAAATGGGTTTAATTCTCAGAGTAAGCACAATAAAAACGCTATTTTACTTACTTTTAGTGTTCCCAGAGCCCACGCAGCATGGCCGAGTACATACACACTACTGACCCACTGGCTGCCGCCATTCCTAGCTTACGCTACAGCCCTCAGCTACCGTAATAGACGCAGTAGCGCCCCTACCGTAATGCACTTAATATGGGAGCCCATTACATCTACCCCCCCACGAAACAAATCATCGCCTCGATGATGAAAGAGAAGAAGAAAAACAATAATAACCTTCTGAGAAAAAAACAAGTAATAATAATAATAATAAGATCAAACAAAGCAACAAAAAAACTAATATCAGGAACAAACAAACAAACAAACAACAAAACAAAACAAAACAAAAAAAGTAATAATAATAATATGACAAAAATTAATAGAAACCAAGCATGACACTGCATTCACCTACAGGGTCTCTTCTACCTGTCCCAAACTGGTTACTACAGCAGACAAAACGTCTTTCAGGATGGTTAAGCAAACCACACTAACATGTACACCTAAGTGAGCCTCATTCTCCCCCATATTTCCCTTCACTGACCTAGGCAAATGGAAAGGATTTGTATGCTTCCCTGCTGTGTGCCTACAAGATCGACGTACTGGCTCTTGAGATGTTACCCGATTTATCTCCTCACTTTGGCTACGAGCCTCCCCCATATCACTACTCTCACTATCATGGCCATCTAACAGATCAACAGGTGCGTCTTCACTTCCCTCAGAGGACGATGACCCCATTCCTAGCTCTTCATTGTCCACCGTTCTAGACTCCATCAGACTTCTGTCACTAGACGCTGTCCTCACTTCCCTCCTAACCCATAAGGGTTCCGTTTCATCCTCAGAGGAAATCTCACAATCCTCCACCATGGGGTCATGCCGAGCTCTTGCATTAACATCCTCAAACTCCAGTTCAGAGCTA
Organism: Astyanax mexicanus; assembly: GCF_023375975.1. Lineage (NCBI taxonomy): Eukaryota > Metazoa > Chordata > Actinopteri > Characiformes > Acestrorhamphidae > Astyanax > Astyanax mexicanus. The sequence continues at coordinate 1,890,955 of NW_026040044.1, forward strand.
CATGGGCGCAGTTCGGTTCTATGGATATTCTTAGGAGCCGAAGAGCCATCAATAGGGGCAACAGTATATACTGCCTTGTTTGCATCTGGCCGGGATAGTACACGAAATGGAATAGTCATCCATAGATCTTGTATCTTGTGCCTCCCTTGAAAATTGTGATTCCTACGATACACAAGTTGCCCGATCTGTAATGAACTATCAGGAGTCGGGGCCCCATGATACTTCTTTCGTAAAGCTGCTGCGTGTTGCAGCTGCACTCTTGCTTGCTGAAACGCCCCCTGCAGACGATTCTGATGCTCCAGGATCCAATCCTCTCTGGTCCCTGAAAAATCCTCTACTGGCGTACCCAGCAGAATGTCAATGGGTAAATTGGGCGGCTGACCAAACATTAGAAAATATGGGGTAAACCCAGTACTAGCATGCTCAGTGGTGTTGTAGGCGAATACCACATCAGGAAGATACTCTACCCATCTTCTCTTTTTAGCAGGTGGTAAAGTCCTAAGAAGATCATGAAGGGTTCTGTTAAACCTTTCACACTGCCCATTTCCTTGGGGCCTATATGGTGTTGTTCGGGTTTGCTTTATATTGTACAATTTGCAAAGACAATGAATCACTTCAGCTTCAAAACACCTCCCCTGATCTGAATGGATCCTCTGCGGGACACCATATTTGTGAATCCACTCCCTCACCAAAGCTTTGGCAACCGTAATAGCTTTCTGATCTCTTGTGGAGACTGCAACAGTGTACTTAGAGAACACATCCGTAAACACCAAAATATTTTCCCGCCCATCACTGGAGGGCTCCAGAACAGTAAAATCCATGGGAATCACTTCCAGGGGTTTTGATGCCATTAAACTCCCCATTTCTGTAATTACTCGTGGCAATGGGGCCTTGGCTACTGTACATCTCTCACAATTTTTGCAATAATTCTCAATGTCCTGATGCATCCCAGGCCAATAACACCTAGACCTTACCAACTTAAAAGTCCTCTCCACCCCCTGGTGCCCATGCTCATCATGCATACAATGGAGGATCTTTTTCTGTAAAAGTTTAGGTAACACTAATTGTCTCACATAGCCACATTGAGTATCAGTGAAATGGCGATAAAGAACCCCCTCCTCATTCTTTAGCTTATCCCACTGTCTAACCAGCTCTAAAGTCCTTCCCTCTTCCGTGGCCCTCTCAGCCCTATTGGGCTTTACCCCTCGTGTCCAATACTTCTGAAAAGATGATATTATGGGGTCTGCTTTTTGTTGGGCTACCAGAAAACTGTTCTGATAGACAGGGAAAGTAGACATAGTGCCTTGTTCATTAACAAAAGCAGCTTCTGCTACCCCAGCTGCACCTCCAACAGGATTCCCCTCCAAAGAAATCCGTGCCTGCCTAGAAAGTGCATCAGCATTGCCATTCTGTTTACCTGGCCTATACTGGATGTCAAAATCAAATCTAGCCAATTCAGAAACCCACCGCTGTTCAATAGCCCCGAGTCTAGCAGTCTTTAAATGACTCAGTGGGTTATTATCAGTAAACACCGTAAACTGATGGCCCAAAAGGTATTCACGGAACTTATCTGTGACAGCCCACTTCAGGGCCAGGAGCTCCAACTTCATGGCACTATAGTTTTCCATATTTCTTTCTGATGGCCTTAATCCACGGCTGGCATATGCTATTGGCCTTCTTCCCTGGTCTCCATCTTGGGAAAGTACTGCCCCCAGTCCCTGATGACTTGCATCAATTTCTACAAAAAATGGCTTTGAAAAATCTGCATAAGCTAGTACTGGGGCTGACACTAATTTATGCTTTAGCTGCTGGAATGCCTCTTCGCACTCTCCAGTCCACGACTGTGCAAAGGAAAGACATGGTCTGCGCTGTTTTGCTTTATAAGAAGTAGCACCTGACAAAGCATGCAACGGGGCTGCAATCCGTGAAAAATATTTCACAAAGCGCCGATAGTAACCAGCGAAACCAAGAAACGATCTCACCTCTGTATTATTTTTAGGACATGGCCACTCCGCCACCGCTCTGACCTTCTCTGGATCTGTGGATACCCCATCTGCAGAAATGACATGTCCCAGGTATGACACTTGCCGCTGAAAGAAGGAGCATTTGCTCCACTTCACTTTAAGGCCACATTCTCTAAACCGGGACAATACTAGTTGAAGCTTCAGCAGATGCTGCTCAAAAGAAGTAGAGAACACCACAACATCATCCAAATAAAGTAACAAAGACTGGAAATGTTGATCTCCCAGGATTCTCTCCATTAAACGCTGGAAAGTTCCTGGAGCATTGCATAACCCAAAAGGCATTCTATTGCATTCATATAAGCCAAAAGGTGTGCAAAATGCAGTCTTGTGCCTATCCTCCTCAGCCACCACCACTTGATTATAGCCGCTAGCGAGATCCAGAGTTGAGAACCACTGAGCACCACTTAAAGCATCCATAGATTCTTCAATTCTTGGAAGAGGGTAGGCATCTTTCCGAGTTTTCCAATTCAATTGTCTATAGTCCACACACATCCTTAACGCTCCATCCTTCTTCTTCACAATCACAAGAGGTGAGGAGTATGGGCTGCTACTCTCCCTAATGACACCTCGCTCCAGTAGCTGTCTAATGTGGGCTTTGACTTCCTCATATTGACTGGGAGGAAGCCTTCTATAGCGCTGCTTTACTGGAGCATTATCAATCAGGGGTATCTGGTGTTGGATTAAATCTGTACACCCCAAGTCATTATCACTATATGCAAAAACATCTGCATATTCTCTTAATAATTCTATTGCTTGCCTAGACTGAAGCTCTGATAAATGTGGACTATCCAGGTTAAGTGCTTCCTTGCTGGTACCCCCTTGCTGATCACCAACTGCAGCCTCATGTAAACCTACAAACACCTGCACCTCACCACAAGTCAACTCCTGAAATTGCACTGACTGTCCTCCCCCTGCAACAATGTCCCCTTGAACTAGACGTGCTATACGTGTATGTGGTTGTAAAGTTCTATCAATAGAGCCCACATTGACTACTGGCACCATTAGCTGCCCACCCTCAACCCACACATACGCAGACGCCACAAAAAGGTTAGTTGGCAAAACCCCTTCGTCCAATTCCAATCCTTCTACTAACGCAGAATACCCTGTAGTCAACGTACTTTGAAAACCAGTGGCTGGGACTAAGCACATGGACCCTGCAGGTACCACAACGGCCGATGTAGACATTACTTTAACAAAGCCTTCAGACAACACAGGACATTTTTTCAATGAAAGATTAATCTTACAAGGCAACAATTCACTGCATTCCTTTATTACATTCATGCCAAGCAGGCCAGGGACAATTTCTCTTTTTGACTTCGTTAGAGGGTCTACAGAGTCTTTTACAACCAGTATTCCACATTGGGGAATAACTTTTCCCATAACTTTAAGGTCCATTTGCAAAAAACCCAAATATGGTATGGAGAGACCATTTGCTGCTTTTAAGGTCAACCACCCACAATTTTTCAACAGATCCTCACCTCTACATGCAAAATGTTCTTCAAAAAAACTCTCTGTAATAATGGTGACCATGGATCCAGTGTCCAACAAACAAGGGACCACCACACCACCCATATCTACTTCAATTACTGGTGTTGGTCTCATCAAAGTGCCAAGTACCTCTTTAGAAGGACTAATAATGTCTCCTGAGCCTGGCTGCCCCCCACCTGTAAGTTGGCTCTGCACTACAGGGGGCTGAAGTTTCCCTGCTGCTCCTGCACCTGCCCCACAACCCGTGTCTGTTCTGGAAGTACTCCTTGACTATAATTCAAATCTGGGTTAGTGGCTCCTGCTCGACATAACCTAGCAATATGACCAACCCCTTGACATTTAAAACATATTGGCCTACCAGCAGAATCAAACCTAGGTTCCTGTCTTAATCGCCCCATACGCCTACCTTTCTGCATTTGTAGAGCTTCTACCTTCTGTGTAAGTCCTTCCAGCTTCTCCTCCTGTTTCTTTAACATATCCCTAAATTCAGAAATGAAAGAATCAAGGTTAGAAGTACTACCAATAACCCTTGCACATTCAACTCCCTCTGCCCCCATTTCATGTACATGAGCATTTTTCCCACTCATCTGACCATCCTCCCAAAACAATATTGCTTCTCTACGAAGGGAGCTAAACTTAGTCTCGGGGTCCTGTCGAATTAACCTTTTCAGTTCCCTGCGCAAAAATGGGTCCCTTACATTCTCTGCAAACTGGTTTCGTACTGTTTGGTCACTGCACAGTTCCACTCCCCCATTACACCTATTAATATCCTCAGACAGAGACAGCAAAGCATGTGAGAACTCTCGTAAGCCCTCTCCTTCCTTCTGTTTCCTATCGAAAAATCTCTTTTGGGCAATTGTAAGTGAAAATGGCTGTCCATATGCTTCTTTCAATGTATCCAGTATTAAAGTAGGATTTCTCCTAATCTCAATGGAGCTATGTCTAATCTCCTGCTTTGCCTCACCTTCTAAATGATCATAAAGAAAAGCTGCTTGCTCCCTTGCCCCATAACGCCGAAAATTAAATGAACATTGTAATTCATCTACCCACTCATGGAAGGGCATAGTACCTGGTTGACCCGAAAATATTACATTCTTTTTATCCTTAGGTACATACATCACTTCAACTGAGGTAACCAAATTACTTGCAGGAGCAGACACAGCAGGTGAAGGTGGGCAAGAACTTTGTGGGCTCTTAGCTTTCCCAGGTGGAGTCTGTCCCTTGCCCAATAACTGGGCGGTCAGTACATCATTTTGATTTTTCAATTTATCCATCTCAGTCTTTTCTCTGACCAGTCTTCCACGTAAGGCCGTTAGCTCCTCTTCTAGCTCCACAACAGACATCCTGTACCTTGGAGTCTTCTAATGTGGTCCAATGTTAGGGCTTCCCACCAGAGTTACACTGTCTTCTATCTATGTCACTGTTTTATATACTATGATACTAACTTCAAACTATATGCCAACCCACAGACAAAAAAATTAATAAAAAAAAAGAAAATAAAATAATTATAATAATAAACAACTGTTCGTGACGCCAAAACTGTAACACTAAGCAGGTTCTGAACAAAAAGATGAATCAACCGAAATGGGAGGGCAAATTAATTTGAAACAGCTTTTACCTTTATTTAATCCAAAAATACTCAATTGTAAAAAACAGCATCAATGATAGAATCTACTTCATTAGGCCAATTTACTAAAAATATACAACAAACAGATACTAGCAAAATATATGTTTCACAGTGATAAAACAGTGACATAGATTAAATCTGCAATCAAGAAAAAAACTAAATTAATATATTTTACCTCCTTGCAGAATATACAGGTTCACTGTATTTATCTTAAAAAAAACAACCTACCATATACAGCAACCATGACAACCATAAGAATCTCATGTGGGCTCCACACCAAAGTTATCCACCAAAATCCGCACCTACAGATCACATAATACACCATTAAGCATACATGCTCAGAATTTCCCCCTTTAAACTCATATCGAATACTAACCCTTTAAATGCAGCCACAGCTCCCCTCAGTGGCCAGCAATCCCCAGCACAATAGAGTGTTTCCCTCTGAGCTACAAACAATAACAACTACATTTAATTATAGCCACTAAAAGACCGTTTCTGCTTCACACAGAGCCATGCTGACTACCTATACATTAAAAATGGGTTTAATTCTCAGAGTAAGCACAATAAAAACGCTATTTTACTTACTTTTAGTGTTCCCAGAGCCCACGCAGCATGGCCGAGTACATACACACTACTGACCCACTGGCTGCCGCCATTCCTAGCTTACGCTACAGCCCTCAGCTACCGTAATAGACGCAGTAGCGCCCCTACCGTAATGCACTTAATATGGGAGCCCATTACACTTGCTTATGCAACAAAACAATTATCAAAAAGTTTCAAAGATAAATACCAAAATGTTAATTAATTCCTGCCTTTCCATTTCACCTCAGAATTTCCTTTTCTAGCAGAAATATTTAAACACATGATCCTTATTGTTATACATTATCTTTTACTGACTGCATTAAACATAAAGGCAACATATATGCATTACTGATGTAAATAAAATATGCTAGAACCAGTCAGTTTCGGGAAAACTGGGGATCATATTTGGCAATAAAATGTAAATTAAAAATTTTTTTAGTTATTTTATTTAATATAATTTTTCCCTCACTTGCATATTTACACAAATACATTTCCCACAAAATACAAGAATGACAAGTCTTTTAAGTAGTTTTATTTATTTTTTTTATTCGTTGTTCATTTTTCTCCCTCTCTTCATCTTCATCCTCTCCAGTAGGAAGGATAGTTGAATCTGAAACACACACAGATTAAATCAGTTTAGCTTGGTCATTAAACAAATATAATATAAATTCTGAACAACATAAAAGTCTTACCATCCTGACTGGTTAGCTAGCTATTTAATAAAACTAAATAAAATGGTCAGATTTTGGTTATAATTTATTAATGTGATTTTTGGCAACCAGTCTGTCTGTCTGTTGAAAAGCCTCTCTGATATCAGCAGCCTTTTTTCTCAGATGAGTTTATACAGACTGATCAGTATTAAGTTAAAACTGCCCCAGCTCCTCAGAACTGCAGCAGTATACCGGGCTGTAGTGAGTTAGTAAACGCTGGTGCTGCAGAACAGAAGATTAATAAAGAGTTGTGATAAGTTTAATAACTCTAGCTAAGCTAACTGATCTCAGTAGCACAGGGCTAACGCTGCTCAGTAAAGCAGTTCAGATACGAAATTAAAGTTATTCTGTCTGCAACAGCATTAATAATAAACCCTCACACCTATAACTCGCTACTTTAACTTAAACTAACCCTCATAAATCTCTCATTTACAGCCTGATATCACAAACAACCAAAACAGTTTATATATCTGAATCTCCTCACCTCATAAACCTCTCTCTCTCTCCTCACTCCTCTCCTCCGCCGCTCACTGACGGGTCACTCAGCTCAGCGCGGCTCCACACAGAATTGCTAACGTTAATCTGAGTAACAGTCATAGTTAAAGTTCATATGGTGTTTTTTTTTTTTAAATACTACAATTATTATTATTATTATTATTATTATTATTATTATTATTATTATTATTAAACCCATCAAACAACCAGAATCATGTTTGGTTCCCTCAAGTATTAAAAAGTAATTGAAGTAGTAAGAACAATGAGTTTCACATGCTTAAATGATTAAATGAAGTTAGATTTATATAGAACTTTGCTTTGCAATTTGTTAATATATCATACTTATGTTTAAAGTTTGAAGGAACTTATTTGCCACCTGTCTCACTGTATATTTCACTATAAACTAAGATGTAGATTCAACAAACAGAATGGACAGGCTCTTTTTAACCATATGTTGTCTGTACTGATACCTGCAGTGCCTATACATTTTTTTTTTAATAACGCATTTTAAGTTTAAGTGGGAAATGTAGAATGTGAATTAAAAACAAAATAAAATTCATATAGACTACATTCTTTCAGCTGCTAAATCCAGCCCAAAAATCAATCACTGTTACTATCTTTGTAAACTGAGATCATGCTCTGAACTCAAGACAATCCTAAGATCTTTTATTTTCCCCCCAAAAGAAACTCGTGAAGAACTCTTCAAGGGAACATCGCCTGCACACAGTGAGTAAATATAGATGCTTTATTACAATGTTATAATAGTATTACAGCATATGTGCTCCAGAATAACTGGGAATACAAGATTGTATAATATATTATAATGTAAAACTACCAATAGTTCTGTTTTTATATTATTTATCTCCTCAGATGATGCTGGAATGAAGTTTCCTGATCTACGGATCTCCATCCTCTGCCTTCTGTCTATCATACTTTACCTCCGCTGAGAGGAACTGGGAGCTGAAACATCATGTTGTAGAGTTGCTGCTACATTTGAGTTTGTTGGTACAGAAAACTCTACCTCTACAGTGATTTTATTTCTGACAGTGTTTGAGAACTTTGACTGTATTTATACATGAATTCAGGTTGATATACAACACTCAGAACTGAAGGGAATAAATGCATTTCTAAGTATTAAAATCTGTATATTTCAAATTGAACCACTTAAATTTATTAAAATCTGTATCAGATTGAATTACTTACATTTATGAAATTATATTATTAGATTGAATCACATTATTCTTCTTTTTAAATCTGTATTATCAGATTAAATCTCATCAATCACCCTGGTAATGCGCCTCCTCCCCACAGGAGGTCGCACTCGCCCCAAAATGAGCAGTAGCGCACCTGACCTCACCTTCTAATCAGACATTTGATTTCTGACATTTGTAGCGTTTTATTTTTATCTGCTATTAAAGTTCTGTGACTATAAATTTGTATTTTTGTACAATAAACTGCTTTTGGATTCAACCCTGATCTTGTGTGATAATAATTGCAATAATAATTATTGTATTACAAAAAGTTAATGCACAGTGTATTTTGTGTTTTGTATGAATCTGTGAAATCACACGTATTTTTTTGTGATTTAAAATAAGAATAATGCCCTTTTGTGGATGTAATTATACAGTAAGGGCTTTTATTATGTATATGACTCATTGTTATACTTAATTCTGCATCTCTTATTTGCACATGTAATTTTAAATGCGCAGTGTGTTCGTTATTATGAATCATTCGGGAGTGGATTTTTTTTTATTAAAAAGGAAAATGTAAAATTGTATTTCTATTGAATTACATTGTACTATGTAAAATAAAATGTAAAAATTATTTAAACTTTTTTTTCTCATTATAAGTATATGTATGTATAGTGAAGAAGAAATTTTTTTTATCTACTTTTTAAAATTATTTTGTTTTTTTTTGTTTCAGCCAAGTTAAATCCTCTCCCGATTTTTTTTTTTTTTTTTTTTACATTTTTGTATGTTGTAACACAAATCTGATGGTATGATCCAACTTGCGAAATGCAAAAAAAAAAATCTGAAAATTAAGAAAAAAATATATAATTTTTTTATTTTTCTGAAATTCTGATTGTGAGAGATGAAAAAACAGCTAAAATTGGAAAAAATGAAAGAAAACGTGTTTCTTGTACACTGTACTTTATTAAAAAAATGAAATAATATTGTTTCATTAAATTTTTCCCCAAAGACGTATTATGTTAATATCACTAACTTTCTCTTTTCCCCGCTCTTCCCTCATTGATCTCATATTGAAAATCTCCCAGCACTAAAACGCCCTAAATCAAACTCACCTATAGATCACTAAAATAGGACCCAATATCTAACCTCGATAGTCAATGTCAGAAATGAATGGAGTTTTTAAAAGGAGCACATTAGCATTAATTGTCCACTAGAGAATAATAGCATGAGTTTATATGATTGTAAATATAATTCACTGATTTACTGACCTACCTGTTCCTGTTTGGATGTATAAACAATGAACATTTAGGTTAACGAGCTAACAGGAAGCATGTTGTGATAAAAGATCATTATCATAACAGAATAAAGGAACTGTAGCCGTGTGGAAATTCATTCTGGGAATTTCTTCTGGTCCACATACAATGAGGGTAGGGTTTCCCAGGTTTCCGGAAAGATTCCTGCAAATAAGATGATTCCTAGACGGGCCTCTCTGACTGTTCATAAGCTGTTCTTAAAGTGTAACTAAACCCCCTGATTTTTGCTGACCCCACCCTCAGCTAAAATTTAAAATTGCTAAGAAAATAAATAAATAACCAACTAAATAAAATAAAAATATATATTTGAACATAGAGTATTAGAACTGTACATCTTTCCAACAGTTGCTCTTTTAAAGCCGGGCAAAAACTGAAATAAACAATTAAAACTATTAAGTGAATGCATCATCAATATGCACATTTGAATAAAAACGTGACTTTTCATGATTATTTAATTATTTTGTAAGTTTTCATTTAATTAATCATGTTTATGACGATGATAAAACACAGATAAAGGTTTTCAGGCAAATTCAAATAGTTTTATTAAGTAACTCTTATTTTATTAAGAAAACTTTCGGGGTGATAATCTGCATTTGCAATGACAATGACAGTTAACATAAAATATTTATTCAGCCACATTTATATTTCAGGTTTGAGGCATGGCTGTGTCTTTTTGTAGGTAGCATATCTATTTTTCATAATTAATTTAGTTTTATTTTAATTGGCTGAATATGGTATATTATGTGACTGTCTGAATAGTCTATTAATCAGTCTGCTTAATTACTGTGATAACCAATTACACTGAAATAATAACATTAGCCTATCTAAAGCTAGAGATTAGATTAGCAAATGTATATAAAAAAAATTAAGCAGGACTGGTATGTTTCATTACATTACACATTTCAGCTAATAATGAAAAAATATGTATGGTTTAGTTCTTCCTTAATGCTACAAAGCTTTTGGGAAACTAGGCTCAAGTGTTTTTTTTTTTTTTTTTTTTTTTTTTTCCACCTTAAAATTTTGCAGCAGTAGTAGAGTGAAAGAAAATCAATCCAAAAACTTCCAATAATAATAATTAATGCTGAAAATGTAGACCTGACTCAAAATTTTTTAGTCTAGGTTAGATTCATACCAACGTTTTAGATCAGTGAAGTGCAGACGCTATGGCCCAATGTGCTTGGGCAACTGCCCTTTTGCCTTCCCTGGCTGATATTACATGACATTACATTACATTACATTACACTACATTACATTACATTTGGCAGACGCTTTTGTCCAAAGCGACTTATAATAGTGAAGTACAAAAGTAATAGGAATTAAGATAATCCATTTTTAGATAGGGCTTAAAGGAGGTCAAAGGGAAATAAAGGGATAGAGAAGTGAAGCAGGGGAAGAAGGAAATGGGGTTAGTAGTAGTTAGTGTGTTAGAGGTGTAAGGAGAGTAAGTGCTCTTTTTCGTGAGATATTCAAATAAATACTTTTTTTTCACACTACAAGCTAGAAATCACTTTACGTTCTTTAAAACTGCTCATTGTAGACATTTGCTTATGACAATGCAATTGTGGGTTTCTTACCAGCTGATGAATCTCTCTCTCTCGCGCGCGCGCGCTCTCTCTCCAGCCCTCCACGCTCTCTCCATGGTAAAAACCATTCTGTCTGGTGATACATAATTTAAGCGGCACCAGCGAGAATACAGGAGGGAGAAACTTTCTCTCATTGCGTTTCAAAATAGAAAGCAATGGAAAATAAATTACAACGTTCATTTACAGGGATGTCTGCCGTTCATGACACATAATGTGAACTAATTCACGTTCAAGTTCTTTATTAAAAAATGTGTTGCGTTCAGTTCAACGATCACGAAAAAATGAGCGTGTTCAATGAACGCGTTCTTTTGAACTCGTTCACGCACAACACTGGCCGTGGGAGTCGAGCGACTGCCCTGAAGTTGAGCTTGACATGTAGCCTTCACAGTATTACAAGACATGCTCACAATCAACTTCTCTAAAATCCGATGTCGTCGAGTTCAGGACGTTTAGTGATTCTAAATAATCCGACAGCACCTACTGTGTCACGTTTAGGTAGCAAACATCCCCGACAGCCAGCTAACTTGCAGTTGTGGCAGGATGAGTATTTTGTTTTTGTAGCTTGGAAGCATTTGGGCTAAATAAAGCTCTGGGTCATTAAAACATTACTGCTCATTTGTTTATTTGGAAATTGACAGTATTTCTCTACTTTAACTGACGTGATCTCTTTAGACATTTAGTGAGTCCGTTTCCCTCTCTTGTCAGCTTGCTGTGGGCGGTGTAATTCCTGTGTGTCTAATTACAATCTATCAGTTTCGAGTGCTTTTAGTTCATTGGCTGGGTAATCTTACCTGGGGCTATATTTAGGCCAGGTGGCAGTTACCTGTGGCACACCCCCTGTTGGTCCCACCCCCTTCCTTGGCGTGCTGCTTGGCGAGGTCTGCAGCTTGGCGTGGCCGGGTGAATGCTCTCCTTTGTTCTGGGAATTCTCACAAGCCTGCGAGCTGAGACTTTTGTGAGGTGAGATTGTTCCAGTGGTTTATGCCACGCTCAAAGGTTCCAGTCAGTGTGTGAAGATACTACAAGCGTTGTGACTTTCCCGCTGTCTGACGTGGAGAAGTGAAGCCTTGGAAGCCGGGCTGGTGGAGTACGGGGAGTGTCCGATTCAGCTCTTCCCGTGTGTGTGATCACCTGTTCCCCTCCTCGCTGATGCTCCTCCCACTGCAATAGTATTATTGTTTTTTTCTCTATTGTTTTTGTTGTTTTTTCCCTTGATTTTTTGTTCTACTTATTTGTTACGTTTCACATTAATTATTTATATATATATTTACGTAGCCCTGGTTTGTGAGCGGCAGCGGTTTATTTTGTTTTGTTTTTTTTTTTCTCTTGAACGCGCGTCGCACGTGACTTAGCGCATGGTTTGTGTGTGTGTCTCTCGTGTTTGTTTTCCTATATTTCCTGTGCTCTGAATTGCGCGCTGCTGCAGGAGAGAACCTGTATGGTCAGTAAGCGTGATTATTAGGGCCCGAGCACCGAAGGCGCAGGCGAAGCCTGCACCGGAGGTGCAAAGCCCTATTGTTTTTGGTCCGTTTATTATTATTACGCTTCTTGACCCTTTCGCCCATTTTTGAGGCATTTCCGATACTGGAAAACTCACGCATTGTGGCACAGGCCTCAAACTTGGTGAAAATTTAAGTTCCACAGAGCTTGGACTTTGGCGTGGTTCAGGAGCTCTATAGCGCCCCCAAACGTCGGCAGTGGCCGGGATGAAGTTTGTCCAATGTGCACCAATTTTGGTACGCTCATTGACCTCCTCATAAAGAACAAGGATCACTTGGATTTATTTGACTCCGCCCAACAGGAAGTTGGCCATTTTGACAGGAAATCGCAAAAAAAAAAGTTTCCGGCTGGTTTTCGGAGGGGTTAAGATTATTGAAAACTCCTAAAATTTTACAGACCTATTTGGCTTAGGCCATACTTTGACCTTAAATTGAAATTTTGTATATTCGTGTGTCATCAGCTCTCTAGCGCCACCTATTTCGTATGACATTTTTGGAAAGCGCTCAGCCTCTTGATTATTGGCAGATTCAATAAGGCCTCGAAATGATTTAGATATATATTGTCATTTTTGTTGTGTGTAGCTAGATGACTCTACAGCGCCCCCTATTTAATTGGGCTAATAAATTAGCTGTGGCCTTCTCAAAAATTCTCAGATATTCTCGATTTTTGGCAGAAACATAGACTCCGCACATATTAGCCATTGGAATGCATTAGCTCCACCCAACAGGAAGTTGGCCATTTTGGAATTTGTGAAATTTTTACGCATTTTTCACGCACTCATTCAAACTCCTCCTAGAATCTTCGTCAGATTACCTCAAAATTATCTGTGGATAGGCTCCAGACATACTTGGTGATAAATTGCAAAGGAATAGTCGATAGCTGAAACGACGACATAACAGCGGGCAATTCATTTAATGGAGACGCAACACTAGCCCAAATAGAAACTTTAGAATGGTAAGAACACAGGTATTTGAAAAATCATGAAACTTTACAGAATCATAATAGACATCATTACACACATTGTCACTGTTGGTATGATTGACTCCGCCCAACAGGAAGTCGGCCATTTTGAAATATGTGCATTTTACACACATTTTTTGCATACTTTGTCGAACTCCTCCTAGGAAATTTGTTGAATACTCTTGATATTTGTCAGTAATAAACTACTAACACACCTGATGATAAATTGCAAAGGAATAGTCGATATCTTAAACGAGGATGAAATGGCGGACAGTTGAGTTGCTGGAGATACCCCATTAAAACAGGAAGTGAATACATTCTTGTGTTGGTAGGTGTTTGAGGAGGTTACAATGGGTGAAAACTCACGAAACTTTACAGGCCTGCTTGATTTATGCAGTTCTTTGATCTAAAATTGAAATTTCATATATACGTATTTCATTGGCTCTATAGCGCCACCTAGGTTTCAATGCATATTTGACATTACAGTAATGCTCAAAAACTTTTGAAAAGGGTCAGATTCCATAAGACCTAATAACACTTTACAAATATTTTGATAATTTTTTCATGTGTAGCTAGCGGACTCTACAGCGCCCCCTAATTTTTTCTGAAAATAAATTAGCTGTGGATGTGTCAAAATTTGTCTAATCTTCTCAAATTTTGGTAGGATTGTAGATAGTGTGACCCTGCACATATTTGCAATTGGCTTGTATTAGCTCCACCCAACAGGAAGTCGGCCATTTTGAAATTTGCAAAAAATTTACAAATTTTTCACAAACTCATTTAAACTGCTCCTAAAGTCTTTTTCAGATTACCTCTAAATTAGCTGTGAATGAACATCAGACATATTTGATGAAAACTGCCAAAGGAATAGTTGATCGCTAAAACGGTGTCGGAATGGCGGACAATTGATTTACTAGAGACGCAACACTAAACCAAAGTGAAACAATGACACGGTCAGAACACAGTTGATTGAAAATTCCTGAAACTTGGCAAAAACACAAGAGACATCATTAGACACATTTTTAGTATTGGTAGGACTGACTCCGCCCAACAGGAAGTTGGCCATTTTGAAATAATTGCATTTTACACTATTTTTTTTGCATACTTTGTCAAACTCCTCCTTGTGAATGTGTTGAATACTCTTGATTTTTGTCAGTAATAAACTACTAACATACCTGATGATAAATTGTGAAGGAATACTCGATATCTTAAACGAGGACGAAATGGTGGACAGTTGAATTGCTTCAGATCCCCCATTAAAACAGTAAGTGAATACATCTTGGTTTTGGTAGGTGTTTGAGGAGGTTACAATGGATGAAAACTTATAAAACTTTACAGGCCTGCTTGACTCATGCTGTCCTTTGATCTAAAATTGAAATTTCGTATAAACGTATTTCATCGGCTCTATAGCGCCACTGAGGTTTCAATACATATTTGACATTGCAGGAATGCTCAAAAACTCTCAAAAAATTGGCCTCTACAATATAACTGCACATTTCATGAGAAATCGCATATGGGTCCAACTTTCACCGGTTTCTCAGTTTGGGCCGGTATGATTTGCACTGGTGTGCGAGGGCCCTACGTCCCCCTGTGACAGGGGGACCCCTCATTTCTTATTATTGTTGGTTTGTATTAATTTACTTATGTTGGTGTAGATTGTTTGTTTGTTTGTTTGTTTGTTTGTTTGTTTGATTATTATTTTTTTGTTTCTGAACAGGAGCTGTGAGCGGTGACAGGCTGCTGAGGTGGGGAAGTCTAACGTGGTGTTTGTGTGCTGTGTAGCGGGCACTCCTCTCGCCTGCAGTCAGGACTGTTCAGTGTGCTCCAGCCCTGGGGTGCGTTTCCCGTACAACAACGGAGCCTAGCATTAAACTAACGTGGTACGATGCATCGTTAAACTAGCTAACATCTGAAGTACGACAGTTTCCCGAAACCATCGTACTTTGTTGGTACCACAGAAGTCTGAACTATGTTGGTTTGAACCACCGTGGTCTTAACTAAGGTGTTTCCAGATGTGTTCGGCCAGACTTTCCCAGCAGAAAACGTGCAAAACTCACAATCTTTAAAATATTATGCCAAAAATATGTTACTAATGTATCATTTAGGCTATTTATATTGTAATTATCACCAGAACATAACGTCCAACAATACTATTAATAAAATAACAATGAACTGCAAGTAAAATGTACACAATACTTGCTATATATTAATTATTTTTTGTAACAGACAGTGTTACTTAAAAAAAACACATATTTGCTATAGCAATATTTTTTTTTAATAAAATAATCACCATTCTGAATGAGTCTTACTAAAATGAGACCTGAGAAATGTGTGTTACTCAGTGGTTCAGCAGGGCGCCTACGACGGTGCAGCGCGCGGTGTTCTGTCTAATTGTGCAACCCATCGAGATGTGCTTCTTAACACCAGTGTGCATGCGTGGAAACATTTTTTTTATTTATTGTTTTTTTTTATGGTAATTCTGTTCTTTTGGGTGCATTAAACAACCAGAAACCCCTTGCCATTATTTCTGAGTATTACAAATGCGTAAATGACAGCTGATGATAATGAAAGTAATAATAAGTGAGCACTAATAAAAAAAAATAAGGCTTATAATCACCCTAATGAACCTAAACTGTCTCCTGATATTTTGATTCAGGCTTTACAAATATTCTACCGAAAGCATGTTTAAATATGGGGCTTTTTCTAGCAATTTTATATTTAAAATTTAAATATGCACTAGGGTAGTATGGTTTGACAGGGTAGCAAAACTCGTCAGAACATGGAAGCCTTCGAATCCTAGTCGTGGTTTTATTCTCTTGATGTTTTTTTTTCATAATGGCAATTAATGTTATTATTTTTACATATATATTAATGTAGCCTACATATTTCTACTTATTTCCTGTAATATATTATTTAACAAATACTAATTGATAACATTTGTATAGGCCTAGAAACACACGTTGTATTGGCTAAATGATACATTTTCTTTATTCACACTCTGTCTGGCCCTGTTACCTTCAGAGGATGATTAGGTAATTCAAAACACCTGCTTATTGCATGTCTCTATTTATTTTAAGACACTTTTTACTTAGTTTTTTCTTGTTATGAATATATTATTAAAAGACACCTTCTTGCCTACTGTATGGATAAATTTGTTTCACTGGGTACAAACAGTGTTGGGAAGTAACGGATTACATGTAACGGCGTTACGTAATCAGATTACAAATTATGAGTAACTGTAATCAGTTACAGTTACTGCTTCAATAAATGGTAATCAGATTACAGTTACTCTGCTAAAATAAAAGGGTTACATTGCGGTACTTTCCTATTTTTTTGCTCTTCCAACACTGACAAAACGCAAATAACATTTTGCGGTGAAATCGCTCTGATATGAAAGGGAACTGTCTGCCCCTCGTCCCATCTCGCTGCACACACACACAGGGAGGAGGGGCAGACAGCGGCTCCGCTCACACAACGAGACGAAATTAACTGACATTTTGGTCAACGAATAAAAACAAGACGAAAATGTTTGGCAGGGACGAAATCCAATCAGAACTGATTTAGGTCTGTGAAAGGTAGGGACCAGTTAGGAAGAGATCCAATCACTGCTACTTTAGCGAAGGTGGAGAGGCGGGATAAGCGGGGTACTCATCCAATCAGTACCCGCCTCTCCTGCAATAGCGCCGCGCGCTCAGTTACAAACCCGGGAATTAAACTGTCGTTACGGAGCTCGACTGGAAGTTAACTCGACAGTGTTCAGCAGGGAGAGAGAGGAGAGGCGATATATTTCTCCTTTGACGTCGCGAAAAACAAGATAACGTGTAAACCGCGTGGAGCGACTCCATCTCCGGTAAAAACACCACTAATCTTTCAGCTTCTGCAGACCAGAGTCACACAGATCTCCATGCCGAGACCCGCGTTTTAATGCTGATGTTATTTCATGAGCTGATGTGTTTAACTCAGCAGTGCACTAAAACACAGAACTGATACAGAACTCACTCATTAAGATCAGATCATCTGTTTAGTCTCACAGTGGGAAAGATATAGCTAGTGTTAAAGCAGGAACAGGTCAGAAAGGAACTCAATAATATAACCAAAATAAAACAATAAAATAAGTGAATCTATGAACCCAAAAGTCTGTGTAAAGTTCCTTACAGCACTTTCTCATCAGTTTCTCACTTTAACTCATGAAGTCTCTCAGTACATCCTGAGAGCATCTCTACAGGACAGTGTGTGAAGGTGTGTTTCTGATCTCATTTATAGACTGTAGCTCCAGTAGGTGAGCTGGGTTAGTGCTGGAGATAAAACTAGATCATTTAAAAGCTGTTTTTGCATCTACAGCTCTGTTCAAACTATAATTTAACTATTCAGTTGTTTTATGACCTGATTTCTAGAGCAAAATTTTAAATGTAAAATATATATAGTCACACACCTATAATAATAATAATATACATTAAATCATATATAAATATATTTCACATTCAAACATTAACAATATTACTCAATTGGTTATTAAACGTTTCATTTCATATAAGTGTGTAGTTAATAATTCAAGGGAACTGATGAAAAAGCATTTACATTTACACCCTTTACATTTTAGTCGACTAAATTTACTGTAATTTTAGTAGACTATATTCTTATGACATTAAGTTGACTAAAACTAAGTTGACTAAATTACTAAATTGTGACTAAAACTAAATGCTATTTTCGTCACAAGACTATGACTAAGACTAAATCAAAATTTGTTGTCAAAATTAACACTGGTGGCAAACCTGCAAGTAGATAGCTTACAGTTGTTGTTAAATTGTTTGGTTTTAAATTGTTTTATCATCAATTTATAGAAGTGTTTCATAAAATTGTTTGATGAAATGGTTTCATAAGTATTTTTATAGGGTGATTGAAAAGGCTGTTTTATTTGTTTATCTATTTGTTAACTGGAAAGAAAAATAAAAGAATAATATGCAATATGTGGTTGCTACATTCATTCAGGCTTAAAAAAACGACAATATTGTAAGTAATCCAAAGTAATCAGATTACGTTACTCACTTGAAGTAATGTAACTGATTACGTTACAAATTACATTTTGAGTGATGTAATCAGTAATCTGTAAGGGATTACATTTTAAAAGTAACCTTCCCAACACTGGGTACAAACAATGCAAATATACCCTCAAAGGTCCTTAGGGTACAGGTGTTTACGTTAAAGCCATTTTAGAGTATTACCCCAGTGACAGTTTAATAGCCTTATTCAGAGAGTGCATATAGCACAGTGGTTTTAAAAAATATTTATTAACTAATTCATAAATGTGCACAGCACAAGTTATCTTTACTCAAGAGATGCCTGCTTGAATAATTAACATACATCTTTCCAAGACTGTAAAATACATTTTAGCTAAAGAGCACTTCTCTTTTCACTACACTGAATTCATGTTTGCCAAATAAAGCTAAATGTTAAAGACATACATTAAAAACGGGCAATTAACTTACATTTTCAAAATACATTTGAGTACTGAATTTTATTATTTTCCCTGGGCGCACATGGGTAAAAGTGGCTCAATTAATGTAATTAATGTAATTAACACAAACATAAAAAAATTAGGTACACTTGACATCTTAAATCCTCGTGCATCAATATTAATGTGATTTATCAGCTTTCTGAATCCTACCGTCCATCGTCTGCACTCATAACCAGGAACAAAGCTCCTAACGACAGGTCTAGAGCTGTAGTTGGAACGACGCAGCTGAACCACGGTAGTTGCGAATATTCGCTGGAACTACGGTTCTGGGAAACACCTGAGTAGCTTAACTAAGGTTCGCACTATGTAAGTTACTAACGTGGTTACCTCCATAGTTCCAACTACGCTTTTGGGAAACACCTGCGTCGCAGCTGCATCGTCCAGACTATGTAAGTTGCTAACGTAGTTAGCAACTGAGCTTTTGGGAAACGTACCCCTGTTCTGGTTTTGTTTTTGCTTGTTTGTGTGATTTTACGTTTATTTCTTTTCTTCTTTTTTTGTTAATTAAATTTATTTATTTATTATTATTATTATTATTATTATTATTATTATTATTATTATTATTATTATTATTATTATTGTGATTTTTGTTAATGTAATATTTATTAAAATTTGAATTTTAAATAGAACCCCGTCTCAGACCATGTGACTTGAACCTGTGTGACCTATTTTTTTGATTTGGTAGATTAGAATTTGTGTTTGGGTCATTTTTCTTAATTCCTGGGTTGTCCAAGTGGCGTAGTTGGCAATTAATTAATTTATTTGATTTATTACTTTAAGGTTATAAATAACTGTCCTATACCTTACACTTGCCACACAGTCAACTTTTACATGGCTCAGGTTGTTTTGTGGGAGGCTAACCAAACTAAGTTACATGCTGCTGATAACATTCATTTTATCACTCAAGATGAATGATGGACATAAAGCACTATTCTAATTATTCACATGTACGTTTGGAAATAATATAGGCAACAATCCTCCTCTTAATGTGTGTGTGTGTAGTGTGTGTGTGTGTAGTGTGTGTGTGTGTGTGTGTGTGTGTGTGAAAACTTCAATAAAAGTCAAACTGAGATGAACATTCACTCTCTCTACTTTTGTCACATTTTAATTCATTGATTTTTCTGTAATTAAAAGTATATTAAAACAGTTTATCCTGCTTCTGTTGGAAGAATTGTCTTGTCCACAAACATCTGGACTACATTATATGTGGTTTATTATGATTATTATGGTTATAATATATACGTATACATACATGTAATTTTTGTGTACTCCTACTGTAGGGGGAGGTGCAGCTGGTGACTCAGTTCTCCCGTGGTGAGGGATTTCCTGTTGAGAGTGTGTGAGAGTGTATAAATGACACTCTGCTGCTACAGTTTCATTTCAGCTGAGCTGCTCTCTAAACCAGAGTGAAATATACTATAAACATACACTACAGATACTACAGCTACCTCTCTACACAGGTAAGAACCTCAACACTGCACCTATACTACTATCATACTGTAGGAGGAGCTTTTTTTATTAACAGCACTGTTAAACATGGGGTTGGGGGCATCAATACTACTACAATAGTACTGCAGGTAGCGATACAGCTATTGATCCAATACCATGTAAATAATACAGGGACATTATTGCCAATACCGATACCGATACCGATACTTTGTACTACTCCTATCTACTTTTGTGTAGAGTTTGAGCAATGTATCATAATTTATTAAGTGAATGCATTATTGATATGCAACTTTGAATGAAAACTGAATTATTTTGTAATTTAATCATGTTTATGATAATAAACACAGGGCAAAGTTTTTTTAGGCAAATTAAAATATTTTTATTGAGTAATTCAGAAATGTTTATAGAAAGCTTTTAGGATGGCAAACTACATTTGCAATTAACAATTTTTTTCCCTAAAGTTTCTTTTAACAGTTAAGATAAAATATGTATTCAGACATATTTATATTTCAGGTTTAAACTTTTTGTTGGTATCTATTTTTTCAGATCCAGTAAAATAATTCATTTAGTTTTATTTCAATAAAATTTCTATATTCCGTATGTAACTGTCTGAATAGTCTATTATAGTGTATATAGTATTTATAATAGTATTTATATAATAGTATATATAATAGTCTGCTAAATTACAGATGAACAATTAAAATATAAATAAATGATGTTATAAGTAGTTCGTTTGTTATAGGTGTTATTTAAGCAATCCAGTAGAAATTATGCTGGATGAAACTGCAGGAATGCATTTTTTAAAACAATAGAACAACTTAAATTTTAGACAGAAAAAAAATATATATATATTCATACTAAAAACAGTTATAGTACAGATATAAAACACCAAAGGAATTTTAGTGTACTTCACATTAATAAAATCAGTTGATTTCTTTATGAGGTACATATGTGTAAGATAGATAGCAGAGATTTATATTTAAACAAAATATACCTTTTAAAAACCCTTTTCTTTGATATTTAAAGTTGTTTTTTTAAAGGAGTTTTAATAGTTTAGGTCAGGGCTGAACGATACGGACAAAATATATTACAAATTCCTATATGTGATATATATATATATATGAAGAGTTTAAAAAGCACTGCTATAGAGTATAAACACTGATATAAAAAATATTATATCACAGTACTTAAAGCTATTTAAATACTCTTTTATGGAGAGTACAGTGATTTATATTACATATTAGCTGAACATCATTCAGTTTAATCTCTGTATTTAAATGTATAGTTGAGTCTGCGCTCTTATTTTGAAAGTATTGTTACCGTCAATGGTGTCACGTGGGTGGAACCCACAACTCAGGCCATAGAAACACAGTGAGGTCAGATATATTTACACTGTTCCATTCAGTGTTGATTTGTAGCAAAGGGTTTTTTTGATATGGCTCTAAAATAATATGTAAAATAATATCACAATATTCCAGTGATATAAACAACACTGAAAAATATATTTTTACTGTTGAGAATCTACTACTGCAACAAAATACACACATATATATATATATATATATATTTTTTTTTTTTGTAAGTTTCATTCATTCAGTAGAAATAAAAGCAGATTTATGAACAACAATAACTTGCCTAAACTGATTTTGTATAATAAATAATAATGTAACAAAATTAACAGCATAAAAAAATAATAAAATAAAAATAAAGGAATGTTACTAAACATGTACCTCGATATTATAAACGTCAAACATAAACAACAATTATACAGATATATTCTTAAATCTTCATATACTGCTTTTAATACAGAACATTATTATTATTATTATTATTATTATTTTTTTTTTTTTTCAAAAAGATTTATGATGAGTAATGCTTTGTATGATTCCTGGTGCTGTGCCTATACAATTAAACAAAACCTGCTGTGGATGCAGATAAAAATATACTTTATATTATACATCTATAGTACTCTACTTCCTGATCTACTTCCTGGAAGTGTCATGTGCTGTGTCATGTGATCGGGAATGAGTGTAATGTCTGTGTGTGGTGCATTCTGGGAAATGTAGTCTGCTGCAGATCACAGTGTGGGAGAAGTGTAACAGGATTAATTAAATAAGAAAATATAACATGTGATCTGCTCATACTATCCGCTATAATGTGTTAATTCTCATCTTTATTTTAGAAAATCACATCCTAAAAGAAGATTATGAAGACCATGACCTCACTTCTGTACACTACAGCTGTTTCATGGCTTATCCTCTGTATACGTGAGTAAAAACTAAACACTTCTTCTACTGAATACTGAAATCAGCTGTTTTAATGCTAAAATCAGCTAGTTTAATAATAAAAGCAGCTGTTTTAATGCTAAAGCAGCTGTTTAATACTGAAATCAGCTGTTTTAATGCTAAAATCAGCTCTTTTAATTTCTCATATATTCTCATATATTTATTCTAACAATAGAGTGGTCTGGTAGGTTTGTTGGATGTAATTATTCTATACATTTTGAAAGGATTTCGTTAATTAACTATTCCATATCCCCAAATACACAGAACTCATAGACTGTGGCTTTAAAACAGACACTAAACTCTAAACCATATATATTTTTATTAATAGCTGAAATGTGTTTTTTGTTTTTAGTAATAAAACATACCAGTCCTGCTTAAAATTTTATAATCATTTCCTAACCTTTAAAAAACACTTTTACTGTGGTAATTTCTGCCTCTGCAGCGTCTCCTGCCCCACCTCTAAACCCATACATCACCCAGTGCCCCTCTCAAAGTAATCCACTCTTTTTTTTTTTTTTTCGTATTTAAGCTGAAGAGGGTGGAGTCAGCTAAAATCAGGGTTACACTTTAAATTATCTTTAAGGTGCATCTCTTGCTGATACAGATGTGCAAATGCACACATACATACACACAGCTTACAGTCTAGTCCCTGTATTAGAGAACTACAGCCAATAGAATAGGACTATCTGGAGCAGATTAACATATTGAATTGTACAGTATTGAGCTGTACTAGACAGTCTTTTCTGGACAGTAGAGACACAGTTACTCCAACAAAATCAGGATAAACTCTTTAAATACCCTTAATTTCAGAAGAACTGGTGAATGATCAGGTGTCTCAATGGTTTCTATGTAATATACTGCTTATAAACCTCATTATATGTCGCAAAAAGCTTTTTTTGTGTAATATATTATACCAAACATTTGAGAAAACAAGTAGAATAGAGAAAAAAACCCCAATCAATCCAACAAAAAAATAAAAATAAAATAAAACCAACAACAGGGTCTCCAGTCTCTTCACTAAAGTAAACAGATAATATATAAATATAACCACAAATATTTAAGTACATTTATTTGTTCAAAGAAAATCCAAAAGGAAAAAAGTGTATAAACAAAATTCACAGATGTAAAACACAGTATAAAATTTTATATTATAAATAGTTTCCAAACTGGGAGATTATCAGTTGACTAATCCACTTATCTTAGTCCAACTTATCTATATAGGTTAAAACAGGTTGCCAAATATTATAAAATCAACCAATCTACCACTACAGCCTGCAAAAGTGTATTGATTTTTTCTAAAATTAAAAACTGCATTACTTCATTAACCCAATTTGTAAAAGTAGGAGGATTTTTCTCTTTCCACTTAAGTAAAATAAGCCATCTAAAAAAAGCTACTATCTTTGATCTTTCATATTTCACTAATTTAACCTATTTAGGGGTCAAATATTGCTGTTATAGGGGAAGGCTGGATTTGGATTGGCTGCTCAAACACCCTCATAAAAAAAGTCAAAGACAGAATTTTAAAAACAGACAATTTTGGACAAAACCAAAACTTGTGAGCATGTGTTGCTGTTTCTGTTTGACATCTGTCACATACTGGAATCATATTTCGGACAAATTTGGCTGAATTAAACTGAATTATGTAATTTTTAATGTGCATTAAACATATATATGAATGAGGAGTTTATGTTAAAAAACCTTCTAAACTTGTTTTTAAATTTCAATTTTTCCACCTCAGGTCCTCTCTCAGCTCAGTCTCGGCTCTTCATGACGGTGAACGCTGGATCCTCTGCGGTTCTGCCGTGTGATTGGACAGCAGTCTCCAGCACCCCATCGTCCAATCAGAGCCTGTACATCGAGTGGAGAATGTTTTCTGGGACGGTGTTTGAGCGTCTGGGGGAGGAGCATTATGAGGGGGAGGGGTATGAAGGTCGGGTTGATGTTCCTGAAGATAAACTGAAGAAAGGAAACTGTTCTCTGGTTCTGAAGGAGGTTAAAGCTGAAGATGCTGGAGTTTATCAGAGTTATCTGGTGGAGAAACAAGAGAAAAGATCCCTACAGTCCAAACGAGTCTTTATTCAGAGCGTGGAGCTCTCAGTACACAGTAAGGGTGTATAAAAATCTGATTATATAGAAGTATCACAATATTTTTTGTTTTTGAAATACTGTTTTTAAGTATTGATACATAATTATTGGCTTAAATGTGAAGATTGGTGTCAGAAGGGGTTCAATTTGTGTTGTGATTAAACAGTGACCACTAGATGGCAGCATTGTTGTTTTATTCTATAAACTACAGACAACATTTCTCCCAAATTACAAATAAAAATATTCTCATTTAGAGCATTTATTTACAGAAAATGAGAAATGGCTGAAATAACAAAAAAGATGCAGAGCTTTCAGACCTCAAATAATGCAAAGAAAACAAGTTCATATTCATAAAGTTTTAAGAGTTCAGAAATAATCAATATTTTAATATAATCAATATCAAAATTTTACTGAGAAATAATTGCTCACCAAATTGGCAGATCTTTTTGCTTAATTTAAGCAAATACATTTATGTCTCAATTTACATATATTTGATCTATTTTTCTAACACACCTGATCCAACCAGCAGCCAATCAGCATAGGCCTGTCACAATAGCTATTGTTTATTGGATAATATATATATATATATATATATATAATTGCGATTAATGATATTAATGTCAGTTTAAGGCCAATATATGCCCTAGATATTATAATACCATAATAGCATAGTGATTAAAATATCATTAAATTAAAAATGTGTTTTTTATTTATTACATACGTTTTTAAAACAAAGTCGTCATATCTGTTGATTCACATTAAAGAAAGTCATCGTATCTATATATTGAACGATATATTGCTAGTGGTGATAATTATTGTTACAGGTCTAAATCAGCTGATTAATAAAGACAGAGTTGAATTGAGTTGAATTGAGTGAGCTAGACTGGAAACAGTTTTCCCATAATTCAAAGCTGTAGAAGATAAATGTATAATCTTTTGTAGGGAAATGATGAGAGTATATCTGTGTTTACAATGAATATAATCTAAACTATCCTTTCTCTTTATTTTCCTCTTAAAGAAACAGCTGAAGAACACGTTGAGGAAAGAAATGCTGTATCAGGTGAGTCAACACCTCCAGTTTTACTAGTTTTATTCATTGCATAATAGAATTCTGGCAGTTTTTTATATTATATCAGATTTTTATGATTAATAGACCAATAGAAATAAAACTGTCTTTAAAAAAAAATATAATAAAAAAAATATAATAAATAAATAAATAAATAAATAATAAACAAAATATAATAAAAAAAAATAATGAAGTAAAAAAAAGTCACATTTGTTACTTTGCATGTAGTACCATATAATGATGGTTTGTGGATGATCTGATTGATTAGTATAAAGTGCAGTATCAAGTGTGAACAGGTGTGTACGGAAACATATGTAATAATAACCACAATACCCCTAGTGAATAAAAGTGTATTAAAGTATACTATAAGCATTATTATGCTATAGTGCACTAAAGTGTTCTTGTAGCCACATTATTATTAATCCGTATATTTAAAGAAAGATAAAATGCTAAAACACCTTTATTTGTACTTAATATACTTTAATTACAGTATAAAAATAGTGCAAAAGTCTAATAGTTAAATTGTGCTAAGTGTACTTAACTGTACTAAAATAGAACTATTTTAAATATACTTAAGTAACATTTAAACTACTTCATGTATGTGACCTTATATTTTAAATATGCTCACAGTAAAACTATAATACATTTAATAATGAGTATTACAACTGTATCACTATTACTGTTATACACCAGGTATATTGGATTGTATGTACGAAGAATTGATATTAAATATATGTGATCTATATTTACATTAGAGTACAAATATGTTAGGGCTCAGCCGGTTCCCGCAGCGGCCACCAGAGGCCGCCATAAACCCACCAAGGTGGTAAGAAGGGACCCGGCTGAGAGTTCATTAGAACAGGGATCATTAAGGCCACCTGAAGCCAATCACGCGTCATCAGCCTCAGCTGTGGTCCCGTCTTTAAAAAGGTGAGCCTCCAGCAGACTGATGTCGCAGACTTCATGCCCTGTGACCGGTAAACGTTAGCTCCACGGAGCAAAGCTGAAAAGAAAAAATAAAAGAAAGCCTGCAAGGCTGAAAAGAAAAAATAAAAGAAAGCCTGCAAGGCTGAAAAGAAAAAATAAAAGAAAGCCTGCAAAGCTGAGAGAAAAAAAGAAAAAAAAAAGAAAAAAAAAGGCTTGCAAAGCTGAAAAGAAGAAAGAAAAATAAAATAAAATAAAATGCAAGGCTGAAAAGAAAAGAAATAAAAGAAAGCTTGCAAAGCTGAAAAGAAAGAGTAAATAAATATATATATATATATATATATATATATATATATATATATATATATATATATATATAAGAATAAAGCCTGCAAGGCTGAAAAGGGAAAAAGAAAACAAAATAAGAGAACAGAAAATAAAAGAAAGCTTGCAAGGCAAGAAAGAAAAGATAAGGGAAAGCCTGCGAGGCTGAGGAGAAAAGAAATAATTAAATTTTCTTGATTTCTGTTTCTATTTCTGTCTTTATTTTATTTCAAACAGAGGCATTATTTAGTTAGCTTTGTTGTGCCGAAAGTGCGCTCTCTTGTTTAATTTCCCCTTTTTCTTTTATGCACACACAATTACAGTAAAACCCTTTTCGTTATATCTCTGCACTTGGCTCCTCCCACACCCCTACCATGACACAAATATATATGCTTCTTCCTGTCTTTTGTACGTAGCACACTTCTAGTTTAATTCTTTGGGTCTAAAAATATATATTTTAAGATATACTGTACTGCAGCTTTTAGCATGTTACAAATTTACTTAATTGTTTATATTAGTATTAGTAATTTATTTTCTTTGTAAAAAGTTACATGATATATTGCACTTTAAGTGAACTACTGTAACGGCTGTATTTAACACACTTTGCTAAAAATGTACAAAAGTATATTTGGAAATATGTATTTACAAATATATTGAATTACATTAAGTTTACTATATAGTACATAATATTAATGTACTTGTAGACTCTTAGTGTAACTGGCCCCGCCTCCAGTCCTACCTCCAGTCCCGCCTCCAGACCCGCCTCCAGTGGAAATGATTTGATCAGAAATCAGACATTTATAAAATCAGATATAAATTGATGAATTTCAGGTTTTGGGGAATATTTATGATCAGATCATCCAGGATTCATTAATATCAGGTGTGAAAAAGCCTGTGCTGGTATTTTGCAATTTTATGCTAAAATTCTACCTCATAGCTAATGACATTTCTCTCTCTTTCTCTCTCTCTCTCTGTTTTTTTGTCTCTCTCTCTTCAGATGCCGCTGGATTAAACTGTCCTCATCTGCTGATCTCCGCCTCGTGTTTATTTATATATTATCTTTTCTTACCCCTCCTTTAGAGTAAAGTGATAGAAGTTTCTTCTGAAATTTCACCACATAAATCTCCTTCGGGTCCTTTATAGGATCCACTTCAGGCCCTATTTTAGTGACCCATAGGTGAGCCATCTGCTGTGCACCGTTCAGATGAATTTAGGGCGTGTCAGTGTGCGTTGCTATCATAACGACGGGAAAAGTACACTGATGGGAAAATAGACTGATGGGGTGTAAGATAGCAAAGAGCACAGACAGTCTAGAGTTGACAGTTTAAATGTAGAAGTGGGGATGATTGAAGTAGAATCGAGAACTTCTACTTATAAAAACCCTAAACGTCCTGTTTTCTGCTTTGCATCAGCAGCCGGAGTCAGAGAGAGAGAGCACAGTTGGTAGTGTAACTGGTCATGTATCAGAGGAGGCATGTGCTAGTCTTTACCCTCCTAACTTTAATCTCCTCAGTAGAGGTGAGAATAGAATTTTAAAGAGAAACTTTTGAGTTATAAATTAGAGCAGGACTCTAATTGAGCTGCAGGTTAAACCTGATGAACTCTATGAACTCTATGTCATTTTGTAGTTTATATAATTTAGTGTTATATAGCTGGCTATAAAACACTACACTGTTCAGGGGACTAATATTTAAAACTCTGGGTGTGTGTGTACGCACACCTGAACTCTGTTTCCTCAGGTAGATAAATGTGCTCAGGTGTGTATGTGTGTGCTATTTGCTTCTCATAAGAGGTGTGCACCTGTTTATCTCTGTAAAGATGCTCTGTGAAAACTTTTGATTCGCTATATAAATAAAATTGAATTTAATTGAATTGAATAGAATTATTGTTTATTTGTCTTGTTGGATTGGTTGGATCAGATCCGGCTGTTCCAGTTCGTCCTGTAACTGATGAAGATTATAAGATTAACTGAAAACTAAACACTTTTACTTTCTATTCTCTGATTATATTTGGTCTTTAACAGGATTAAAGATTACCTGCAGATCAGGTTTTAAACAGTCAAAAATAATGACCTCCTAAAGCGAAAACAATTATGTTCTGATCTCAAACTGAAAATGAATAAGAACCCAGCAAGTTTACATTTAGTAATAAACTGTATTTTACATGGTTTTATTTTAAATCCTGTTTTTCTTTCCTTCCTATTTTATCTCATGTTTGCATGCATCACTTTACTGACTACTTTAAGCATAACATTAACTCTAATGTCTGTAGAAGCAGTCTGCAGGACTAACTGCTGCTTTTATACACCGGTAGCCATAGAAGTGATTGATTGAATATTTTTGGCAATACAGTCAATATAGTGTATCTTTATTGATCATTCCCAGAAGAATTAAGGTTTAACACTAATATAAAACCAGAATCACAAAAAAATCAACTATTTTCTGAGTTGATTAATCAACCAATCACTTAATTGAGAAATTACCAGATTAATCAATAGTGAAATTAATCATTATTTAGAAATAAACCAGTTCTAAAGAGTTATATAAGAACTGAATGTAAATCATGACATTAATTTAGATTATTTTGTCAAATAATGTAATTTTACATAGATCATTAAAATTTTTTTTGTATAAAAAAGTAAATATAAAACATGTTACTGTCATTATCCGGACTTTTTTATTATTAGTATAGAAGCTACACTTTCCCTGTTCTTATGACTTGTTATCAGATAATGTGGATTCAGAATCTACATAATATAATAAAACATTTTTATTTCCCTTTAATTTGAACTTTTCCACATGTTGTTTGTCTTCCCCTTTTTGGGCATTTTGTGATAAAAAGTTCAAGGGGTATGAATACTTTTGCAAGCCACTGTAAGTGTGGAGATTAAAGAACACTTTCTCTTTTATTCAGATCTTTTAGTACTTTATATATCTGCCAGAGACTCTCCCGTAGTGAAGCCCCTGCAGAAACAGATAAAACCTGCCTGAATTACAGGAAACAGGAAACGCCTGTATACAGTATATAGTTTAAACACTGTAACGGTTAAATCTGTTTATCTGGAACACAGTCTGAATGAAGGGTTTTTTGGTTGTTAGAGTGGGCGACACCTGTCGCTGTGCAGACTGAATGGCGCCTGTATGGGTAAGGCTCAAAATGCCTCAGCCAGGGTCCTTACTAAAACTAGAAATTTACTAAAACTGAAACATTCACTAAACTAGAGATTTACTAAAACTAGAAAAAATACTTAGACTAGAACTTTTACTAAAACTAGAACATTTACTAAAACTAGAAATTTACTAAAACTAAAACATTTACTAAAACTAAAACATTTACTAAAACTAAAACATTCACTAAACTAGAGATTTACTAAAACTAGACATTTACTAAAACATTTACTAAAACTAGAGATTTACTAAAACGAGAACATTCACTAAACTAGAGATTTACTAAAACTAGACATTTACTAAAACATTTACTAAACTAGAGATTTACTAAAACTAGAAAAAATACTTAGACTAGAACTTTTACTAAAACTAGAACATTTACTAAAACTAGAAATTTACTAAAACTAAAACATTTACTAAAACTAAAACATTTACTAAAACTAAAACATTCACTAAACTAGAGATTTACTAAAACTAGACATTTACTAAAACATTTACTAAAACTAGAGATTTACTAAAACTAGAACATTCACTAAACTAGAGATTTACTAAAACTAGAAATTTACTAAAACTAAAACATTTACTAAAACTAAAACATTTACTAAAACTAGAAATTTACTAAAACTAAAACATTTACTAAAACTAAAACATTTACTAAAACTAAGACTAGAATTCACTAAGACTAAAAAAATACTAGAAAATTTACTAAAACTGGAAAATTAACCAAAACTAGAACATTTACTAAAACAAGAAAATGTACTAAAACTAAAACATTTGAGCATATTAGTCCAGTTCTATCAGCACTACACTGGCTTCCAGTCAAATTCCGCATAGACTATAAAATTCTCCTGTTAACGTATAAATATGTTGTGTTATGTTGTGTGCATTGCAATATTTAGAGCAGAACTGTGCTCTTACCCTGCTAATTGAACCTTCACACTCTGCTCTTACTGGTGCAATAATGTGCAATTAATGAAGATTGAACACCAGGCTGCTCCAATTTAGCCATGAAACCTAAAATCCCACACTAAAATAACAGGTGTTTCAGTTTCATTGTCCAACCCCTGCAGCATCATTAGGCAGCATCAGCATCCCCAGCTCTGATAGATTAGCTAACAGACGCCATGATCTACTGTACTCTCTCTCTCACTCTCTCTCTCTCTCTCTCAGACTCCGGCTGCTGATGGAGAAACAGCATGACCTACTGTACTCTCTCTCTCTCTCTCTCTCTCTCTCTCTCTCACTCTCTCTCTCTCTCTCTCTCTCAGACTCCGGCTGCTGATGGAGAAACAGCATGACCTACTGTACTCTCTCTCTCTCTCTCAGACTCCGGCTGCTGATGGAGAAACAGCATGATCTACTGTACTCTCTCTCTCTCTCTCTCTCTCTCTCTCTCTCTCTCTCTCTCTCTCTCTCTGTTGCATGCTGGGAGTTGGGTTGTGTGAGAGTGCTGTGTGAGGGGGCTGTGTTTGTTTGGAGAGTTTTCTCTTTTTTTCCTAATTTCTTTAACTTTTTTTTTTTTTTATCTGACTGTTGAGATTCACTGTATTTCTGTAGCCGCTGTTAGCGGCGGGGGGGTTTGGGGGGCCATGGCGGGCTCTCTATCCCTTGCTAATGGTTTCAGGTGTGTTCCTGCTGCAGGAGCGACAGTGGAAGACGTGCTGTTAGCAGTGAGTGAAGCTGTAGGTCCTGAACAGATTTATTCAGCTTCCTGAATGAATAAAGCTGTGGTTGTCTTTCTAAAGGAGGAGCGTTTAGTTAATCAGCTGGTAGAAAGTAGTGTTTGGGTGTTGGAGACTTTTGTACAGGTGTCTCCACTGCGGACACCGGCTACAAGAGTTACTATCTCTAATGTCCCGCCCTTTATTCCTAATGAGCTAATCAAAAAGGAACTTGTCCGGTTTGGGAAGATTGCGAGCGAGATTACCCCGATTCCACTCGGCTGTAAGAACACAGCACTAAAACACGTCATGTCTTTTAGGAGGAATGTGTTTATGTTTCTCAACAGTTCAGATAAAACATTGGAGGTCTCTTTCCGTGTAGCTCACGGGGAGAGCTCCTATATGGTTTATGCTAGCACAGATAGCTTACGGTGTTTTGAATGCGGTGATATTGGACACAAGCGTTTTGCGTGTCCTCATAGAGGGCAACGGGGACCACAGGAGAACCAGGCCTCTACTGCGGACGGACACAGTGACACCGTGGAGGTGGAGGTGAC
Source organism: Astyanax mexicanus (assembly GCF_023375975.1). Lineage (NCBI taxonomy): Eukaryota > Metazoa > Chordata > Actinopteri > Characiformes > Acestrorhamphidae > Astyanax > Astyanax mexicanus. The sequence goes on from NW_026040044.1 coordinate 1,923,460, forward strand.
TCAGGGCCTGGGTGAAGGCACATCCTTAGCTCTGGAGCTGAAGCATGGAGTGAAGGTGAGTGAGCGTTTGGTGGGGAAGAAAGTGAAGCAGGATGAGGGCAGTCAGCAGCGGGCTGGTCAGGGTGCAGCTGGGCTTAGTGTGCAGGATAGTGGGGAAGAATGTAGTTTTTTGAACGGTGGTGAGTTAGTTAGGCCCAGTGGTGAGCTGACTGGGCCTTGTGGTGAGTATGCTAGGCCCAGTGGTGATTTAGCTGGGTTTAGTGGTGAGCATGCTAAGCCCAGTGGTGTTTTAGCTGGGTCTGGTGGTGAGCATGCTAGGCCCAGTGGGGATTTAGCTGGGTTTAGTGGTGAGCATGCTAGGCCCAGTGGTGTTTTAGCTGGGTCTGGTGGTGAGCATGCTAGGCCCAGTGGGGATTTAGCTGGGTTTAGTGGTGAGCATGCTAGGCCCAGTGGTGTTTTAGCTGGGTCTGGTGGTGAGCATGCTAGGGCCAGTGGTGTTTTAGCTGGGTCTGGTGGTGAGCATGCTAGGCCCAGTGGTGTTTTAGCTGGGTCTGGTGGTGAGCATGCTAGGCCCAGTGGGGATTTAGCTGGGTTTAGTGGTGAGCATGCTAGGCCCAGTGGTGTTTTAGCTGGGTCTGGTGGTGAGCATGCTAGGCCCAGTGGGGATTTAGCTGGGTTTAGTGGTGAGCATGCTAGGCCCAGTGGTGTTTTAGCTGGGTCTGGTGGTGAGCATGCTAGGCCCAGTGGTGTTTTAGCTGGGTCTGGTGGTGAGCATGCTAGGCCCAGTGGTGTTTTAGCTGGGTCTGGTGGTGAGCATGCTAGGCCCAGTGGTGTTTTAGCTGGGTCTGGTGGTGAGCATGCTAGGCCCAGTGGTGTTTTAGCTGGGTCTGGTGGTGAGCATGCTAGGCCCAGTGGTGTTTTAGCTGGGTCTGGTGGTGAGCATGCTAGGCCCAGTGGTGATTTAGCTGGGTCTGGTGGTGAGCATGCTAGGCCCAGTGGTGTTTTAGCTGGGTCTGGTGGTGAACATGCTAGGCCCAGTGGTGTTTTAGCTGGGTCTGGTGGTGAGCATGCTAGGCCCAGTGGTGTTTTAGCTGGGTCTGGTGGTGAGCATGCTAGGCCCAGTGGTGTTTTAGCTGGGTCTAGTGGTGAGCATGCTAGGCCCAGTGGTGTTTTAGCTGGGTCTGGTGGTGAGCATGCTAGGCCCAGTGGTGATTTAGCTGGGTCTGGTGGTGAGCATGCTAGGCCCAGTGGTGTTTTAGCTGGGTCTGGTGGTGAGCATGCTAGGCCCAGTGGTGTTTTAGCTGGGTCTAGTGGTGAGCATGCTAGGCCCAGTGGTGTTTTAGCTGGGTCTGGTGGTGAGCATGCTAGGCCCAGTGGTGATTTAGCTGGGTCTGGTGGTGAGCATGCTAGGCCCAGTGGTGTTTTAGCTGGGTCTGGTGGTGAGCATGCTAGGCCCAGTGGTGATTTAGCTTGGTTTAGTGGTGAGCATGCTAGGCCCAGTGGTGTTTTAGCTGGGTCTGGTGGTGAGCATGCTAGGCCCAGTGGTGATTTAGCTGGGTTTAGTGGTGAGTGGGGCAGTGCTGCTGGTTCTGTAACAGTGAGTGAGTCGCAGTCTGAATCTGTGGTGTCTGTAGAGGAGGATATGTTGATGGAGGAGGAAGAGGACAGACTGTCTGAGTGTTCTGATATTGGAGCAGGTAGTCAGTTTAGTAGTGAATCATTGTATACTGTTGAACAGATTAACTCTTTTTTTGGATGAAACTAAAGGTAAGTCTGTAGAGATTAGTAATTTTTTCCCGGATTTGGATAAGTTTGTGTGTTCAGCGCTGATGGTACAGAAAAATGTTGGATTTGACGTTCTGTCAAAACAGAAAAGGTTTCGTCTAAAAAAACACATAACATCTGTTCGAAAAGCCAAGGCTGCGAGGCCTGGTGCTAAAGCTGGTTCTGAGCATGGCCGTATAAATGTATGAGCACAGAGCATGTGGGAAGAGGGCTTTTTCTGTCAGTTTTTCCCGTTCTCTTTTATACTGTCTCTTTGCTTCTCTTGTATTCATGGGTATTTTGAGGGTTGGCTCTCTAAACGTAAATGGGCTAAGAGATAGGAGTAAACAGTCTCTTTTTTCTGAGCTGTTTAGTTTGAAGCAGCTGGATGTTTGTTTTTTACAAGAGACCCATAGTGATGATAAAGCAGATGATTGGGGGTTGTGGTTTAGAGGAGACGTTTATCAAAGTCATCTTTCTAATGTTATTTGTGGAATAGCGATAGTTTTTCACAATCCTTACAAGTCACAGTTTTGTCTAAGAAAGAGATAGAAGCAGGTCGTGCACAGATGATCAGAGCTAGAATTTATGATCATGTTTTTCTTTTCATTAACATTTATGCCCCTAATAAAGGACCTGACAGAGTTGAGTTTTTTAATAAAATAAATACTGTTCTGCAGTCTTTACCCTCTGGGGATATTACTGTTTTAGGTGGGGATTGGAATTGTACTATGGATTTTACTAAGGATAGGAATGGAGAAGAGCCTCATCCCCACTCTGTGACTGTTTTATCTACTCTTCTATCTACTTATAATCTTGTAGATGTGTGGCGAGAAAAGCATCCCTTAACTAGACAATACACCTGGGTACAGGTGTCTGCTCAAAGGGTTTATGCAGCTCGACTTGATAGGATGTATATTTCTTGTGATGTGAGACATAGGGTTAGTAAGGCTGAGATTCTACCTACATGTTTTTCTGATCATCATTTAGTTACTGTGGACTTTTTAACTGTTTCTAATACTCAAAGTAAATGTATGTGGTATTTTAATAGGAAGCTCCTGCAGGATAAATGGTTTTGTGAGAATTTTAAGGTGTTTTGGGGGGAATGGGTTCAGCAAAAGAGTGATTTTGACAGTCTCATGCAGTGGTGGGAGATAGGCAAAGTCCAGATCAGGATATTTTGCCAGAGTTTCACATCCTGCTCCACATCTAAGCTGAGGGCAGCTGTTCATGCGTTGGAGCAGGATATTGTGATGATTCAGGATCGTATGATCAATCAGATTACACCTGGCTTGCAGCCTTTTTTAGCCACAAAGCAGCAGGAGTTACGTGCTGTTTTAAATGAGAGAGTGAAGGGAGCTTTAGTAAGGTCACAATTTCTGTCTATTAATGATATGGATGCTCCCACTACTTTCTTTTTTTAATTTGGAAAAGTCTGTTTCTATATGTAACTCTTTGGCGTCCCTACGCAAAGATGACGGTTCCATCACCACAGACCCTGTTGAAATGAGGAGGCTTGCTGTACATTTTTACTCTGACTTGTTTGCAGCTGAGGGCACAGATCAGCAAAGTTCTGAGGTGTTGCTCGCAGATCTACCAAAGTTGGGTCAACAGGAAAGTCAAGCTTTGGATCAACCCTTGACATTTGAGGAGGTTACCAGTGCTGTGCATCAGCTTACATCTGGACGTGCACCAGGCATTGATGGCCTACCTGTGGACTTTTTCAAGGCTTTTTGGAGTATTATTGGAAGAGACTTTTTTAGTGTTCTGCAAGCTAGCTTCAGTGCTAAAGTATTACCTAAAAGCTGTCAACGTGCTGTTCTCTCGCTTCTGCCAAAGAAAGGTGATCTCTGCTTATTAAAGAACTGGCGACCTGTGTCGCTCCTTTGCACAGACTATAAGATCCTATCACGCTGTATTGCTAATAGACTGAAAGAGTTTTTGGATACACTTATACATGTTGATCAATCTTACTGTATTCCAAAGAGGTCTATTTACGATAATTTGTTTCTTATTAGAGATGTGTTGGATTTTGCAAAGGTGTCTGGTTCTGATTTCGGTCTTCTCTCACTTGACCAAAAAAAGGCTTTTGATCGTGTTGACCATAATTATCTGTTTACCACTTTAAGAGTTTTTGGTTTTGGGGAAGGGTTTTTATCCTGGATAAAGCTATTGTACACTGATGCAACATGTATGATTAAGATAGGAGGGGGTCTTAGTACTCCAGTCCCAGTCAGTAGGGGGATTAGGCAAGGTTGCCCATTGTCAGGACAACTTTATTCAATTGTAGTTGAGCCTTTTCTTTGTCTGCTGAGAAAGAAGTTATCAGGTCTACATATCGGAGCCAGTCAGATTCTGCTATCTGCTTATGCGGATGATATTTCAGTTGTGATATGTAATGATGCTGATGTTTCTTTTTTACAAGAGTCTTTAAAAGTTTATGAGGGAGCTTCCTCTGCCAGACTAAACTGGGATAAGACGGAGGCCCTCTGGTGTGGTGCAGAGGGACATAGACCTTTACCGCAGCTTCCAGGGGCTGTACAGTGGAGAAGGACAGGGTTAAAGTTTTTAGGGGTGTGGTTAGGCACTGGGGAAGTTGTAACTAGGAACTGGGATGGGTTAGTGGAGAAGGTTCGTGCCAGGTTGCTTAAATGGTCATGGTTGCTACCCCAGTTATCATACAGGGGGCGTGTTCTAGTAGCCAACAACCTAATTGCATCGGCTTTGTGGCACAAGTTTACCGTGTTGAACCCACCAGAGGAACTGATCGATTGCATCCAAAAGGCTTTAGTAGACTTTTTTTGGAGTGGTCAGCACTGGCTCCGGGCTGCAGTGCTGTTTCTTCCTGTGCAGGAAGGAGGACAAGGACTTATGGATATCCGTTCCAGGGTTGCTGTCTTACGTTTGCAAGCAGTACAAAGACTGCTGTATCATCAGCACCATGTATGGATGGATGTGGCCTGTGCTCTTCTACAAGTAGCTGGTCACATGGGTCTGGATAGACATCTTTTTTCCCTTTCTTTGAATACAGTGGATTTTGGAGAGGACTGACTCAATTTTACTCAGCGGCTCTGCGGGCATGGCAGATTTTTTCATTTGTGAGGCAGACCAAGACAGCTCCCTCTATGTGGCTTTTTGAGGAACCTTTGTTTTTAAACCCTGTTCTGCCAACAATGTCCAAGGTGTCCGGGGTGCTGAGGAACAGTTTTTTGGAGACCGGAATTAGCAGAGTCCGTCACCTGAGAAGGGGCTCAGCGTGGATAGCCGCGGATCAGTTGGCAGGAATTGTTGGTGTTAGGTCTGTCCGTCTTGTGTCTCAGGTCCTGGACTTTCTGAAATCTGACCTGTCTGTCTCTGAATTAGATTTTTTGGAGGCAACGGACTTGGAGGCCTGTCAGGATGGTTTGGCCGTGTTTCCAGAGTTGATGGTCAGAATGGAGCAGGAGGGCTGGCAAGATGGGTCTGGGATGCTCCTTTCTCTGGAGGTGCCACTTCTCGGGAACTTCAGTGATTTGAATAAAAAATCGCTGTATTTTGCATGTACCAAAATGCTTAATTTTCGCTCTTTAAAGGACCTGCACGACACTAAATGGACTGGGGTTATTGGGACAGGCGCGTCCCCAAGAGGTAGCTGGCGGTCTGTATATAAAAGGCCCATTGAAAAAAGGCAGGGTGATCTCCAGTGGAGGATCATCCATGGGTGTTTAGCCACAAACAGGCACGCGGCACGACTTGATCCTTCAGCTCGGGATGGGTGTCCATTTTGTGGGGTTTCTGAGACGGTGTTTCATGTGTTTCTTCAGTGCTCACGCTTAGGCCAGATTCTACAGTTAGTGAAGACTTGGGGTCTAGCAGTTCTAGGGTTTTTTGATGAAGCTTTGTTTATTTATGGACCGAAGTACTCCGTTTCAAAAAGGGGGAAGGTAACTCTTTTAAACTTTTTGTTTGGAGCTGCAAAAATGGCTATTTGGTGCAGCAGAAAAAATAAAATGAAGGGATGTGGGGGAACTGACCCTCTTTTGATGGAGGTTTTGGAACATTCTTACTACAGCCTTACTGATAATGTGGACATTTTCTTTGCTATGTGGGGGCTTGGGGGGTGTATCTGTGAACCTGATGATGAGGGGGGGTTTGTTTTTAATTTGTAGACATTTTTGTTTTTTCTTTGTTTTTTTGTGGTTTGTTCTAGTTTTTTGTGTTTTTTCTAAAGTAAGTGTTAAATAAATGGTGTTTTAAACGTCAACGTCTCTCTCTCTCTCAGACTCCGGCTGCTGATGGAGAAGCAGCATGACCTACTGTACTCTCTCTCTCTCTCTCTCTCTCTCTCTCTCTCAGACTCCGGCTGCTGATGGAGAAACAGCATGATCTACTGTACTCTCTCTCTCTCTCTCTCTCTCTCTCTCTCTCTCTCTCTCAGAGTCCGGCTGCTGATGGAGAAACAGCATGATCTACTGTACTCTCTCTCTCTCTCTCTCTCTCTCTCTCAGACTCCGGCTGCTGATGGAGAAACAGCATGACCTACTGTACTCTCTCTCTCTCTCTATCAGACTCTGGCTGCTGATGGAGAAGCAGCATGACCTACTGTACTCTCTCTCTCTCTCTCTCTCTCTCTCTCTCAGACTCCGGCTGCTGATGGAGAAACAGCATGATCTACTGTACTCTCTCTCTCTCTCTCTCTCTCTCTCTCAGACTCCGGCTGCTGATGGAGAAGCAGCATGACCTACTGTACTCTCTCTCTCTCTCTCTCTCTCTCTCTGCGCATGCGTGGCGTTTGTGG